>NC_064248.1:27932500-28232500 GCF_003254725.2 Canis lupus dingo | reverse complement strand
ACGTCTCTTGTAAACTTGACTCCATCTCACTACCTCCTAGTGCCTTCAGGGTGAAACGGGAGCGGGTTCACAGAAATGCTGGAGGAAGAGCCTTTCTGTTTTGGAGAAGATGTGTAGCTTCACAGACAAAGGCCTCCTTTGGGTGTTCAGGAAAGACATCTTGGGCAACAGAGGGGCAGATTAGTGTAGTGTTTGAGAGTGGAAGCTCTGCCTACATTTGAATCCTGGCTTTCCCTCTCATAAGCTGTGTGACCCTGGGCAGCTTATTTAACCTCTCTGAAGTTCAGCCTTCTCATCTATAAAATGGAGCTAATAACAGGACCTACCTCATATGGTAATGAAGAAGATCCAAAGAGAAAATATGTGATAGCCCTTGGCATAGAGCCTGGTGCTCTCGGTAAATGGGGGGAGATGGTGTTGAAGGAACAGGACATATAGTGGGCCTCAACTGGGTACATTTAGACAACTGGAGAGAACAAGGGACATCAAAGTGGGTGGACTAGCCTCAGAAAAGAATGCGGGTGCCAGAGCATGTGGCGATTGCTGGAGACAGGCTTGGACTTGGCTGCATCAGGAGGAGTCATGAGGTATGAGGTTGGTTGAGCAGGGTCATGACGCTCGGCCAGAATAAATATGACAGGTGTCCGGAGCAGGGCAAGGGATAGAGGTAAAGAAAGTAGCATTTTGGGGATCCCTGGGTGGCTCAGAGGTTTAGTGCCTGCCTTTGGTCCAGGACGTGATTCTGGAGTCCCAGGATCGAGTCCCGTGTTGGGCTCCCAGCATGGAGCCTGCTTCTCCCTCTGCCTGTGTCTCTGCCTCTCTCTCTTTCTCATAAATAAATAAATAAATAAATAAATAAATAAATAAACAAACAAACAAATCTTTTAAAAAAAGAAAGTAGCATTTCAGGAAGACTTGTCTGGCAGTGGTTGCACATTGTGGGGAAGGGCGGGGAAGCAGGAGGGTTCTGGAATCATTTGGTCATGAAGTCACCAAGGCTGGGGCCTACAGCAGTGGCAGTGGGTGGGGAGGAAGGGGTTAATCAGATCTCCCGAAGGGAGAAGGCATTAGTAGCTGATTACAGATAGGAGGCAAGGATGGTGTCGAAGTGCTGGCAGTGTGGTAGGCAGGCAGGGAGTTAGCAGTATGGTTAGCTGGGGTCTCGGGAATTAAATACATTGGCATCAGTGTGGCCCACTCTCACTTTCTATAGGGTTTGAAGAGGTGCAGGGATTGGTGTATGGGGAGAATAATGACCCCATACATTCATATAGCACTTTCTAATATTTTTCCTGCGTTTTTGCATTTGCTCTTTACAAAAAAAGGGCAAGGAGCTGGAATTGTGCCCCTTTGGATGTAAGTAAACAGGTTAAGGACTCATCCCAGGGAAGGGGTACAGCAGTAAGACTGAGTAAGAATCTAACAGTCTAGGCTGCTTGTACTAGACCAGGGTTTCCAGGGACATTTTAATTTGACACACAACTGCATTTTTTTTTTTTTTTAACAACTGCATTACAAATGGTATGTCTTGGGGCTCCTGGGTGGCTCAGTGGGCTGTGTCTGACTCTTGATTTCAGCTCAAGTCATGATCTCAGGGTTCTAAGCCCTACATCAGGCTCCTCGCTGAGCATGGAGCCTGCCTGAGATTCCCTCTCTCTCTCTCTCTCTGCGTACCCACCCCCCACCTCACATGACTTTCTCTCTCCAAAATAAAATAATAATAATAATAATAATAAATAATAATAATAATAAAGTATATCCAAATTCCATAACATCCAAATTGGAAATTAACCATAATGTGTGACACTCATTATTCTGTGCATTTGAAATTCCCAAACAGGTAAATCATTCATTCACATGTCTGCCCATCTATCCATTCATTCCTCATCCATTCAATACATATTTATTGCTGGCCTCTTATATGCTAATTATGGTGCTAAACTCTTGAGAATACAGTAGCATTTTGAGTAAGATGTTTATAGTCCCTGCCTTCAAAGTGATTTAAGGTCTACTAGTAAATATAGAACTACCATATGATCAAGCAGTCCCACTTCTGGGTATATATTTGAAGGAAACGAAAACAGGATATTGAAGAGGTATCAGCACTCCCATGTTCATCGCAGCTGTATTCACAATAGCCTCGATATGGAAACAACCTAAATGTCCATGAATGGATGAATGGATAAAGAAGATGTGGTGAATATCTACAATGAAGTATCATTCAGCCAGGAGAAAGAAGGAAATCCCACCATATTCCATTTGTGACAATGGATGGTCCTTGAGGGCATTATGCTAAGTAAAATAAATCAGAGAAAGACAGAAATTGCATGATATCACTTATATGTGGAACCTAAAAAAGAGACAAAAAGAAAAAGAATAAATACTCAAGCTCACAGAAACAAAGTAGAGAAGTGGTTACCAGGGGCTGGGGGATGAGAGAGAGGTTGGTAAAAAGGGTACAAACTCTAAGGTATAAGATGAATAAGGTCTGGGGATCTAATGTAAAACATGGTGACTACAGTTGATAACACTGTATCATATAATTGAAATTTGCTAAGGGAGCAGAACTTAAATGTTCTCTCTGTCACACACACAGAAGATAAATAGGTAAGGTGATGGGGGTGTTAATCACTAGATGATAGGAGTTTGTTCACAGTGTATCCCTGTCACAAATCACCACGGTGCCCACTTGGAAGATCTTCCATTTTCATCAGTCAATTACACCTCAACCAAGCTGAGGAATGGGGGGTGGGGGGTCTGCAAGGAGCAGTCCCTGTTTCCAGTGGTGCTGAACCAAGGGACCAGAGAGAGGATGCTGTCCTTCTTAGTCCTTTGGAGACAGGATCCAGGTCAGTTTGCTGACCTCCATGCACTCCCGGCAAAATATTATCCAGAGATTAATTCAGTTGTTTTGCTATACACCCATTTTTGAAGGTCCTTGAGAAGATGAGTCCTCATAAGGTCAAGCCACATTTTATGGCCAAATCCAAGTGCTGTGATGTGATTCTGACTTCTTGCAAGAACAATGATCACAGAGACACTGGGTGTCATATTTGCTGCTCAGTACTGAATGCCCGGCATCTACCACATTGGCCAGCACTTAGAAGCTTCTCATTCAACCCATAGCTGCTGAATTAGGTGGCTGTTAATCCCCAAAGACTGAAGTGCAAATGATTTAATGGTGTTTGTAACCCTTTGAAATCATTGAACTGAAGAATAAAGTTAGCTGGAGTCTTGGTCTGAATCGCCTGCCCATCTCCTGGTTTAGACAGGTTGTTCCCGATGCTTCTAGGGAAAGAGGCACTCAGAGCAGATACAAAATAGCAGGAATAGGTCCTGGTTACTGCAAACTGGCAGTGAGCTAACAAGTCATGACGGGTGTGGGCTTGGCTGGTGCTTTACATATGAATCATATCTCCTTGACTATTAGGTGTCCACAGAGGTGGGGCACACCAATCCAGAGTCCCTCACATCTTTCCAGAACAACAGAAACAAAACCCAGCATGGCCATGTTAAAGACACCGGGCCATTAAAAGGCCTTTTAATTTCATGCAGAGAACAGAGTCCTCTTAGATGCTGCTGGTGGAACCGTTGAGCGCTCTAGCCTTTTTGGAAAGCAACCGGATAACATCTATTAAAATTTAAAATGCTCGTATGCTTTGACCTAGCAATCCTGGCTCCTGGGACTCCATCCAACAGAAATGAAAACACCAGCATACAAAGACATATGTGGGGAGGAAAAAAAAACTGGACACAAAATGAAGGCCCATCAGCAGAAGGATGGTTGAATAAATTATTGTTCATCCACTGTGAAATGTTCTGAAGCCATTAAAAAGGAAGAAAGTAGAGCAATAATAGTTGTCTTAGAGGTATGATTGAGGGAGGAAAAGGAAATCCAGGGAAATGTATGTAATAGGATCTCATTTTTGTAAAACAAAATTGTTTCTATGTATAGCACATATAATGTATAGCATCCACTTGCATGCACGTGCCCGTGTGTGACCTTAGTAGTAAGAGAAAAAGATGGAAGGATGAGTAATAAGTTATTGCCATAGGCTATGTTGGGGAAGGGATTGGGGACGAAGCTGATGTGAGGGAAGAAAAAGGTGGCATGGGGCACCTGGGTGGCTCAGGGGTTGAGCGTCTGTCTGCCTTTGGCTCAGGTCATGATCCCGGGGTTCTGGGATCGAGTCCCACATCGGGCTCCCCACAGGCAGCCTGCTTCTCCCTCTGCCTATGTCTTTTCATCTCTTTCTGTGTCTCTCATAAATAAGTAAATAAAATCTTGAAAGAAAAAAAGAAGAAAGAAAGAAAGAAAGAAAGAAAGAAAGAAAGAAAGAAAGAAAGAAAGAAAGAAAGAAAGAAAGAAAAAGAAAGGGGAGGTGGTAGCAGACAGTCAAGGAAAAAAGAATTTTAAAAAGTACTTCACTGGGAGAAGAAAACATCCTCTAATAATATTATCACACTTACATGTTTGTGTTAAGTTACACATTTGTGGAATAGGGGAAGAGGCATCCTAACTTCAGAAATGATAAAATGTGGTGGGAAAGGTGGGCCTCAGAATTGAGGAGAGAGAATTTCGTCTGATTTAATCCTCACCACAATCCTCTAAAGATGAAGCAGTGTGTGTGTGTGTGTGTGTGTGTGTGTGTGTGTATACAAATATATATCAAGGAGCAGAGAGATGGAAATCATACCCCATTAGTCAATAGAGAAGGGATTTGACTCTCTAGACTGATTAAGAAGTTCATACCTTTCCCTCTACAATTATTTATGAACTTCCAAGAATATTAAATTCCATTGGAATTGTGTGTGTGTGTGTTTTTTTTTTTAAAGGAAAGGCATCTGCAATCGTTTGTGCAGCTCTATTTTAAGAATCTGGGTCATCACCATGTGGACCATGTTCCTTTAGATCTTCTCTCTTTGCACTTCCCAGTTCCCCCTGGTGGTCCCCAGGGCTGAGGAGTGAAACCACTCACGCCCCGTAATCCCAGTCTCAGAGACAGTATTTGGGAAATAGGCAATAATCAGCGGAGGAAGGGACCCTACCAGGCTTCCCTTAACTCCTGTTTTGCTTCCCGTGTTTACTCTGCTCAGGCTGCTACAAAAAAAGGCCATAAGCTGGGTAGTTTATAAAAAACAGAAATTTATTGCTCATAGTTCCCGAGCCTGGAAGTCCAAGATCAAGGCACCTGCAGATTCTGTGCCTGCTGAGGACCTCTTGCCTCACAGACTGTCCCGTAGCTGTGCCCTCATGTGGTGGAGGGTACAGGGGGTCTCTGGGGTCTCCTTTATCAGGGCGCTAATCCCACTCATAAGGGCTTCATCCTTGTGACCTTGTCACCTCACAAAGGTTCTCACCCCCAAATACCATACCTTGAGGATTAGATTTTTTAACATATGAATTTGGGGGAGGGAGGACATGCATAGTCAATCGATAGCATCCTCCTTGGTCCTGGAAGGCATTAAGATCACTGAAAGCTGGAGATTAGTCCAGGCCCCCACTCCCGGGGTGAAATGCTTTTAGTAGGTGGCTCTTAAAAGGTGGCCATCATTTTGACAAGAAACAGAAATTATTCCCAGTTTGGGTCCATTTGGTTCTTCCACAGCCAGCACACCAGGTGAGACCTGTGCACGCATCATGCGCTTGCAGGGCTGTGTTGGTGCTGGACACCTGCCGCCCACCGGTCCTGCAGCCCATCCATCTTCATTGTGTTTAAACAGACACATGGAAGGCGTCCCCGGAGCACATCCTGGTGGTTACATTCCGTGCAAACGCCATCCGTAAAAGCAGCTCAGCTTGGGCCCAGGGCGCCGGGCTGGGTTCCAAGAGCTAAGAGGTCTGCTTTCCTAGGGATCAGTTCTGCCTTAGAGCTGGGGTTTGTTACTTCCCAAATGCTTAGCCAGGACTGGTTTAGCTTTGTGCATCTTTCTCCTCTACTGAGATAGAGATTCATTCATTCATTCCTTCTTTCTTTTTTTCACTGAAACTCACATGCCATAAAATTAACCCTTAACCATTTAACGTGTACAAGTCAGTGGCATTTAGCACATTCACAATCTTGTGCAATCTCCACCTCTACCTACTTGCGAGAAACCCTGTACCCTTAAGTGGTCCCTCCCTATGCACCCCTTCCCCTAGTCCCTGGCAACTACCTTTTGTCTCTATGGATTTACCTATTCCGGATATTTCCTATAGATGGAATTGGGCAATATGTAACCTGGCTTCTTTCACTTAGTCTTTTTTTAAAAATATTTTATGTATGTATTTGAGAGAGAGAGAGAGAGAGAGAGAGAGCGCACAACAGGGAGAGGGCCTGAGGGAGAGGGAGAAGCAGACTCCATGCTGAGCAGGGAGCCCGACGCGGGCCTTGATTCCACCCCGAGATCATGACCTGAGCTAAAGGCAGATGCCCAACCGACTGAGCCACACAGGTGCCTACATAACCCCTTGCGAGCACATAGGTAGAGAGAGGGAGGGGTCGCTATAATGTCTCTTCTAATAAGGACACTAATTCTACCTGTTTCTTATGACCTCATTACACCTAGTTACCTCATTATGGCCCTGCCTCCAAATACAGTCACATGGGGAGTTAAGGCTTTAACATGGGGACTTGGGGGGACAATTAAGTCGATAGCAATAGACTTATTATTTAGGATTGGAATCATGTTTTAGCATCATGACATCTTAGGGCTGGAAGGAAATTTGTGGAGTCCTGTTGTCCAGAATTTCTCGACCTTGGCCTTATTGACATTGACATTTGGGACTGGACCATGCTGTACTGTGGGGGGTGACCCGTGCACCGTAGGATGGTCAGCAACATTTCTGGCTTCTGCCCACTAGATGCCAATAGTACCAACACCCCCCACACACGCACTCCTGCCCAATCATGACAACAAAAAACTCTCTCCAGAAGTTGCCAAATGTTCACTAGAGGGGCAAACCTGTCCCCAGAGAAGTGCTGATCAGATCTCATTCCTTTTTGATATGGATACCCTAGTTTTGTGGTGCAGAAGAGTCCAAAGGTTTTTTGACCCCATCTCTGCACCTCAGTCCCTAGGTTTCTGGCCTCTGTTTCTCCACATACCTCACGGTTTTCTGTTCACACACACAGAAAGCATTGTCATTAAAAACTGTATTGGATGTGCTCAGCATTAAGCCAGGAGGAACCTGATTATGAGCTCCCTGAAGCATAAAGAAATATCCCCATGCAAAATGGATTCGATTTTCCTTAAGGCTCCTGCCTGGGAAGATTCCTATTTACTAGAAATTGAAGTGAAGAAGAAATTGTCACTTTTACTTATAACAAAGAAAATGTTTCAGGTAGATAAGTAGAAATACCCCTTCAAACAACAGCCCTTAACTCTGCTACCAAAATGAGAAGGACTATGTCAACCTTGAGAACACGGACTCAAAGTTTTTTCTGGAACACTGTGTCTGGGGACTGACCCTTTTCTTCCTTATCACCACCCCAAAGAGTGCACAGCCAGTCACAAAAGGGACCAAGAAAACAGCACAACGGGTGACAGATGACATCTCCATTCTTGTGAACTGAAGTGAGCACTTCTTTTGATGAGGTGGGGAGGAGACAGAAGGCATAGTTCTTTTAATGTTCTTGGATGAATTTCTTAGTGTAGACGTATACAAAGAAATCAAGTATTCCTAATGGTTCAGGTGTCCCCTCCTCTTCTTCAGAAAGACAGGCTGTGTATATGTTTGCCCATGTTTATGTTCAATGTTTATCATTCTATTTCTTTGATAGAACATAGGATAAAAATGGCTATTTCTGGAGATAGTCTAGTTCTGTATGATTCTAAGCTCTGGCTGTACATTAGATAAATCCCCAGAGCAGCTTTGAATACAGTTAGCCCACTTCTCCACCTCCCCCCCCACTTTTTTTTTGTATTTTTAAAAGATTTTATTTATTTACTTATTGTTTGAGAGAGTGCATGTGTGTGTACTTGAGGGCACACGTGCAGGGTGGGCAGACGGAGAGGGAGAGAGAATCTCAAGCACACTCTGAGCTGAGTGCAGAGCCCAACAAGAGGCTTGATCTCATGACCCTGAGATCATGACATGAGCTGAAATCAAGAGTCAGACACTTAACTGACTGAGCCACCCAGGCATGCCCATCCCTCCCTTTTTAATGGATTAGAAACCCTTACCCTAGAGGGATGATCATTTTCCCAAATGTTCAAGCTGGGTAAACTCAGTAGAACTTGAACCCGTTTATCCTGTCTATTTGAAAAGGACTAAGTAAATAAGAGTTCCCTTCCTAATAAAGGACTTTCTCCACCAGGTCATGATGGCCAAGACCTGAAAACTCTCCGTAAAATAAATTATTAAATACTAAATTGTAAATCTGTCATTGCTGTTGGGAGAACAATTCAACCCACGGGTCCTGTTGCCCTAGATCTGCCATCCATTTCTGAATACAAAAGGTACTATTGCTATTATGATTAGCAAACATTATTCAGAAATTTGTCATGGATAGAGAGATGTATAGCCTGTATCAGGGGGACGAGCCTCTCCATTAATTTAGCTCCTTTTCTGAAACACAAAAAAACTGTATTTACAAAAGATAATTATCCATTAGCTAATGCATTTCTCAAAGAAACAGCCTGCTACTATATGACAATGTGGCATTAGCAGGAGAAATTCACCCATAGTTCTAATGGGGCATAGGGCAAGAGACAAGGCATATTTGAGAGAATGCAGAAAAACATTAATGTATTTTTCTCTGTTATTGTTAAAAGAGAATTTTCAGGGACAGTGGCTCAGTCAGTTGAGCAGCCGACTCTTGGTTTCAGCTCAGGTCATGATCTCAGGGTCATGGGATCAAGCCTCGCATCCACATCTGGATCCATGTTCAGCAGGGAATCTACTTGAGATTCTCTCTTTCCCTCTCCCTCTGCCCCTCCCCCAGCTCACCCACATTCTCTCTCCCTAAAAATAAATAAAAAGATAATTTTTAGAAAAAGGTAGAATCATGACTCTCACGATGATATAAAAATAAACACATGTTAGGGGGCACCTGAGTGGCTCAGTAGGTTAAGCCATCGACTCTTGATTTCAGTTCAGGTCATGATCTCAGGGTTGAGTTTGAACCCCAAATTGGGCTCTTTGCTGGGCATGGAGCCTACTCTAAACCATTTTTTAAAAATAAACACATGTTAAAGGTTTTCCTCTGCTCAATGAGGGAACCAAGTACATGTTATAATCCAACAGAATCTGAAGAACAGACTCATATATATAGATCAGAAATCTTGAAATGAAGGGGTAAATGCAAGTAAATCTGGATTTTCCTTGAAGGAAAGAGAAGTTACTCAGACTTCTACCAGCTGGGCGAGGATTTGCATGTGCACAAGAATTATTTTTGCCTTGTTATACTACTACTTACACAATTGCAAAACAGCTCAAAGACGAGGAAAGCATAGAATCAGATAAGCAGAGAGGTGACCACTAGATGCATAATATCCCGTCAAAGCATTTTCGCTTCCGACATGCCATACATGCTCTCCTGAAGAGGAAGCCATGAGAGCCCAGGCTCTGAATTAGCCAGCTTTCAGACACAAAGAAAACTACACGTTTTCAAGAGGTACAGTGAGGAAAATTACCTTGAGAGAAGAAAACGATTTCAGAGGAGACCTGGGCCAGTGAAAATCTGTATTTGAAAACCAGTCTGAAGGGCACTGAAAAATGAGCAAGCACCCAGTCTATTAATTATCCAGATGTTTAGCTCTTGATGCCAAATAGCTTATGGACTTTAAAGCACCATCCAGATGTTCAGCTTGATTGAAGCCGTGAGGGGGTAAGCCTTGCAGTTGTCACGTAGCTGCCCAGCAATCTAAAATTACCTACTCTCTCTTAAATATATATATTTAAGTTCAGGGTCATTACCATACATCCTGTGGCTGATGTCTACCAACCTTGCCCGGTTAACAGATCTTCCTTTCAAAGAAGAGGCTGTTAAACGTGGGAACTGGCACACACTAGGAATTCAGTACGAGTTTGCCGAACTGCATCGAGGTATTTGATTCCTAAGCAGCTGAGGCATGCTGCTTCCCTTCCTGAGGAGGTAGGGATACTGGGCAAGATGCTAACAAGCTTCTAAAAATGGCCTTGAGAGAGGAATCACTTTGGCCTCTGTGGGATTGGAATTGGGTGTCTCGATTTACAGTATGTACTCAGCTGCCACTTGTATTCTCTAAAAATAAAGCAAGGCAGCTTGAAGTCGGCGAGTGAGTCTAAACCCCTCGGTGTTCGATTACTTACTAGCTTGACATACGAGGCGGCTCGGTGCATAAAGATCTGGAGACTCCACACAGAGGCGTATTGGAGGCCGGTTATAAAGATAGAGATCCGCGTATCCATTTGTCTTGGCTGCATTTATGAAATCAGCCATCTGGATGTTCATGGTCCAATAAAGTGATCTCCCGTATGACCATAGGCCTTTTCTCAAAGGCAGCATTTCCTAAGCCATGTTCTGAGGAAGAGCAGCTATTGGCCAGTTTTCTAAGAAAATGGGAGGCCTCTGGTCAATAAGCTTGGGAATTGCTGGGTGAAATTTGGGATGCACATTTCTTGATGGTAGGGATCTTCGATCGGCCTTTAGTTGGCCTCTGACACCAACTACAAACTCTTCTACCATATATATAAAATATATATTTTAGAGAGAGTGGGGGAGGGGCAGAGGGAGAGAGAGGATCTTAAGCAGGTTCCACACTCAATGCAGAGCCTGACTTGGCTCTATCTCATGACCCCGAGGTTATGACCTGAGCCAAAATCAAGAGTTGGGAACTTAACCACCTGAGCTACCCAGGTGCCCCACCTGTATCATATTTTGTTGGTTGTTCGTATTTATTTATGTATTTAAAGATTTATTTATTACTTTGAGGAGAGAGGGAGAGAGAGAGGAGGGGGGGAGGACAGAAAGAGAGAAAGAATCTCAAGCAGATATCCTGCCAGGCTGAGCAGGGAACCTGATGGGAACTCCATCCCATGACCCCGAGATGATGACCTGAGTCAAAATCAAGAGTCAGAGGCTCAACCAACTGAACCCCCCAGGTGCCTCTCATATTTATTTTTTAAAAGATTTTTATTTATTTATTCATGAGAGACACACAGAGAGAGGCAGAGACACAGGCAGAGGGAGAAGCAGGCTCCACGCAGGAAGCCTGATGCAGGACTCGATCCCAGGTCTCCAGGATCACGCCCTGGGCTGAAGGCAGGTGCTAAACCGCTGAGCCACCCGGGCTGCCCTCATATTTATTTTTTAATTGGAGTATAATACACTCTGCTTGGTCTTCCCCACCCTCAGTAATCCGCATCTTTTCTCCCTCCCAACAAACTTACTTCCTTCTGTGCTCTCCAATTCACCTTTGATCTGAGCATCAGTCTCCTTCACATCCTTTGTGTAAAATGGGGATAATAGGTACCTGTCTCCTAACAATGATCGAGAGCATTCAGTGAAGGTACTGCCGGTGGGCATTGAACACAGTGCCTTGCCCGTGTAAAGGGCTCGATCATAGCAATGGTTATTATTATTGTTGTCAATATTGATGACATATTGACAACAATATTGTTGTTACTCCCTTCTTTGTGTCATGCCACCCTCCTTTCTTGTTTGCTCAAGCGGGATCCTACCTTTCCTTGGTGGCGGCTCCATCGGTCTCCCTGCTTCCACAGCTCCTTTCCTGTGATATGCACAGCTGACTCCTGCCCCTTACGTAAAGAAAAAGGCGAATGAGAAAAAAAAAAAAAAAAGAAAAAGAAAAAGGCAAATGTAGCTCCACGTTCCCAACCAGATTGTCTCCAAGCCCCTCCTACATAGAAAGTAACAGGTGTAGGGACACCTGGGTGGCTCAGAGGTGGAACATCTGCCTTTAGCCCAGGGCGTGATCCCAGGGTCTCAGGATCGAGTCCCACATCGGGCTCCCTGTGGGAAGCCTGCTTCTCCCTCTGCCTGTGTCTCTGCCTCTTTCTGTGTGTCTCTCATGAATAAATAAATTAAAATATCTTTAAAGAAATAAAAAGGAAATACAGGTATTGCCAATGCCCCAGGCTCACCTCCACCAGGAGCCCCCATGTGTCCTTCCAGTCCACTCCTTCTTTTGACCTCCTGTTGCACTGCCCATCTTGGGTCCTTGATTTGTTTCAGTTACATGGAGACTGTGTCGCCCTGTTGGTCCTGAGCTCCTTGAGAGCAGGGACCAAGTCTTACCTTTATTTTAATCTCCCTCCAGCATTTAGGTCAGGAGTTGGCAATCTCTCTCTGTACGGGACTAGATAGTAAATATTTTCAGCTGTGCGGGCCTTACGGTCTCTGTCAAAACTACTCAGCTCTACTGCTGTAGCCTGGGTGCTGCCACAGATGAGAATAACCCGAATGAATGGGCATGGCTGTGTTCCTTATAAACTTTATTTCCAGACACTGAAACTTGGATCTCATGTAATTCTCACACATCATGAAATATTACTCTTCTTTTGATATTTTTTCCCAACCATTTAAAAATGTAGAGGCCATTCTTAGCTCATGAGCCAGAAAAAAAACAAAAACAAAAACAAAAACCTGGCAGTGGGCGGCTTTGGCCTGCAGGCTTGTCAACCCCTTGCCTAGACAAATGCCAGGCATAGAGAAGGTGGTCAGATCCCAAGTGACGTTTTGTATGCTGCAGGAGGAGAAAATTCTGGCCAGTTTGGCTTTGCTCTTATGCTTGCCTGCTCCCAATCACCAGTGGCAGGCTTTTTGCTCGTAGAGCTTGTCCTGTAGCTAAGGAGAGTAGACTGCCCGAGAGAAAAGTTGGTGTGGTTTAGTATTCCTTTTATAGGTGCTCATTTGGGGCTTTCCACACACGACAGGTAGGATTATTGACAAGTTAACAGGAATCGACTCAGGATAACTGAGAGGCTTTCCAGGTGTGGGAACAACCCATCGATCAGTTTAAGGGGTTGCAAACAATTTAAACAATGAAATAGGAAATATAAGGATGCATCTGAGGTACTAAGGATAAATATCATTTTGTGCAATTTTTATTTCACTTATGTTTATGTAGATACCAGGACCACTCTGTGTATGTCTCACTGTGGGTCACATTTATTTATTTAAAGATTTTGTTTAGGGATCCCTGGGTGGCGCAGCGGTTTAGCGCCTGCCTTTGGCCCAGGGCGCGATCCTGGAGACCCAGGATCGAATCCCATATCGGGCTCCTGGTGCATGGAGCCTGCTTCTCCCTCTGCCTGTGTCTCTGCCTCTCTCTCTCTGTGACTATCATAAATAAAATAAAGATTTTGTTTATTCATGAGAGAGACAGAGAGAGAAGCAGGCTCCATGTTTTGGAGCCCAACATAGGACTCGATCCTGGGACTCCAGGATTATGCCCTGGGCCAAAGGCAGGCACTAAACCGCTGAGCCACCCAGGGATCCCTGTAGATCACATTTAAATAAGCTTGCAAAGCACAGAAACTTAGGAAGAAAAAAAAAGTGTATTAGAGACATGTGAAAATCCTTATAGAATTTTTAAAAAGGCTAGATAGCTAGACTTTAAAATGAGGGTCCATGATAACTGTAGAGTTCCAGGTAAAAATAAATAAATGAGTAAAAAAAGTCCAGGTGGTAGAAAATTCAAGCTGCATCAGCACCCCCTTTCTCATTTTCATCCTCCAGACACTGTGCTCAAGATTCAAACACCCAGGGGGAGGACAGACAGAAAAATCTCTAAGTTAACCAGAGTTAGTTCTGTTGCTTGAAAACAATCCTACCTCCTGCGTATGGAAGCCGCCAAAATGAGGGGCACCTGGGTGGCTCAGTGGTTGAGCTTCTGCCTTTGGCTCAGGTCGTGATCCCAGGGTCCTGGGATCCAGTCCCACATTGGGCTCCCTGAGAGGAGCCTGCTTCTCCCTCTGCCTGTGTCTCTGCCTCTCTCTGTGTGTCTCTCATGAATACATTTTTAAAATCTTAAAAATAAAAAAAGAAATGCTTAAAAAAAAAAAAGTCCCCAAAATGGGAACCTATAAAAGGCACGCCGGACTCTACAAACTTTCCCCAAATCCCAGTGCCTCCTCCTGGTATTGACCTTTGCAACTACTCTTGGGCGGTGGCCCTCGCCTGCAACCAGGCAAGCTCCACGAGCAATCGGTGTTGCACGGCGGTTGGCAGCAGCCAAGCTAATAGGATCAAAGCCCAATGTGTTTATTGGTACCCAACCCTGGCGTAGGAAGAGTGGGGCATCTTGGTTGCCAGTCCCAGCAGACGGCATTCCACATGGAGAAAAATTTCACAAACACAAGGGAGGTGCATGACCAGAGAAAGGACATCGGGTGCTTGCAGAGCAAAACCCCTCAGTCCCTCTACAGATAACCACTAAGGGGTGAGATTGTCTTTCCCTCGTCAATTAAAACAACTAGCTTTTAAATTCTGATAACAAGAGGATTAACGCTCATAATTTTTTTAAAAACTAGATCCTCAGTTTATTATAAAAGCATATAACTCAGGAATAGCTGGATGGAAGAGATGCATAGGGCAGGGTATGGGGAAAGGGTGGCGAACTCCCAGATGCGCCTCTTTCCCTGCTCCTCCACATGTTCAGCAGCCCGGGAGCTCTCTGAACTCTGTCCTTCTGGGGTTTAATGGAAGCTTCATCACCTAGGCATGGCTGAGTCATAATCTTTTTAATTAAAAAATACTGAAGATTATCAAAGAAAGCAAATGTCATTTAAAATAATCCTGCCACCCTCAGATAACCACCAAGAACATCCTTCCAGATGTCCCTTTGTCTTCCTTCCTCTCCTTGCCCTCTCCCCCCGCCTCCCCCTGTCCTCTGAATCACGCTTCTTCTCAAAGAGAGACAAGTCACATTTTGGAATCTGGCCCCTTTTTCTCACACATTTCCACTGTTTTAGGGCACATCTCTCTCCCTGTGGACAGAAGAGAGGGCTCTTTTTTAGTGTTTGGAGGGAGGAAGTCTTCAGGCAGAGTTGCATGCGGCTCAGAGCAGGTGAGAAGTGGCGGCCGAAGAGAAAATGGTGCTTGACAAATTAGATGTAACTGGTATAATTTGGAGTAACAGTAACGAGAATGGGATGGAACAGAAAGTCTAACTTGATTCAATAAACATACGTTTTGACTTCTTTTTGTGCAAATGGCTTGCTGGGCACTGGGTTTGTGCATTCACCACCAGCCAGCGAGAACTGGGCGTTACAGAGAGACAGAGGAAAAAGCAAATAATATGCAGCTATCAGTTAGTTTGTTCTGAATCATTTTCATCTCACAAATAGGAGGGCATCTACCTGGCCTGTTTTGCAATCCAGCCTCACCTGGATCCCCTCCTAGTTGGTTGCCTTGCTCTCATTTCCCAGGGTGGGGAACCTCTTCTGCGGGGTGCCTTTGCTTGGATTCTCTCCTTTCTCACCTGGCAAATTCCTCCTTCTCATGCTTTAAGGTGTCAACTATCAATGCCGCCCCCCCCCCCCCCCCCCGCCAAGGCTTTCCCTGGTGTTCCGCAGGCTCAGTGTCCTTCTGTCTTGGCAATCTTCTTCCCATCACATGGTTACTCTTTCCCTTAGTTCTGTTACAGAAGGGATCACACCTGTTAGTTGCCCGGCGCTTGGCAAGTTCTCCATTAATATCTGTTGAATGAGCGAGAATTAAGTGAATGTGTCCAATGTGAGAATACCTGTGTTGAAAAACAAAATGCAACGGAATAAGTTTTAGAGATCTTACTGGCTTTAATCGATTCATGCATCCAAATCCAGTAGATAGAACAGAGCTCCAAAGAGCAGTACAAGGTGAGAGATTTTATAGCCAGAAGGGAGCACGAAGAAGAAGGTTGGACTAGAAAAAAAAAAAGAAAAAAAAAAGATAGTTGGACTAGGCAAAAAAAATTGGTTGTTTATGGCACGGTTACTTTCTTTAAGGGGATCACACGGGTGTATCAGGCAGATAAGGTAACTAATCTGATCAGACAATTCCTGATCAACTGGTTTAAGGTTCCATTTCTGGGAGAGCCAAAACTGTAATTTTTTTTTCTCCAAAACTGTAATTAAGTTAAGTCTTGGTTTGGTGATGTGGGGCTTGGCATAAGTGATTCCATTTGAGGTCTGCTGTCTGGTTTCTAACACACTCTAATGAGAAAAGGGAGCTGATGCTTGTTGTCCTGATTAAGATAGGGTGGCTCTGTTTAGTTAACAAAGGGGGATGCTAAAGCAGTGTGGGATGCTGGGCTGGATCCTGCAGCAGAAAAAGAACTTTAATGGGGGAAATGAGTGAATTCAAATCAAGTCTGTGGGGTAGTGAATAGTACTGTACCAATGTAATTTTTTTTAAGTAAGTAGGCTCCAGGGGATCCCCGGTGGCTCAGTGGTTTAGCACCTGACTTTGGCCCAGGGCATGATCATGGAAACCGGGGATCAAGTCCCACGTCTGGCTCCCTGCATGGAGCCTGCTTCTCCCTCTCCCCATGGCTCTGCCTCTCTCTCTCTCTCTCTCTCTCTCATAAATAAATAAATAAAATCTTAAAAAAGAAAAAAGTAAGTAGGCTCCATGCTCAGCTTGGGGCCCAATGTGTGGTTTGAATTCATGACCCCAAGATCATGACCTGAGCTGAGATCAAGAGTCAGACACTTGAGCAAGAGTCAGAAGCTCTCTGATTGAAAGTGTGAATATTAAGACCTTTGCCGGAGGGAGGGGGGGGGTCCCTGGGTGGCTCAGTTGGCTAAGCATCTGACTTTGGCTAAGGTCCTGATCACAGGGTCCTGGGATTGAGCCCCACATCAGGCTCCACGCTCAGGGAAGAGTCTGCTTCTCCCTCCACCCTCTTCTTCTGTTCCTCCACCTGCTCTTGGGGCACCTGGGTGGCTCAGTGGTTGAACATCTGAGCCATCCTTTGGCTCAGGTCATGATCCCAGTGTCCTGGGATCAAGTCCCTCATCGGGCTCCCTGCAGGGAGCCTGCTTCTCCTTCTGCCTATGTCTCTGCCTCTCTCTCTGTGTCTCTCATGAATAAGTAAATAAAATCCTAAAAAAAAAAAATGAATGAAAGCGTCTAAATCTTAAAACCTGACTTGATGTAATTGAATAATGACTAACCCTATTTCTCCAACACTCGCAGAGCACCTCAATTCAGCCTAGGACTTTTTTTTTTAGGTTCTACTGAGTATATGGAACAAGTATGAAAAAACACATTCACATTTCCAAAATATGTGAAATCCTGAACCTGGGATCAAATGATTTTCAGTCTCCTAGAAGGGGGTCTTTTGTGATTTGAAGAGTGTTTTTAAAAGTCTCCAAAAAAGGGTGCTTGGGTGACTTAGTTGATTAAGCACCCAACTCTTGATTTCAGCCCTTGATCTCAGGGTCTTGAGATCGAGCCCCACATCAGGCTCCATGCTCAGCAGAGAGTCTGCTTGAGAGTCTCTCTCTCTCTCTCTCCATCTGCCCCCACCATATGCACACATGTGCTCTTCCCCCCACCCCAACTCCCGCAGTCTCTAAAATTAAAAAAATCATTATAAGCCTAGCCATGGCTGATGATTATTAACTGCTTTGATGGGGAGCAGTGGAGCTTGAATATGTTAACAAGTCCTTCTCAAACAAGCCATCGGAAGGACCAAAAACTATTGAGTTTCCAGCACTATTGCCTTCCATGGGGTCAGTGTCCCTCCCATAGTACGTCCTAAGATCACCTGTGCCCAGACGCCATCTCAATCCAGAGATTCCAGTCTCTGGGAATATGCAATAGGCTTTTGACCAAAATGACTTTGTTAAGCTACAAGATCAAGATTGCTACTCTATTATACTGTGAGCATGGTGAGGACTGAGCAGGAAAAATGGAATTCAGCACTCAGAAAATTACATTTGAAAGGCTCTCCTTTGAACGCAGCAACGGTTCAGGTAGTGGAATTTGGTTATAATGAGTATTTTGTGAGAAATCGCTCACGCAGGCTCTGAAGCATCAACAATCTCTTGCAACTAGAAGCCTTGAGATGATTAGGGGAAGAGTAGAACAAATGTCATCTGAAAAAATACGCAACAATGGTCATTACAAGGGGCTTCAACCATTTTGGGTTGCCTGAGCCTGTCCCAAGTTTAGCACTGATAAGTCCTGCATTCCAGGAAACCATCAGTCCAACCAGCCTGGTTTGCCTCCTACTACCTGTTTTATGGAGATTGCAATGGTTAAGAAGGTTTTTGCTACACAATGGTGCACTATATAACGGGTCACCCCCTGCTTATCCCTGGCACAAAAAGCCAGGTACTGTGATGCTGAGGGTAGCTGCTGCAAGAACATGGCCCCAGAGGAGAAAAAAATGTGTCTGGAATGAGCTGGTATATTGGATGTACAACAATTGAGTCAATAAAGCAGTGGTAATGTTAACTATGTCAAGATAGATAGGAAATAGCTTTATTTTAAGGGATGCTCCTTCCCCTCCCCCTTCTTGATTGTGAGTTTGAGCCGCATGTTGGGAGTATAATGAATGCTCTTCTGAGGTGGTATTCCCCAGCAAGGCGTTTAGCCTGTATCCTGAAGCCAGGAGGCTTCTGGCCTGACTTTCTATCCACATTCTTGGAAAGGGCTATAGTTAATGTTTGACTGTTCTTTATAGCAATTTCTGGCCAACCAAGTTGACATTTTCTTTTCTTTTCAGGCAGCTGAGATGTTAAGAGATTGAATTAATTTCGTGGCATTTATTGCAGGGGCTGGATAGATGCTGTCAGTAAGCCTTTCAAAAGTCTTTTAAAAGTCATACGTGCTCATTATAAAAATTCAAGCAATTCAAAATGTAAAAAGGACAAAGTAAAAGCCATTTCTCACCCTCAAACTACCATCAGATTTGCTGGACATATATTAACATAGGTTTTTTTTTTTTTTAATGAAAATAATTGTATGTTTACTAACAGAGCCTAATGTTTTCACTCAATATCACGGCCCACATCCTATGTCAATAATACAAAACTAGCTAATTTTATTTATTTATTATTATTATTTATTTATTTATTTATTTAAGAACTGAGAGACAGAGAGAGTAAGCTGGGGGGCGGGGGGGGGGGGGCAGAAGGAGAGGCATACAAGCAGACTCCAAGCCAAAATCAGGAGTCTGATGCTTTAACTGACTGAACCCTTCAGGTGCCCTCAGCTTGTCCTTTTTTTTTTTTTTTTTAAGATTTTAATTATTTATTCATGAGAGACACAGAGAGAGAGAGAGAGAGGCAGAGACACAGGCAGAGGGAGAAGCAGGCTCCATGCAGGGAGCCTGATGTGGGACTTGATCCTAGGCACACTAAAAAATATCTATTTGACATAAATGAAGTCAGTAAAGGAGGAAGAGAGGAATAAAAAAGACAGGAGATGCAGAGAAAACAAAGAGCAAAACGGCAGATGTAAATTCAATAATCACACCAGTAATCACATTAAATGTAAGTGGATTAAATGCTTCAATTAAAAAGCAGAGATTGTCAGACTGGATTGGATGGGGGTGAAGATCCAACTACATGCTGCCCACACATTTTATTTATTTATTTATTTGTAAAGAGATTTTATTTATTTATTCATGAGAGACACACAGAGGCAGAGACAGAGACAGAGGGAGAAGCAGGCTCCATGCAGGGAGCCCAATGCGGAACTTGATCCCAGGACCCCGGGATCATGACCTGAGCCAAAGGCCGATGCTCAACCACCCAGGTGCCTCTACCTACACATTTTAAACACACATTAGATTCAAAGACACAAATAGGTTGAAAAGAAAAAGATAGAAAAATATATCCCAGGAAAACATAAGAGAGCAAGAATGGTTCTACTAATCTTGAATGAAATTGACTTTAAGACAAAAAACATTTTTAGAGACAAAGAAGGGGCATTTTACAATGATGAAAGGGTCAGCCCAATAGGAAGTTTTAATGTTTATAAACATAGATGCATCTAAGCACAAAAATAAAAGGGAAGAGTAGAATGAATTGCATGTTTTCAGAAGCATCCCTTTGAACCTCTCTGGGTTCTTTACCTGGTGTCCCCCTCTCTATTCTATTCTGAGGTATCATCACGCTCAGGTGCACTGTAGTGGTGGCTTTGATGCAGAAAAGAAATCACAGCAGCATCAATAGGAAACAGCCTCAGGGAAGAGCCACCATCATTGTTAGATGGGGCAGTGGAGGATGCTTGAGAAGCCATTCTCAACATCAGGACTTCTGGTTTCATTCTCTTCTTCTCTTATCTGATCTCTAGTCTCTCAGTTGCTCTCCCTCTTGCCACACCTCACTTCTCATTAGTTCTGGTCTTAATGCCACCAACCTTCCATTCTCCCCATGGAATTGGCATGTTTTCCACTTCAATTCCTGTTCCACTCTTGGAATGGACAGTGACAAGAAGCCCTAATTTAAGTTATTCCTCTAAAATTCCCCTATCCCTCCAACTTCTAAGGAAGTAGACTCCCAAGAAGAATTCTCTGAGGGGGTTGAGGATTCTCTGAGTGGGATGCAAATTGGAAAAGTCTATAGAGTGGACTAAACATCCCTACATAAGAAAAAGAACCTGCCAACTATAGGTACAGGGAGTTGGAGCAGGTGTTTGGGACCTTGGAGCCATCTTGGCCAGAGAAGAGTGGGAGGAGAAATAAGGAGGAGAATCAGTGGAGCATAAAGGGTGTATAAGGAGAAAAGATGCAAAGCAAGAGAACATTTAGAAATTTTGCTCTGTGATGAGTTGCGTAATTATCTTGCCCTAAAGCTTCAATTAAAAAAAATTACTATTGGGGTCAGGTTTGTTGTCTTTGTTCTTTATTTTGTTTTTGTTAATTTGTTTTTGATGTTATTATGTGCCCAAAGCGGCCTGAAGATGGTCAAAGGTAGAAGCAGGGCTGGGCCACATTGAGACGAGGCAGTCAGTGTGACACATCAGTGAATCAGCTTTAACACATCAACAACTATTGGCTGAACATTTACCAGCTCTACCTAGTTACAGGGTTTCCAAGATGAATGAGACACTGCGCCTGCCCTCAAGGAATTTATGGGCTGGTGAGAGAGACAGACACATTAATACATAATTATATAATATGTTAAGTGCCTCATAAGAGGGAAGATCTGGGTGCATTGGGAACTCAGAGACTGCTGACCCAACCTGGGGAGCCCAGGAAGGTATTCAGACAGAAATTACCCCCTGTGCTCAGGTAACCAGATGAGGAGGGAATGAGCAAAGTCGAGGAAGGTAATGAGCAAAGTCAAGGAAGGAAGGAAGGTTGGTTAGGAACATTCCTACCCAACCAGGCTACCTACCTACCTTCCTTCCTTCCTTCCTTCCTTCCTTCCTTCCTTCCTTCCTTCCTTCTTCCCTCCTTCTTCCACACACTCATCCATTCACCTATCAGAGTTCATTCCGATCCCATCTGTACCCAAAACTTGATTCTAGGAGCCAGGAATAAAACAGGGGAGAAACAAACCTATCCATTGCCCTCATGGAGCTAATCATACAAGTGGAAATATGATTTCCATCTGCAGGAGAAGTCCAGGTAAGGTTGCCAGATAAAAATGCCCAGTTAAACTTAGAATTTCAGACAAACCACAAATAATTTTTTGGAAGATAAGTATGTCCCATGCCATATTTGGGGATATACTTATACTAAAGTGTTTGTTGGTCTGGAAGTTAGAGTTCACAGGGCACCCTGTATTTTCAGTTGCTAAACCTGGCCACCGTAAGTCCGAGATACCATGAGATCACCTGGCTGGAAGGCCGGGTCTGGGGCAGAGTGGGGATGGTGGTCGGAGACAGTGTGACATCCGTAGCACAGAAGCCTTTACCTGGGAGGAGAGTCTGGGAAACGCACATGTTTCTGGAGGAGGAGGAGACAGCAGGAACAGGAGTGGCAAACAGCCTGGAAAAAGCATTTGAGAGCAGGCCCCCCTCTGGGGCTTGAGGACATAGATTTAATTTACTGGGACATGGAGAGAGGAAAAGAAATTGAAAAATAAATAAATAGATCACGTTTTTAAGGAGGTTGCTATAAATGTCAGGTACAGTGACTCAGGTTATTGATTCTAGAAGATTAGTCAAGGGGGCTGAATGCTGGACTCACTCAGCCCTTCTGCTGCCAGATGTCAAATAACTCAGACGCGGAGGCTGGGAAGCGGGCAGCTCCGGATCCTTGAACCATGCAGAGTCATCCCTCAGTACGGTGGACATGGCCTGGAGACACTCATCCACAGAGTTTCACAAACTGGAAAGGGTTCTGGGAGGCCAGTTTGTTTCTGCTTGAGTATAAAGCACAGCCGCACTGATCTGTCCGAGAGACACCACCGGGGAAGCCTTTTAGTCAAGGAAGCAAGCTTTGTTGGCCATGTGGCTGCAAGGCGGTGGTGAAGAGGATGAGAAAGGGTCTTGTACTCGACCTGCTGCTGAAACCACAGGGTGACACCTGTGGTTTCACCAAGTGGACTTGGACCAGAAGCCAAGTAACTGTGTAGCTGGCCAATTGCCTGGAGCAGTGGCTCTTGACCAGGGACCATTTGACCCCAGGGGACATTTGGCAACGTCTGGAGATACTCTTTATTTATTTATTTATTTATTTATTTATTTATTTATTTATTTATTTTTTTAGAGAGAGAATGAATAGTGGGATAGAGTAGGGGGACAGAGGGAGAGAGAGAAAGAATCCCGAGCAGGCTCCCCTGCTGAATGTGGAGCCAACTCAGGGCTTGACCTCAAGACTCTGAGATCATGACCTGAGCTGAAACCAAGAGGCAGATGCTTAACTGACTGGGCCCCCTGGAGACGTTCTTAATTGTCACAACTACAGGCCTCTGGTGGGTAGAAGCGAGGGGTATTGTTAAACCTGTGATGTGTGGCTCAACCCCCCTCCTCCTAACAAAGAATTATTTGGCCCCAAATGTCAATAGTGCTGAGGGTGAGAAATCCTAGCATGGATATACTGATGAGGGGAGGAGAGGAAATGTCATTCTGAATCCAATGACAGGAACGAGGTCCTGTGCCTCCTTCCAATGGTATCGTGGGTGACAGAGTGTTTGAAATGCTCCTAAAGGCCTCCTTGGAACCACTGTTACAGCAGAAGCAGCAGGGTCCTAACCCGTAGGGTGAATAAGCCAGGGCAGGAGCACATGGAGGTGGGGGAGGAAGCATAACAGGAGCGTCTCTTTACCCACCTGCCTCTGCCTGCCTCATCGCTGAACCACTCAACAGCCTGACCTTGGCTTTCACACAACTTCTCTGGGTCTATTTTCGTTGTGGCCTTAAAAATGATCGCAGTAACTTCTCACCTAAAATATTCCCGAAGAGATGCCACGTTGGGAGAATAGATTCAGGGAAAACCACCCCATGCCTCACTCTCCCCCTTCCCCACACCCTCTCCTCAAACCTTCCCCACTCCAGCTCCAGCAACTGCCTTAGTCATCGTCAGGCTATGGGTCTTCCATATGGGGGTATGTCTCAGTATCATGGAGCAAACTTAGGGTTCTTTCTGTGAGTATTTTTTTTTTAAAGATTTTATTTATTTATTTATTTATTCATGGAAGACAGAGAGAGAGAGAGAGAGAGAGAGAGAGAGAGAGACAGGCAGAGGGAGAAGCAGGCTCCCTGCAGGGAGCCGGATGTGGGACCTGATCCCAGGACCCCAGGATCATGCCCTGAGCCAAAGGCAGCCCTGAGCCAAAGGCAGACAGATGCTCAACTGCTGAGCCACCCAGGTGCCTTTTTTTTCTTTTTTAATTTCGGGCATAAGACTAGCACAGAGAAAACCTAACACTCCTATATCCAGATTTGGATATTGCTAAGGTCTTTACTTCACATCAATTAAAAAAAAAACAAACTTAAAAATTCAGCCAAGTTCCCTTTAAAAAAAAAAAAAGATTTTATTTATTTGGGAGGGCACACATGAGTGGGAGGAGGGACAGAGGAAGAGAGAGAAACAGACTTCCCACTTCCCAAGCCCCAGACTTCCCCGAGCTGGGGCTTGATCCCAGGACCCCAAGATCATGACCTGAACTGAAGTCAGACGTTTAACCAACTAAACCATCTGGGCGCTCCTGAAGATCCCTCTTTAATCCCCTTCCTTTCCAAAGTGCTTATCCATGTGCTTTTTTTTTTTTTTTTTTTTACCGTATGATGTATATATCCATAAATAATATGTGATAACACATTGTACATATCTTTTTGCCACTCGTTTTTGCCACTAAACTTTACATTTTCAGGATTTATGCACGTTGATACATGTAGAACAATTTTTTTAACTGCTCAAAGTATTTATAGTATATCAATATACCATAAATTCTTCACTCAATGTCCTATTAATAATATCTGGGTGGTTTTTGACTTTTCATTATTAGCAAACACTGCTCTCATGGTCCCTGGTTTGTATCTTTTTTTTTTTTTTAAGATTTTATTTATTTATTCATGAGAGTCACAGAGGGAGAGGGAGAGACATAGACAGAGGGAGAAGCAGGCTCCATGCAGGGAGCCCGATGTGGGACTCGATCCCAGGACTCCAGGATCACGCCCTGGGCTGAAGGCAGACACTCAATCACTGAGCCACCCAGGTGTCCCTCTAGTATGTATCTTTTTGGGCCCAAGAGTTGAGGCAGGGTATTTATCTAGAAGTGGAAGTGCTAAGCAGAGAGTATGCACATCTTCAGTTTTAGTAAACACTGTCAAATTGTTATCCAACTGTGACTGTTACAAATTTACATCCTTCCCAGCAGGGTAGAGTAGCCGTGTTTTTTAATATCCACACTGAACAACCATCAGCTCTCAAGATTATTAAAAATTTGCCAATCTTATGAGTGTGAAATGGTATTTGTTATTTTATTTTTGCATTTTCCTGATTACCAGTTAGGTTAAACATCTTTTCATATGTTGATTGGATATTTGAATTTCCTCTTCAGGGAATCCTTAGTTCATATCAGTTTGCTGTGGTTTTGTTTTTGTTTTGGTTTTTTTTTCTTCCTATGGTGGTGTTGTTTTCAGGGCATTCTTTATGTTTGGTTCCTGATCATAGGTATATTTGTGTGTGATAAATACATTTTCTCAGTCTGACCTGTCTTTAAAAAAATTAGAGATAATTGTACTGCGCATGGAGTTGTTCAGAAATAATAGAGAGATCTCTGTCTACCTTTCACTCATTTTCACCCAATGGTAGAATTTTACATAACTATGGTGCAATATCAAAAGCAGAAGATTGACATTTATGCAATCATTGATATTATTCAGATTTTCCCAGACTTACATGCAGTGTGTGTATTAAAACCATATATATATATATTTTGAGATTTTTTTATTTGAGAGAGAGAGAGAGAATGTGCATGTGCAGGGTGGGAGGGCAGAGAGAGGGAACCTCAAGCAGACTCCATGCTGAGCCTGGAGCCCCACACAGGGCTCATCTCCTGACCCATGAGATCATGGCCCATGAGATCATGACCTGAGCTGAAACCAAGAGTCAGACCCTTTACCAACTGAGTCACACAGGGGCCCCAATTTTGTTGATTTTTCTCTATTGTTTTGATGTTTTTTAATTCCCTGATTCGGCTTTTATCTTTATTATGTCCTTCCTTCTGCATTCTCTGGGTTTATTTTACCATTCTTTTTTTTAGTTTCTTGAGATAGGAACTTAGATTATTGATTTGAGAAATTTCTCTTTTCTATCATATTTAGTGCTACAAATTTCCCTCTCTCTACAGTCTTAGCTGCATCCCATATATGTTGATATATTGTATTTTCACTTTCATTTGGATCTTTTTTAAAAATTTCCTTTGAGATTTCTTTTTTGAGCCAAGGATTATTTAGAAGTATGTTGTTTAATTTCCAAGTGTTATATTTGGAATATTTGTTATTGATTCCACTATGTTCAGAGAACGTAGCTTGTGTGATTTCAACTGTTTTAAATTTCTTAAATTTGGTTTTAGCCCAGGATGTTGTCTATCTTGATTAATGTTCTATGGGCACTTGGGGGAAATGTGCATTCTATTGTTGCTGGGTGGAATGTTCCATAAATATAAGTTACATTTAGTTGATAGAACTCTTCAATTATTTGATATCTGCTGATTTTCTGTCTAGTAGTCCCGCCAGTGGATATATGTGGATCTGTCTGTCCTTTCCACTCTTTAGTCGGCCTCATGTATCTTGAGGCTGTATTGTTTGGTGCATAAACAGGGTTGCTATATCGTCTTGATGGACTAACCCTTTATAATTATATCATGTCCTTCTTGTAATTTTCTATGCTTTGAAGTCTACTTTATCTATCTTGAAGTCTTTTATCTGATATTAGTATAGTCACTCCTTCTTTTGACTAATGTGTGTTTAACTTTTTCTGTCATCTTACTTTCAATCCACGTATGCTGTTATATTTGAAGTGAATTTCTTGTAGATAATATATTGCCAGATCATAAGTTTCTATTCACTTGCCAACTGGGGTTTTTTTTAGTTGATATATTTAGGCCATTTACATTTAAGATAATTATTGATGTCTTAGGGCTTAAGTCTGAGCCCAGCTCTGCTTGGAATCATTATGTTCTTCACTGCCATGCACTCACAGGTAAAAACAAACAAACATCAGTTTCACTTAAGAATGTTCTTGATGAAACAATAAGAATTATTAATTTCTTTTAACTTTTGACCATTGAGTACATGTTTTTTAAATATTCTCGACGATGAAATGGGAAGTACATATAAAGCACTTCTGTGTATTCTGAAGGAAAAAGACTGCAATTGTTTGAACTGAACTAGCTGCTTTTCTTTTCTTTCTTTTTACTCTTTCTTGTATAGAGTGCCGTTTTTACTTAAAAGAATAACTGACAATTTTCAAGGCTTGGCTGTTTGCCAGACGGTTTCTCAAAAGTGAATGAAGTGAGACTGTCACTTCAAGGAAAACAACTGACAGTATTTGTTGCCAGTGATAAAACTTGAGCTTTCAATAGACGATTAGGATTTTGGAAAACTTGCATCTGTTCCCATGAGCTTGACAGCTTCCCAGTACATGACTTGTCAGATGAGACTGGTAGTAATGTGAATTAATGTGATTTTTCTGATGAAATGTGTCAGCAATGAGAGATTACCATAACTAATAAATCAATATTTTCTAAATGACCAATGTATGATATTGCAAAATCATGCTTAGCTAAAAGATTTCTTCAAAGAGTAAGGTAAATCAATGGATTTTCATGTAACAGAATATAAAAAGTTCATGATATAGTTTCAGAATCCACATTGCAGCTAACCTTGAAGATACTACTTGTTGAGTTTTAGTATCGTAGAAAATAAAAATATCCACAATAATCTGGAAAGGCTATTAGAACTACAATAGCCAAATTATGGAAACAGCCTGAGCGTCCAACTACTGATGAATGGATAAAGAATACACAATGGAATAATACTCAGCCATAAAAAAAAGGATGGAATCTTATCATTGGCAATGATACAGATGGATCTAGCAGGTATAATGCTAAGCAAAATAAGTCAGTCAGAGAAAGGCAAATGCCATATGATTTCACTCATATGTGGAATTTAAGAAACAAAACAAATGAACAAAGGGGAAAACAGAGAGAGAGAGAGAGAGAGAGACAAACCAAGAAGCAAACTCTGACTATAGAGAACACACCAATGGGAGGGGGCGGAGGGCGGGGGATGAGTGAAACAGGTGATGGGGATTATGGACTACACTTGAGATGAGTACAGGATGATGAATGGAAGTGTTGAATCACTGTATTGTACACCTGAAACTAATATTACATTGTATGTTAACTAACTGGAATTTAAATAAAAACTTTTTAAAAAGGCTATTAAAATACTTCTATTTGCTAACCACATATCTGTGTAAGGGTAGATTTTCTTTATTTCTCCAACCAAAACAATATAACGCAATAGACTGAATGTGGAAGCACATATGAAAATCTAGCCAGACATTAAGGAGATTTGCAAAATGCTTAAAGATTCTCTCCCTCTACCCCTCCCCTGATTCATGCTTGCTCGCTCTCTCTCTCTCAAATGAATAAATAAATCTTAAAAAAAAAAAAAAAATAGGGCAGCCCCGGTGGCGCAGCGGTTTAGCTCCGCCTGCAGCCCAGAGCATGATCCTGGAGACCCTGGATAGAGTCCCACGTCAGGCTCTCTGCATGGAGCCTGCTTCTCCCTCTGCCTGTGTCTCTGCCTCTCTCTCTCTCTGTCTCTATGAATAAATAAATAAAATCTTTTAAAAAAACAATAAAAATAGTCAGAAACTTATGATATTTTTTGGAAGATGATATAAAATAAATATTAGCTTTTGTTTTGAGTCCCTCTATCTTGGAGAGGACAATTAACCTATCACTGAGTTCCCACTTGGGCAGTGGTGGATTTGTCAAGACAATCAAGTGCATTTTACTGCTCATTGCCTCCAGTCAACCATGCAATTTTCTCTTCTATCTTATGTTCAAGTTCAAGGTAGTAAGTGTGCCTATTCTATAAATATTAATCTCTTTGTGGAGACCTCTTGAAAGGAAGAAAAATACTGGAATATAGCAAACTTAAAATACTTTTCCTAAATACATATCACAATTGTCTGTAAAATCTTGAGAAATCAGCATCAACTTGAAAGATAAATTTGGAAATTCATTTGGCTTTTTGGAAAGGCCCTTGGCAATACTCAACATTATTTTAAATTAACCTCTCCTTTGATCCAGGAATTTCCCTTTTAGGGATCTGTGTTTCACACACACTTGCACGAAAGCATGAAGCTCTCTATAATGGAATTTCATTATAGCGTTGTATCTTGAAGTGAAAATGTGGGAACAACCCAATGTCCATCAATAGGGAAGTGATTAAACTTTGGTAGAGCTTTAACATAAAATACTATGTAGCTATATAGAAAAGACTGCAGTAGATCTATTTCGAAAATCAAGGAAAAGTTCTTCAAGACAAGTCAATTAGGTAAAACAAACAAGTTGCAGAATATGTATATTCCTATTTTTGTAAAACACAATCAAGAACCCTGCACCTATGCATATATGTATATGCCCGCCCAACTATCACCAGTGGTTAGTTACCTCAGGGAGAGGCATGGGCCCAGAAGAGAAATGTCAAGGGAACGCTCTTCTTTCCTTTTTTAGTATACTTCTAGATTGTTCAAATTTTCTACAATGAGAATTAATTCACATATTGCTTGTGTAATTCTAAAACATCATTGGGACCCTGAACCAGACCTTCTGTGAAATACAGAGATGTTTCCTTGCAGGATAGGATCCACTGCCATTGATGTTGGCAAGATGCCTGCAGCTCCCCAGCCTGCTCCAAGTGGCAGAGTGACCTTGAGTGGAAACCAGCCTTGAGAGAAAGGAAAAAAAAGCCCAATCCTAATTGGAGGGACTACCCAGAGGTATGGGATGATGTTAAGGCCACATCTTCTTTATCTCTAAGGAAAAAAGTCTCTGCCCAGCACATAGGCTGAATTGGATGCCTTGATGTCACCACCCAAAACAGGAAGCCATGAGATAAGCAGAGATGCTGTTCCTGATGCCTAGGGTTGGGATTAGGGCATGTGAAGATGTCTTGGTGGCCACCAGAACCATCCACTGGCTGGCTTTGAGCCCTGTCACCCTCTATGGGGCAACCCTCTTTGGAGGGACAGCCTGGGTACAGAGGGCTGATCCTGGAAGAAGCCAGTTTCTTTCTGCACAGAGCAGCATGGAGCTGAATCAAGGTCACATCTCAAGGGCACCTGTGGAAGAGCCATGACTCACCACTACCTCCAGTTTTCCACCTGGAGGAGAAAACCACTGACAGGGAGCAAAGAGAGGTGACTTCCAGGGGCTGTGATGTAGGAATGTCCTATGTTTAAGACAAAAGCCAAAAAACAAAAAAGGTTCTACAGGATCTTGAAATAGCATTTATTGTCTGTATCCCTAGCTACAAAATTAGTACATGTGCATAATAATTGTAGTTACAGTTATTTTGTTGGGCATTTATCCTAGGTCAGACAGTGAGCTTTAAACTTTACAAGCATTATCTCATTGGATCTTTATAACAATTTGATGAGAGGAGTCTTAATATTATGTCAATTCTACAGACATGAAAACTGAGAAAAAATATAAAACATACAGAAGAGTATCACCCACAATTCCACCTCCCTGAGTTAAGCAACATCCTGATGCATGTTTTCTTTCCAGTAATTTTTCCATATATTTTTCCCATGCAACTAATAATAAGTAAATATTCACTTTTCCGTATCCCGCCATTTTTTTTTACTTGGCACTATATATTGCAACCATGTTCCCAACTCATCAAGTATTCTTCAACAACCTGATTTTAACTAGCCCTGAACATTTGACATTTCCAACATTTTACTGTTGGAAATGTTTGCTGAACATTTGACATTTCCAATTTTTACTGTTTTTTAAAAAATATTTTATTTATTTATTCATGAGAGACATAGGGAGAGAGGCAGAGACACAGGCAGTTGGAGAAGCAGGCTCCATGAGGGGAGCCTAAGGTGAGATGAGATCCCAGGACCCCAGGATCATACCCTGAGCCTAAGGCAGACATTCAACCACTGAGCCACCCAGGTGCCCCTCCAGTTTTCACTGTTACGAAGAATGCTGTCATGAGTATATATCTAGCGGGCTAAATTCCATGGATTATTCTTCCATGAAAGCCTTAGAAGGATAAATTCTTTTTTGTATTGAGATGTAGTTAACATATAAGATAATATTAGCTTCAGGTGTACAACATAATGACCCAGGATTTGCATATATTGTGAAATGGTCACCACACTAACGTTTATCACCACACATTAGCTTTGCATTTTAAAAATTTTTGTCATGATACCTTTTCAGATCTACTCTCTTACTTTCAAATGTACAATGTGGTATTATTAACTATAGTCACCATCCTGTACATCGCATGCTCGGGACTTCTTTTTTTTAATTTTTTGAATATTTACTTATTTTACAGACAGAGCAGGGGGGAGGAGCGGAGAGAGAGAGAGTCTCAGGTAGACTTTGCACTGAGGGTGAAGACCATCATGGGGATTGATCTCATGACGCTGAGATCATGATCTGAGCTGAAATCAAGAGTCAGATGCTCAAGTGACTGCACCATCCAGACACCCCAGGACTTATTTCTTTTATAACTTGGACATTTATAACTATTGACCTCTTTTGCTCATTTTGTATAAATTAATTTAAGGGAGAAATCTGAGTGTACATGCTTTTCCTTCTAGAGAAGACAGCTCAGGGGCAGCAGGATGGCTGTGGTTGAGCATCTGCCTTCAGCTCAGGTCATGATCCCAGGGTCCTGGGATCGAGCTCCACAGCAGGTTCCCCCCAGGGAGCCTGCTTCTCCCTCTGCCTGTGTCTCTGCCTCTCTCTCTGTGTCTCTCATGAATAAATAAATAAAATCTTAAAAAAGAACAAAGACAGCTCAGCCTAGCTGAGAGTCAGATGAACCTGGATTTGATCGCAGCTCTCCACTACTCCCCAGCTGTGCAAACTTAGCTCAGTCCCTTTCTGTGCCTCCCTTCCCCATCTATAAGATAGGGCACTGTATTATTTCCTTCATGGAAGGCTTGCCCTGAGGATAAGTGATGTAATTAAGGCTTAGCTCTTTATTAGGCCTAGGAAATGCCTCTCACTCATTTCCTGCCTCCCGACCTCCAGAGGACAAGACCCAAACCATCCGTCAGGATCCAGCTCCAATGCCATCCCCTCCATGAAATCTTTAGTATCTTCCTGGCTAGAATTATGTCCTTTCCCCCCTTCTTCTTTTCTTATTTTTAAAAAATATTTATTTATTTATTTATTTATTTATTTATTTATTTATTTATTTAAGAGAGAGAGAGTGAACACCAGTAGGGGGTGGTGTGGAGAGAGGCCAAGGGAGAAGGTGAAGCATGCTCTCTGCTGAGCGGGGAGCCCGATGTGGGACTCGATCCCAGGACCCTGAGATCATGACCTGAGCTGAAGGCAGATGCTCAACCATGGAGCTACCCAGGCATCCCGCCATCCCTCCTTTTTTGGTTTTAAATTGAAGCAAAATTCAGACAGTGTCAAATTATCCATTATACAGTGTATCGTTCAGGCACTTCGTACATTCACAATGTCTTGCAGTTATTACCTCTACCTAGTTCCCAAACATTTTTGTCACCTCCAAAGGAAACCCAAAACTTCCCATACAGTCCTCTTCTGGAGACTCTGTCTCTGGAATTACCTATTCTGGATATTTCCTCTGAACGGAGTCCTACAACATGTGGCCTTTTGTGTCCGGCTCCTTTCACCGTCTTTACTTTTCTGACATTGAAAGTTCTACCCTTGCCTTTCCTCTTTGGTCTCATGAATTCCTCTCTTTCCTTGGGCTTCAAAGTTCCTTGGCCGCAGGACATCCTCCTGTGTGCACCCAACCCCTGCCATCCAGCAGGTGGTCCTGCCCAAAGGAAGCCCTGAACCCTCTTTGCTGAACTGAATGGGAAGTACAGCCCCAAACAGGATCCCTGCATCTGAGGCTGAAGAATCCAAGGAAGACCCAAGACTATGACAAATAATTATTACTGTGAATTGATTCAGAGCAGCCTGGATGGCTTTGCCAAGCCAAGCAGCATCCCTCTGGGGTGTTCTTCCAGTAGAACCTTCCGGCAGTCTGACTGAACATCCAGAAAAATAACTTTAGGGCTCAATTTATTTTATTTTTTTTAAGATTTTATTTATTTATTTGACACAGAGAGAGAACACAAGCAGGGGAAGCAGCAGGCAGAGGGAGGGGAAGAAACACACACCCCGGTGAGGGCTTGATCCCAGGATCCAGAGATCATGACTTGAGCTGAAGGCAGACGCTTAACCGACTGAGCCACCCAGGTGCCCCAGGGCCTAATTTAGAAAGAGCTAAAGATGATCTCTTCTGTGGGCAACAAAAGACCCCGATGTAGGAAAAGGATCTTTTCTGGCTCATGTTCTTTCAATGGCTCCCTACTGCCTTCACCCTGGCATCTGTGTGACGAATGGATTGTGCAGGTTCAAGGCTGCGGCCATGTGGCTCTAGCAATTGCTCGGATGATGGGGCAATGGGATGGCATGAAGTGGATGGATTTGGGATATGCTTTAGGATTATAGTTAACAGACTTGCAGATGAGGAAGAGAGAGAACCCTCCAGCCTTGTCTCTTGCCAGTTCCTAGCCCAGATCCTCAGCTGCCCTCCCTCTCTCTTGCTGCTTGGTCTTTGCGTTGGCTTTCCCTCTGCCTCTTCTTCTCCTTTCCCACTTCCCTGTGTTCTCGGTCCTCTTACACAGCTAACTCATTCTTTGAGTGTCCGATTAAAGTTCTCTTTCTCAGGGACACCTACACTAGGCAAGGCCCTGATGCCTCCCCCTGCCAAAGCACATGTTTACATTATTGTAATAGTCGATCCCATTATCTGTGAGGACAGAGCGGGTCGGTCTCTCTTGTTCACCTCTGTGTCTGCAGCATTGGGCCCGGCATCTGGCATGTAGTAGATGCTCACTGAACAGTGTGTGCAAGAATGGCCATTGTCATGTTCATCCTGCTGGTCATTGCCAGGTGTTTGGAATGTGTAGGGCAGGAAGTGACCAGCCCTGTAGGCTATAAGATGATGGCTGCACTCCTCAGGTTCAAGCAACACAACTAATTCAACTGGTTTAAGCTAAAGAAAGAGGTGATTGGGAGCACCTGGGTGGCTCAGTCGGTTGCGTGTTCAGTTCTTGATTTGGGCTCAGGTCATGATCTCAGGGTCTGAGGACTGAGCCCCACAGAAGCCCAGGCCCAGCTGGGAGTCTGCTTGAGGATTTCTCTCCCTTCTCATCTGCCCCTCCCCCCACTCATGCTTGCTCTCTCTCTCAAATAAATAAATAAAATCTTTAAAAAAATAAAGAGGTTATTGGCTTAAGAATAGATCATGTTGGCTTCAGGCATGGCTAAATCCAGGGGTTCAAAAATGCATCAGTTCAGTCCTGGATCCGGAGAACTCAGTCTTTTCATCTTCTTTAATTCTGTATCTCCCAGTGTTGGATTCCCAGTGTTGGCGATGCCAACAGCCCAAGCTTATGTTACCCATCAGCTAGCAATCCCAGTGGGATAGACTCTTCTCCAGGAGTTTCACTAGAAGTCCTGGGACTGACTCTGGTTGCTCCAACTGGGATAATTTCTTCATCTGAACGAGTTACTGTGGCAGGAGAAAGGGCAAGAGGTGGCAGTAGAATGTTCTGATAGGCCGGGTTCTGGGTCACCTGCCCTATCTTCCAAGGCAAAATCAGGAAATGTCTACACCAGCTGGGGCAAAAGAAAATTCGTCATTCAGAGGTCACTGAGCTTGAGAAGCTGGACTCTGAGGCCAGAGGCCTGATTCTGACTTTGACATAGTTCACGAATCTCCTGGCCATTCAGGTCCTTCCACTGCTCATCCATATGATGTGCGCCAGTCATTTTAGTAATTGCCTCTGAGACACTGTTGATCTCCCCCAGCTCCACGCCAAGTATCAACTGCCATTTCCAGCTGTTTAACTGGAAGAAAATGGGGAGCGATGCTTGCTTCCTTCTCAGGAAAAGATAAGTAAACAAACCTCCACCAGAAAACCAAGACCAAAGCCTACAACCAATTCTCGGACTCCCAGATTGTCCATTTTAGGCATAGTCAACGAGTCCCTCCACCTGTAAACCAGTAGTTCCTGAGAGCTGGCCTAGTTAGCGCACAGCTGAGGGAATAATTAGAAATACAGAAAATCCGTTATTTGAGATGCCTGTGCTGATGATTCAGCGAATATAAAAATTGGAAGACTAGTTTTGCCCTTAACTGGGCAACGTTAGAGGATCCTTTCTGCTGTAGGTAATTGAAACCCATTCGATTTGGCCACAAGGGGATATTGTTTAAGGATTCTGGGATTGTATTAGTTAGGATTCCCCAGAGAAACCCAACAGGATACGTATATGTATGTATACGGTTTATTAGGAAGAATTGGTTCATTAGATTATGGAGGCTGGGGATTCTCATGATCTGTCTTCTGCTACCTGGAGACCCAGCTTTTCCCAGACCCAGGCTGTCCAATTATCAGCACCCACTTTCAGAGACACTAAACAGGTGTAGGGGGAAGAAAAAAAATCTTTTTCTCCTACACATGTTACAGTGCTGGGCTGGGAGCCTGTAAATTAAACTGACAAAAGATGAGATGAGCTGGCTCAGCTCAGTCAATGAAGTAGAAAAAAAACAAAAAACAAAAAAGCAGGGGTGAATTCCTCTTTCTTCTGCCTTTTGCCCTGTTCAGGCCCTCAAAGAATTGGAGGCTGCTCACCCACACTGGGGAAGGCAATCTAATGTTGACCCTTGAACAACACAGGTTTGAGCCACATGGGTCCAGTTGTATGAGGATATTTTTCAATAAATACAGTACAGTCCTGCAAATGTATTTTCTCTTCCTTATGATTTTCTTAATAATATTTTCTTTCTTGGGATGCCTGGGTGGCTCAGTGGTTGAGCGACTGCCTGTGGTTCAAGTTGTGATCCCGGGGTCCTGGGATCGAGTCCCACAACAGTCTCCTCGCAGGGAGCCTGCTTCTCCCTCTGCCTGTGTCTCTGCTTCTCTCTGTGTGTCTCTCATGAACAAATAAATAAAATCTTTTAAAAAACAAAAAAGCTATTCTGCTCACTTTACCTGGCCAGAAAGACCATTTTTTTTTTTTTTACCAAGTTTATCAGCATAGTAAGTTTATAAAGACAAGTAACAGAATCACTTTTCCCAAATGTCTAAAGGACCCCTTTGGATAAGGGTTTACAAACCTTTTCTTAAAGGACTAATAGTAAATATTTGTGTCTTTGAAGCCATATGGTCTCTATCCCAACCATCCGACTCTGTGTGAAAGCAGCCATAGACAATACATAAACAAATGGGCATGGCTATGTTCCAATAAAGCTTTTTTTATGGACACTGAAATTTGAATTTTGTATAATCTTCGCATGTCACGATCCATTCCTCTTCTTTTGATTTTTTTTTTTTCTCCCAACGATTTAAAAATGTAAAAACCCTTTTTTAGCTCACAGGCGGTACAAAAACAGCAGCGGGCTGGATTTGGCCCTCAGGCTGTGGTTTGCAGATCCTGCTTTTAGGAGCCCATCATGGGAGCATTCTGAGTGAAGGCAGGCTGGAGACAGCAGGACTGCCCTTTATCCGCAGCTCTGTTCCTCCGGAGGCATTTCCACCCCATGCTGCTCCTCCTCACACATTTCTCTTAAAAGGATGTGTGTGGAGTGTTTGTGTGTCTCTCTTGGTTACATGCAGCAAGAAACTCTCAGAACTGTTTAGGCAAAAAGAGGACTCACTAGGTTCTATTTCTCTGGGGGTGGTCTATCCAGGGTTTCAAAACCCCTCACTGGTTTCTGTCCATCTCTTAGTCCTTGACCTTCTTCCATGAAGGCTTCGCTCTCAAGATCCATGTGACAGCAGGTTCATGTCCAGCAGGAAGCTGGACAGTTTGTCTTCCTCCAAGAGTTCACGTAAAAGTTCTGGGCCAGATTCCTTGCATTTTGCCCTTGGGCCCCTTGCCCATCTGAACCAGCCCCAGCAGCTGGGGAGATGGAATGCAATGCCTGGGTGGGCTCTGCTCCACAATCCCCAAGACTGGGGTGTGCGGGGCCGGGGGGTGGTGCGGAATTGGGAGGGAAGCCCACATTGGTTCCCCAATGGAAATAGGGGTCTTATTACCCAAGGAAGGTGAATGGGTGCAGGGAGGCCAAAATCTACAGATGTCCAGTCCACGTCAGAGACATGACACAATGACATTTAGAATCTAAAGGCCTTGAACAAAATGAGCCCACAGCAGGAAACAGCCCTTCCCACCCCCTTGTCTCGAGGGGACTGCTTGTCTACCCCCTTTGGCAAAATCTTTGCAGAGTCCAGCTTGTCTTGGAGCAGACCTCCTGGGCTTGGGAAGCCTAGAGCTACAGAAAGGTTTATTTTTCATTTTCCGTGCAATCGGGTGGCCTCGACTCATAGGCCTCCTTTGATTGAAATTCTGCTTCAGGGAAACAGTGACTTGAATAGTGAACAGCCAACTCTGTCACTCGGCTCAAAATAGCCCTTTCCTGACGTGGGCTCTCCGTGATTCACACTGCAGTTTTCCACGCTCACGGATATTGTGGACAGCTTCTTCTGCGCTTCTCTACCCCACGGAGTTTAGCTTTTCCTACATGTTCCCCCCATGCCCTTATTGCAGGGAACACTTCATTCCCACGCTGTTTTTGCTTCCCCCAGCTTTTCCCAGACCCAGGCTGTGGCCCCTAATTACCAGCACCCACTTTCAGAAACACCAAACAGGTGTAGGGGGAAGAAAAAAAATCTTTTTCTCCTACACAGGTTACAGTGCTGGGCTGGGGGCCTGTAAATTAAACTGACAAAAGATGGATTATCAAGACAGAAACGAATAGCAGTTGATTTCACAGCCCAGAGCGCCCCGTGATCAGTAACTCTCGGTACTGGTTAGAATTTGGGCTCGTACAGCATCTTTGCAAAAGAACAGTACAGTTTTAGAGAAGTGAGAAGTCAGAGGGGAAGGACTTTGAGCTGCCAGGCAGTAAATCGCAGGAAGGTAAATGTATGGGGGGAAATTAATGGCAGACAAGGGCTAGTTTTTAGCAGCATTTGTTTCTTAGATTTGTCTGATGCTGATAAGGGTCTAGAGTTCTCTGCAGTGATTAACCTCTGGCCTACCTGAGAGTGAGGCAAGAGACACCTTTAATGATTGATGTCCTGCTTTTAGGCAAGTGGGGAAGGGCAGAGAGCTGTCTTTGTTTCTGGTTTGTTCACTTTTTTTCCTCACATGCCTTTAGCTCAAAATAATTCTTAGGCCAAAGTGGCAAATTTGGGGATGGCACATTCACGTTCTGCTAAGCCCTCACAAGGAAACTTCTGGACACACTTCAGGGCTGACTGAGGCCTGGGCTGGTGTTTCGGGCCCTGCCGTGTGTGCCTGGGTGTGTGTGCCCCCAAACACTCTGTATCCTTGTGGTTTGAATGCCACACACCCCCCAGTCTGGAACAGGATGGAAGGGATGCAGGGTGGGGGTGGGGGGGCTCTGGGCTGTCCCACACCCAGCAGACATCCAGACAGGTTGCTGCTGAGCTGGCTGTGGCTGAGTGGGGGAAAAGCAGCCCGCATCTGCGTAACTGCGTTCAAAATTATTGCCTTTGTTTTGTTTTATTTTATTTTTTATTGCATTTATTGATTGCTGGCTATAGCCAGACCCCGGGCTAAGCACTTTGCACGCGTCGAGATGCATTTAATCCTCAACAGCCCTCTGAGGCGGTAGCTGGAGACCTCCAGGCCTTGAGTCCTCCGGCCTCTCCCTGTCCCTACATTCCAGAATGCTGCTCTGCTTCCTCATCTTGCTCTAGCCACATGGGCCCGTCTCTGTTGGTTCTTGAACACAAAGCTGGCTTTCATCTGAGAGCTTCTGCACCTGCAATTCAACCTCCTCTTAACTTCCCAAGCTTGATCCTGTTGGCCATTCGATGGCAGCTCAAATGTCCCTTTCTCAGAGTGGTCTTCCCTGACCCCATTGTCTGAAGGAGTGCCCCATCTATCGCGTCGTAGCTCATAAGGGCATTTTACTCACTGTATAATTCTGTCAATTTAAAGGATGTTGTCTATCTGCTTGCTTTTGACTCATCTCCCTGCCTAGGAGGGCTATTTCATTTCTGCAGCCCAGCTCCTAGAACAGTGTCTGGTGTACAGTAGCTATGTCGAATAAACGGAGAGTCACCAAGTGACATATGCAGCCATGTCATCTGCCCAAAGCTCCACAGAGAAAGGACCACCCAAGGGGACAGAGCCTTGAGTGTTCAAAAAGAATGAATGAACTATGGGCAGCCCCGGTGGCCCAGCGTTTTAGTGCCGCCTTCAGCCCGGGGCGTGATCCTGGAGACCCAGGATTGAGTCCTGTGTCAGGCTCCCTGCAGGGAGTCTGCTTCTCCCTCTGCCTCTCTCTCTCTCTCTCTCTCCCTCTCTCTGTCATGAATAAATAAATAAAATCTTAAAAAAAAGAACGAACTAAATGAAAAAAGTCAGCGCCTATGAAAAGAATACTGTCTGAACTTCTTGCCTTGCTTTTGTGTCCAGTGTTCTTTTTTGTTTTTTTTTTTAAATTGTGTGTGTGTGTGTGTGTGTGTGTGTGTGTGTGTGTGTGTGTGTTGTTTGGTTTGGTTTGGGTTTTTTGGTGTCTTCAGCTTTTCTGAAGTCAGGTTGACCCTTGGACTTAATGCTCAAATTTTGCAGCTCTTGCAGCATTGCTGGGGAGCTGGCTCTTGCCACATCTCCAGGTCAGGCTGGGACACATGAGAAATTCTGGGCTTTTGCTCCACTGGCATGTGATCCTCTTCATCTTTTAAAAAAGATTGTAATTATCTATTCATGAGAGACACACAGAGAGAGGCAGAGACATAGGCAGAGGGAGAAGCAGGCTCTCTGCAGGGAGTCCAATGCGGGACTTGATCCCAGAACCCTGGGATCATGACCTGAGCCAAAGGCAGATGCTCACTGGGCCACCCAGATGCCCCTCCTCTTCATCTACTAAGGTGGGAATATATATCTTCTGATTATTAAAATAATACCATAGTCCACCCCTCAAGGAGGAGAATATAACTTTCTAACCCTGTAAATGTGAGCTGTGCTCGGTGACTTCTTTCTAGAAAGGGCAGTATGGGAAGGAGTGTGGCAAAGGGGAAGAATAACCCTACAGTGAAGGAATCTGACAAACACTGCTCAGCCAGGTGATCAAGATCAGTATCAGCATTGACAAGTCATCTTGAGAACATGCGCCCTTGATAGAAAGTGATGAGAATGGCCTGTTCCCTCTGTGGTCTTCTTCCTTCAAACCCATAGCCTCAGGGTAAGGATCAGAGAAATAGCAGACAAATCCCAGTTGAAGGACATTCTACAAAATGGGTGCTGAGTACTCCTCCAAACTGTCAAAGTCATCATCCAAAACAAGGAATACTGTCACAGCCAAGAGGACTGTAAATGTTGTGGTAACCTGGTTGGAACTGAGACTAGAAAAAGGGCATTAGGTAAAAACTGAGGGAATCTGAATAAAGTATGGACTTCAGTTAATTAAAAGAAAAATCCTTGAGTATTTCCAGTCCTGAAGCTCTTGCCTTTGTGATTGATCATCTCCCTGTTGGGACCACAGCTTACTTCCCATGTTGGACTTCCTAGTCCTAGCATCTCCATCTCCACATTGGCTTCTGCCCCTGGCTTCCCAGTGAGCCATCTGTGTTGATGAACATTGACCTTGGCCCACCCATGCTTGTGTGCAGTCCTTGCACTGGCTTCCTTGGTTGATGCTCTCGGACCCTCAGACACATTGAATCCCATCCAAATTGTCTCCATTCATATCATGATTTATCCATGCTGTTCCCCTGTCTCGCATTTTCTGAATGAAAATAATGTTCTCCAAGTGGTTTATTCCTAAGTTTCCAGCCGGTGAAGGATGAAATGAGCCACATGATTTCCAGGCAAGGCAATTTTTAAAAACTGAAATATTACTTTAGACAGTCACAATTAATTTTCCTCTAAATCCCAATCATTTAGCCCCACCAAGCATGGTTTTAAGCAGTACCATCTGGTTCTCTATCCATCCTTGCATGACCCTCGTCCTTCACTTACTTCTGAATTGGTTTGTAAATTGCAAATGTTAGGGAGTCTTTTTTTTTTTTTTTATGATAGTCACAGAGAGAGAGAGAGGGGCAGAGACACAGGCAGAGGGAGAAGCAGGCTCCATGCACCGGGAGCCCGACGTGGGATTCGATCCCGGGTCTCCAGGATCGCGCCCTGGGCCAAAGGCAGGCGCCAAACCGCTGCGCCACCCAGGGATCCCTGTTAGGGAGTCTTAGTAGAGATGCATGAATCACGACTCAGAATAGATTAATAATGGTCTATATTCATGAAATCATTCTGAGATTACAGGGTTGGAGGATTTTTTAAATGAACTTTGAATAATAGAATGAACCTGCAAAGGTGCTAAAAATTAGTTGTTTATGCAATTTTATTTTTATTTTTTGAATAATTATTTATTTATTTTAGAAAGAGAGAAAGCATGAGCAGGAGGGGCAGAAGGAGAGGGAGAGAGAGAATCCTCAAGCAGACTCTGTACTGAGCACCAAGCCTGACACAGGGCTTGGTCATAGGACCCTGAGATCACAACCTGAGCTGAAACCAAGAGTGAGAAGCTTAGCCAACTGTGCCACCCAGGTGCACCATGTTTATGCAGTTTTAATTGGACAGTCATCTTATTGTTATTACAAGTTTATCCATTCCACAGTCTTTTTTTTAAGATTTTATTTGTTTATGGGAGACACAGAGGTAGAGACATAGAGCGAGAAGCAGGTTCCCTGTAGGGAGCCAGATGCGGGACTCAATTCCAGGACCCCAGGACCATGCCCTGAGCCGAAGGCAGATGCTCAATCGCTGAGCCACCCAGGTGTCCCTCCATTCCACAGTCTTAATTCTACATCCTTAACAATTCCTACTGAATTAGCAAGAGTATTTGATTCTTTTATATGATCTCAGAGGACTTCATAAGCCAACCCAAGCCCTTCCACTCAGGGTTGGGAGAAATATGACAGAGCTGTTTGGTGACACATTGAAGGTCACTTAGAAGTGTTGGAGGGAGGATGCCAAGTAATAAAAAATGACATTACACATTGTTAAATGATCTGCTACAACTCATGTGTCATCTCCCTCAAAGTCCCACCTTGGTGGTTACACATGCATTATTCAGATGAAAGCCTTTCTGGAAATCCTCCTTTGGAATTGTAGTTCCAGTCTGTGCTGAGATCTTGTGAACATCCACAATAGTGATAAATCTTTGCCTTGGAGAGGGAGTTTGATTTTTTGGACTACCCAAAGTCATTCTGAGTCAGCTTATGCACATAAAATGGGTAATCAGATCATGTGAATATAAAAACATGAATTTAAATGTGTTAAACTAAAAAAAAATGTGTTAAACTGCTTTTCTTCAATGGCTCCTAAGCTGATTTGAAAGTAATTATCAAAGAGTTTGTTTATTAATACCTCTCCTTATTCCATAAAGGATTTAATAGTCATATAAGAGTCTAAGAAAAGTCTTAAAAGGCTTGAGGAATGTTGGTATTAATGGAAGGATAAAGATTCCAAGATGATTCCTTGAAGGATAATATTCTAGAATATTTGCTTTTAAAAAATAATTTATTTCCATTACCTTATTATCACCCCCCCCCCACCCAAAGCCTAATGCTGATTTTGTGAATGATGTAGGTGGTACACACGACTTTTGGTCCTTCTCTTCCTTCTTAAGAAGGCATGAGATGGGATGGTGTATGAGGTGGAGTATTCCCAATGAACAGAGTTCTGGGAAGGGAAGTAAAGGGGACAGGGGCTCCCAAGGGGTGATCTCTGTTCTTTCCCACTCCTACCTCCAGCTGTGGTGGGGTGCTTTCTCTCTCTTTTTTAAAAGATTTTATTTATTTATTCATGAGAGACACACAGAGACAGAGAGAGGCCGAGACACAGGCAGAGGGATAAGCAGACTCATGTAGGAAGCCCGATGTGGGACTCGATCCTGGGACTCCAGGATCAGGCCCTGGGCCAAAGGCAGGTGCTCAACCACTGAGCCACCCAGGTGTCCCGGGTGCTTTCTCTTTTGATGGTGATGGTGATGGTGGTGGTGATGGTGATGATGTCATGCGCATGGGCATGGTGATAGTGATGACGGTGATGGTGATGGTGATGGTGATCGTGGTGGTGACTGCGATGATGGTGGTGGTGATAGTGATGATGATGGTGGTGATGGTGATGATGATGATGATAGTGGTGGTGATGGTGAATGATAATTGACACTCATCAAGATCTAACTTGGTCTTTTTGATGTACTAGCCTTATAATCTCTGACTCAAGCCTCACTACAACCAATGAGTAGCTTCTATTATTGTCCCCACCTACAAATGATGGATACTAAGGGTACATAAGATTGCATAATCCACTTACCAACTGTGCAGATAGTTGTTATGGGATGAACAAATATTGTGAGCGAGTATTATTAGACCGACTTTAGTGAGAAAGAGGTAACTCGAAGAATTTAAATAACTTGTCCAGGGGCACAAGCCAGTAAGGGGCAGAGCCAACATTCTGACTTGAGCCTTGTCATCAGTTAAGCGGTATTGTGCCATGGCTGCTGACATTGAGCTGGGTGACATGGACAGTGGCCAGTGAGCAAGAGGGCACTCTCCCTGCTTGGTTGTCTCACGTCCTTCACCGGATTGAGGTCCCTCCCCACAGACAAAGTTTCTACCTTCAAAGATGATAATGACCCCATCCTAGGACCCTCCATGGTAGGGAGGGTAGACTGTGACAGGCTGAATATTGACACCTCTAAGATGTCCACAGACTAATCCATGAAACGTGTGACTATGTTAACCTTGTACAGCAAACAGGAAATGTAAGGTGTTTCTAGGCGCTCTCCTGAAAAAGTGGAGCTAAACCAGTGATTGTCAGCCAGGGATACTTTTGTTCCCCAGGGGATACTGGCAAATGTTTGAAGATATTTGGGGTTGGTGGGAGGATGCTACCAGCATTTAGTTGGTAGAGGCCGGGGACGTTGCTAAATATCCTACAATGCACAGGACAATCCCCTTAGCAAAGAATGATCTGGCTCTAAATGTCCATGGTGCTGAGAGGGAGGGACTCAGGTCCAAACAGTGCTTAGAAGCTGCCGAGCAGGGGTAAGATCAAACCCTTGCCTTCGCTTCGGTCCCCGAGCTTTCAGAATGAGCTTTCAGTGTTCTCACATTGTTTCCTTACCCCCATTTTACAGATAATGACACAGAGGCTTAAAGAGGTTAAGTCATTTGCCCAAGGTCAGCAATTAGAAAGGGGCAGAGCCAGAGTTTAAACCCAAGTCGACTTGGCTGGGGCACTTGTTTCTTTACCCTAGTGCTGAGCATACATTCTCTTAATTACTTTTGCCATCTCGGACAAGTCAGATGTGGCTGAGAAAATAGAAACTCAGAGACATTAAAAAATGAGCCCAAAGTCACATCAGAGAATAATTATCATGGCCAAAGTTTGGAGGCAAGTCAGCTTCCTCGGCTGCAAAGCCTTCCTTGTGGGGTGATTGTGAGTATAAAGAGACTGGGGCGGGAAGGCCCAATGTAGCAGGAGGGATGATTACATGCAGGACTCAGGGCACCCTCCTTCATGAGGCAGGCTGGGGGGAGAGGGGGATGGAGCCGCCGGGAGTATTGGAATTAAAAGCAGTTACTTCATCTTCTTGGGAAATGATGACTCATTAAAAGCAACCGGCTGTTTCCTATCATATTCCCGTTATAGCGAGAGGGCGAGATGCTTGGTGCATCCCATAATGCAATGTTTGGGGGTTGAGATGAGCTTCTTTCCTACATGAATGATTGATGACAATAAAAGGTGGGGGTGTCACCAGGAGCCTTGGAAGTGCATCAGGATATAGCAATGGGGCTCAGCGGTATTTCCCTGGTATTTAAGGCTGTCGGGTGGGAAGACGTGCCTGGGTACACTTGGGGGTGAGCTAAGAGACTGGCTCCTGTCAGAGGGCTTATGGGTACCCTCTGGACTCTGCTTCCAGGGCAGGTGGAATTGGAGGACCAAAGTCTTACCTAGAGGGACAGAAGGATGGCCCAAATGCAGCATGTTGATCTCCAGATCTGATGCTCCTCATCCTGTTTCCTTTCCTCATTAGTCTGGCTTCTTCCAGGGGAAGAACACATGAGGGTAGTCAGAACAAGACTGAGCACTCTTTGTCGTGCCAGGTGCGGCACCAAGCACTTGACATTTTATGTCGCCTCCAGAGCAGCAACTCTGTGACGTAGGAGTCCCATTTAACCGAAAAGGAAGCTGAGATTAAGAAGATTGAGTGGTGGGACGCCTGGGTGGCTCAGCAGTTGAGCGTCTGCCTTTGGCTCAGGGCGTGATCCCAGGGTCTTGGGATCGAGTCCCGCGTCAGGCTCCCTGCATGGAGCCTGCTTCTCCCTCTGCCTGTGTCTCTGCCTCTCTCTGTGTGTCTCTCATGAATAAATAAATAAAATCTTTAAAAAAAAAAAGAAGAAGAAGATTGAGTGGTGTGTCCAGATCACACACATAATAGTAGATCCAAGACTTGAACCAGACTCTGCCCAGATCTACCATCCGGGTTAAGCTGATGGTGTACTAATGACCTTCCTCCCTGACGTGTAAGCCCCTTTCTGGAAGGTCAGCTCAACGAGGACAGGGATTTTGTCTGTCTGTTCCATCCTCACTGCTTAGAGTGGTGTCTGGCACAAAGTGGGTTTTTAGTGCATACTTACTAAAGGAATAATAAGAGCAAATATTACAGAGAGAGTTAAAGAGAACTTGTTATGTGCCTGGCACTTAAATAAATTATCTATGAAATGAGTATGATTGTCTCTATGTTGCAGATGAAGAAACTGAGGCCCAGAGTCATCAATGGATGAGACCAAGGTCAGCATAGGAGCCAAGCCTGAGACCCCAGAGTCCATGCCCATAACTACCCCCTTCACTTGCCCTCTTCGGGGGCTGGCCTTGCTCCTACAGAGCCCGCACTCACCAACCCTTTTCCTTTGCTCTTCATTTCTTTATTTTAAATCTACCTTGATTTACTCCTGCTAATGCTACAATTCAAACAATATAGCCAATAGCAATGCACCAACATCAATGTCTTGATGATGTTGGCAACAGTGGGAAGGGTATACGGGAAATCTCCGTGATACCTTTGCAACTTCTCTATAAACCTAAAATAATTCCAAAACGGCAAGTTTATTTAAAAATTCAAACAATGGGGGCACCTGGGTGGCTCAGTGGTTGAGCATCTGCCTTTGGCTCAGGTGGTGATCCTGGGGTCCTGGGATCAAGGACCCTCTTGATCCCTCTGCCTATGTGTCTGCCTCTCTGTGTGTCTCTCATGAATAAATACATAAAATCTTTTAAAAAAATAAAAATTCAAACAATGGAAAAGGATGGTGGAAGGGGATCCTAACACTGACTCCCCATTTCCCACAGGTAACCACCAAGGCCCTTCTCTCAGGTGTCCTTCTGAGGTTGTTCTAAGGATGCTAGGCACCTCACAAATGTTTGTTGGGGCTGAAATCAGTGTGTCAACTCATGTAATTGCCTCTATGATATGAGCTGGGCTGAAATAATGACTCAGTTGGCTGATGCATCTTTGGGTGACAAAGTGACACATGGTTGAGACTTTTCCTTCAGACTTCCATTTTCATTTAATTTTCCAGTGACAACTCCAGAGTGCAGGCCTATTGCTGTTTATCAAGGGACCCTCAGAACCCAATCCTGTTGTGTCAGGTCACACCCTGTAGGGCACAGACATGACGCTGACCAAACGACCTCTAACGCTGTTCCAATCTGTATGACAACTTTTCCGGGGAGGGGGGTGAAAGGGTACCCCCTGTGGTACTCAGATGCTTCTAGCATCAAACAACATTGAATTACATTGTGGGAAATTTGCCCCCCCCCCCAATTATCAAAGAAAGCCTCAATCTGGTGGTTTGCCTTTAATATCTCTCTAGCACTTGCTAACTTTCTAGGATTTGCTAATCTACCTTGTTGAGAAAGAAGCATTTGGCTTCAATCTGAGCATTTAGCTGGAATTTAACAACATTGCTTTGTTTCCACTGGAATTATTTTTATGGCCACTTCCCAATTATGCTAAGTAATAGTGACTTATTCTTTATGGATATGATAGGACTTTCCTCTTAAGGAGCCTATTTGAGTGAAAAAAAAGCCAATCTAAAGAAATATTGAATAAATGATAGTATAGATCGTGCCTTTGCTTGGGCAGCTTTAGCAAAATACCGTAGACTGGGGGGCTTATGTTATAAACATTGACTTCTCACGGTTCTGGAGGCTTGGAAGTCCAAGATCAAGGCGTTGGCAGATCTTGTGTTTGGTGAGAACCCCTCCTGGTTTGTGGATGGTGGTCTTATCACTATGTCTTTGCATGGGGGAGAGTAGAGAGAGAGTGAAAGCAAGTTCTGATGTCCCCTTACTTTAAGGACACTAATCCCATCATGGAGCTTCACCCACATGACCTCATCTAACCCTGATTACCTCCCAAGGGTCCCCTCTCCTGATACCATCACACTAGGGTTTAGAATTTCAACATATGGGTTGGAGGGGGGCAGTCACTCAGGCCATAGCCGATACTGTGTGATGCAAAGCTGTGATGAGTTCCAAGCAGTGATTGAGGTTTTGGAAATGCTCTTCTGTAGCCCTTTGATCTACAACATGGGTTCTGAAATCAGAAAGACCCGGGTCTGAGTTCTAGCTCTGGCATTCACCTGTTCAGTGATTTTGGCCAATGACTTACGATCTTTCTGAACCTCCATCCTATCAGTCTCTAAAGGAAGGGTACTAATGCTAGTGTATCCCTGCTAAGGCACTGGGTGTGTGGTGACATGCACCACACTCACAGTAAATGCTCCATGAGCTCAAGCTCTGAGGGGGGGCATCTACAAGGTACATGAAAGTTGCAAAGCAGAAACAAGGTGATGGGGGTGGGAGACTGTCTGGGGGACCCCGGGCTTAAATTCCTATTCGGATCCATAGTTGGAAAAGACAGACTAGGGAAGCCTTCTCTGTTCCCCAGCATGGTTTTACCCCTACCTGCCTATATTTAAATCACAAGCTTCGGGCAGCCCGGGTGGCACAGCGGTTTAGCGCCACCTGCAGCCTGGGGTGTGGTCCTGGAGACCCGGGATCGAGTCCCACGTCGGGCTTCCTGCAAGGAGCCCGCTTCTCCCTCTGCCTGTGTCTCTGCCTCTCTCTCTGAATAAATAAATAAATAAATCTTTAAAAAAATAATAAAAAAATAAATCACACGTTTCTAGGAGATGGTCAGCCCTCCCTCATCTACCATCACCACCACCCTATCCCCACCCTATCCCTGGACAGCTTTAAATTTTCCAGGTATATGGTGAAACCTGCAGCAACATCCCCATCGTGCCCAGGGCTCAGCTCTTGTTAGCTTGTGCTGCAGGGTTCATGAGGCATGCATTTCCCTGGTGTGGCATTTGGGGATAAAAAGATGGATTTAGCTACCTCAACCCCCAGAAGTGACTCAGCTCCCGGGAGCTCAGTGACGATGGCAGTGGCAGTTGGAGCCCTGGGGACTTCCTTGCCTTCGGGCTCTGCTCTCTCTAGACAGCAGCCTTGGAGCCTTGTGGGCACCGTCCTCTCTAGCCAGCCAGAAAAGCTTGGTCGTGTTTTCCCAGGATTGGTCCTGCTGGTGGACACACTCATTGGCAGCCGTTGGATGCCTGCCCTGCAGCTGGAAAATGTTGTCCGGAAGGTTTCCATCATGCTAGCTCTGTCTCGCAAGTTCAGACTGAACAGAAGCTGAGCATGTGTGACATTGATTTATTCACGACTTGTACCGGTGCCCCTCACAGTCTGGCCTGAAGGCTTTCTACATAGGTTCCCTGGACAGGACTCCCCAGCCTGGTCTTAGCCTACTCTCCTGGGGTAGAATCAGAGAACCTGCCTTTTTCACAAGCTGCGCAGATAATCACCATGCCTGCTCCTCCCCGTTTACCTAGAGCAATAGAATATGCTCCATTTTCTCTCTTGTCAAGATGGTGATGATACTTCTGAAGCTTGGGAGGTAGTTCTGAAATGAGTGTGATTATTTCAACAAGGGCTTTGGAGTAGGACAGATCTGACTTTAAATTTCAGCTCCTTTCTTGAGCTTCATCTTGCTTGTCTATGAAGTGGGGGTGCTAAATAGGGCTGTTTTGAGACTCAAATAAGGTAATTTGATCCTAGCATATGACAAATATTCAATAAATGGTAGCTCTTATTGTTACTGGGTAACTCTTCTTCTTTCTTTCTTTCTCTCTCTTTCTTTCTTTCTTTCTTTCTTTCTTTCTTTCTTTCTTTCTCTTTCTTTCTTCTCTTTCTTTTTTTATCTTTAAACTGGGGAGATTATAGCATCTACTCTCTAGGGCAGGGGTTGGTAAACTTTTTCTGTAAAGGACCAGACAGTAAGTATTGGAGGTTTTATGGACCATGCGGTCTCTGTTGCTGTTGCAACTACAAAGTTCTGCTGTTGTAACGTGGAAGTGGCCACACATAGTATGTAAATGGATGAGCATGGCCAGTGTTTCAATAAACGTTTATTTACACAATCAGGCAGGGGCCAGATCTGATGCTGTGAAGATTAATTGACATGAGGCCTATCGTGAGCCTAGCACAGAGCTGGCACAGAGCACTCAGCGCAAGAAGGGATTCTAACTATGCCGCATCCGATTTGAGGCCTAGGCTTTGCTCCTTTCTCCAGGAGATGGAGAGCACCCCTGCAAGACTTTTCAATACAGGGTTCAACCCATTCTCTGCCCCAAGTCAACCCTAAATGCTCATCTTAGCACCTGGAGCCTGGCAGTGCTACCACTTCCATCCTCCCTTGAGGTCGGAGGTAAAATGCCAAACCATAGAAGGTGATTGAGGCCTTGTCCTGTGTTTTGCCCCAGGGTATGTGGCCATTTTCAACATCTGTCTGATGGCAATCAGGTTGCCCATCTGAACCACGATGTGAGAAATTAGGATACTTATACCTGCAGGGTGGTTAACCACACGCTTTTCCATCCACAAATGCCTTTAGCCCTTGCCCAGAGGCTATGTAACGTGCCTGAGAGAGACGGAGATTGTGCCCCGGGTTTGCATCCCGTCTCTGCAACATTCTGATTGTGTGATGTTGGCCAAGTCACTTCCTTCTCTAAGCCTCTGATTCCTCAGGTATAAAATAGAGATTAAATGAGATCATACGGGGCAGCCCGGGTGGCTCAGCAGTTTAGCACCACCTTCAGCCCAGGGCCTGGTCCTGGAGACCTGGGATCAAGTCCCACATCAGGCTCCCTGCATGGAGCCTTCTTCTCCCTCTGTGTCTCTGCCTCTCTCTCTCTCTTTCTCTCTCTCTGTCTCTCATGAATAAATAAATAAAATCTTTAAAAAAATAAATGAGATCATACAAAACCTCAGTACAGCATAGTGCATAGTAGCTATTGAACCCCATTTTGCAAAGGAAGTAAGAGAAGCTAAGAGGTGAAGGGCTCATTTAAGGTCATGCAGCTGGGATCAGCTTAAGGCCAAAGATCTCTAAACTCTGCCTCTCCCCCTGACTGCTTCCTGGGACCCCAGCTGCTTCCAGTTAGGGCTGCACGCAGTGCAGCGACTGAAGCTTTCCAAGAGGGGACGCTGCCAGCAGGGAGCTTGCAAGCCCATGGCCATTCATCCCTGTGGTGGGTTAAATAGTGAGCTCCCCAAATTCACCTCCACCGGGGCACCTGGGTGGCTCAGAAGTTGAGCCTCTGCCTTCAGCTCAGGGCATGATCCCGGGGTCCTGGGATCGAGTCCCCACATTGAGCTCCCCACAGGGAGCCTGCTTCTCCCTCTGCTTATGTCTCTGCCTCTCTCTCTGTGTCTCTCATGAGTAAATAAATAAAATCTAAAAAAAAAAAAAAAAATCACATCCATCCAGAACCTCAGAATGTGACCTTTGAAAATAGGGTTTTTACAGAAAAGGACACACAGAGCCGCAGGGAAGACAGCCCCATGAACACAGAGGCAGAGGTTGGGCAATGCTGCCACAGACCAGGGATTGCCAGGAGCCACCAAGGTCTGGAAGAGGCAAGGAGGGACGCTCCCCAGAGCCTCTGGAGTGAACACAGCCCTGCAGACACCTTGATTTGGAACTTCTGGCCTCTAGAAATGCAAACAAAATAAAGTCCCGTTGCTTTAAGTCACTGAGTCTGTGCTGCTCTGTTCCTGTAGCCCTGGGAAACCAAGACACTGCCCTTGCCTTTATGATGTGCATAGACAGCGAGAGCTGGATGTAAAACATCTGTTTGCACAAAGGGTGATGGTGATGGGGACAAGTGTCCGCCTTTAGGAGGCAGACAAGGGCCTGGCTCCTTCCGTAGCCAGCTTCAAGCCTTTGTTTCCTTACTTGTTCAACAAGAGAACATCTTGATCCTACTGGTTTATGGTGAGGATTAAAAGAGCTGGCGCGGCAGAGGGGGCTGGTGGTGATGACACAGGGCATCGGAACAAGGCATGGAGGCTGATGTGCCTGTTAATTCCATCATCACAACTGCCCTGGGTGTCCTTACATTACAGACGAGGAAACTGAGTCACGAGATGTTAGCTAACTCTCTGAGGCCGCACAGGTAGTGCCGGGCAGAGCTGGGACTCAGACCACAGCCATCTGACTCTAGAACGCCCCCAACCCCCATCCCTGGTCACTACAATCCGGCACTGCCCTGTGCCCAGAGTCCACACTCCTCCAATCTGGCCTCAACCTCTAGCCTCGTTGGAGGCTGACACACAGTAACGTTCAATTAATATCAATATTTTTATCCTATCCCTGCCTTCCTCCTCTCTCAAGTCAGGCCTCATTACTCCAGCCCCAGGAGCCACCTTGATTCTGGCGTCAGGGATCATAGGACCCCACATCTGATTCCAGGAGCCTTGAGATCATGACTCAGCATGTCACATGGACAGTTCCTAAAATTCCTCCTTAGACATCTGTCTCTCTGCTCAAGTCCCAGTCCTGAGACAGCTCCTCTGATCCCCCTCCCTCTCCCCTCTCTTTCTGACGCTCACCCTCCCACCCCCAACCCCTCCATCTCCCCTTTCACCCCCATTTTGGCACCAGCTCAGTCTGACAGCAGGATGGTCTTCGGGATTCACGATGCTCGGAGGGCTGCGGGAGGGGATAGTGTGTCCCCGATTTGACATTTCCTCCATCTGCCCACCTCCCCACCACCCATCTAGACAATTGATCACTGTCCTTCTCCCTGGCTCAGCATCATGCACTGTCCGTGCTGGGAAATCTGGGACTTCTTGGAAAGTATAAAGAGGAGATGCTGCTCTGAGGGGCTGAGCAGAGTGGGGACAAGGACTCCAGCGAGCCTACCGCTGCCGGGCCACAGTTTCTTCACCCTGACTCATTTCTTGCCTTTGTCATCATTTATCTCTTACAAATTGTGAATTATCACAGAGAGCATTAGGGAGACCATTCGTTGGAAGGTGGGAGTCAGCTACAGGAATCAGCTTCCTCCTGATTCCTCAACACAAATAGGGAGTTCTGGTGGGTGGAGGGGAGGCCTACGGAACAGACGTGTTAGGGGGCGGGTGATTGACCAATATGGCAGTTCGCCCCAACCTGATATTGAGTGGAGAACCCTGGGTCAGGAGTTTCCCACAGATGACAGAGCAGTCCAGCAGGCTTCTCCGAGTAGGTGATGACGCGAGATCCAAGCAAGCAGGAGTTGACTTCAGGGAAGTCTGCAAATCACAACGCCCCAGCCCCTGGGTCCCCTGGATCAGGGATCCAGGTCAGAGTCAGGAGTCCAGGTCATAGGAGGGAGACAGATAGAGAGAGAGCAGCTTTCCAAACCATTGACCTGGAGGTAAGGAAAAAGACAAATGCCAGGCGGTAAAGTCAAGGTGCTGGGTGTAGAAGGAATGGGCAGATAGATGTAGGATATGTGGAGTTGGCCTCAGCAAAGCAATGCTATCTCCTCCCCTGTATCTTTTTCTCTCCCTGTGAAAGATCTCAGGATCCCACAGCCTTTAAAACCCAGCCTTTTGCTCTGGCAATGCAAAGACTGAGCTCTGAGAATGCTCGTCACGGTGCTGTTTATGGAGGGGAGAATGGGAAACAATCTAAATGTCTGGGGGTTGGTGGAGTGATTCATGGTAAAACCACAAATAGAAGACCACAAACCTTTCCCACTGCTGCTGGGGAAAAACACCCAAGGATGTACGAAAATGCTCACGATACGTTACGGGAAAAGAACAGGTAATAAAATGTGAGACCAACCCTAACTTTATATCACCCAAACCAGACCTGTATGTTGGTGGAAATATTGATATACATTGGTGTGGGTGTGTATGAACATTTTTAACTACTAACAGTTTAGTATACATTTTTCCAGTTTTTTTTTTAAGGTATGTGTATTTACTCCTTTTTGCGAGTTTGTACCCTTAACAACTCTTGAACGACATCAATTTTACCACCCCCCATCCCCTGGTAACCATCATTGTACTCTGTTTTCTACAAATTTGACTTTTTAAAATTCCACATGTAAGTGATAATCATACTTGTCTTGTCTTCCATCGTACATATACCACATCTTTTTTTATCTGTTCATCCATTGATGGGCATTTAGGTGATCTCATATCTTCGCTATAGGGAAATGCATGTGTATATATAATCTTATGCATAGAAAACATATAAAAACCCCACATGTATTACCCCAAATATGCACACCACATATATAATATATATAATCGTATAAATTACCATGTATATACTAGAAGAATGTACACCAGAATGTTAATGGCACTATGTGTGCTAATACGTATATGTACAAATATATTATACATGCATATTGTCATGAACTGAGTCTTTACATCCCCCTGAATTCATATACTAAAGCCCTAACCCCCAGGGTGGCTAATTCGTAGAGAAGGCCTTTGAGGAACTGACTGTGGTTAAATTAAGTCATCAGGATGGGTCCCTGATCTGATAGGATTAGTGTCATTGTAAGAAGAGACACCAGAGCGCTCTCTGCGTGTGTGCAAAGAAAAGGCTGTGTGAGCCCATCGAGACAAGGTGGCCATCTAACAAGCCTGGAAGAGAGCTCTCACTAGAAACTGACCCTGCCAGACCTTGACCTGGGATTTCTAGCCTCCAGCACTGTGAGAAAATAAATATCTGATGCCTAAGCCCCAGCCTCGGGTATTTTTTTTTAAGATTTTATTTATTTATTCATGAGAGACACACACAGAGAGAGGTAGAGACCTAGGTAGAGGGAGAAGCAGGCTCCCTGAGAGGAACCAGATGTAGGACTCGATCCCAGGACCCCGAGATCACGAGCTGAGCCAAAGGCAGACGCTCAACCACTGAGCCACCCAGGTGCCCCTCAGGTATTTTTTATGTTAACTCAAGTGAGTGAATACACATGCACACATAGAAGGATATATGCATATATATTTAGTGTCTTTCCATATATATGGTAATACATATAAGATTTTTAAAAGATTTTATTTATGTATTTGAGAAAGAGAGTGAGAGCAAGAACACGAGCAGGAAGGGCAGAAAGAGAAGCAAGCTCCCCGCTGAGCAGGGAGCCCGACACAAAACTCAATTCCAGGACCCCAAGATCATGACCTGAGCCGAAGGCAGACGCTTACCCGACTGAGCCACTACATAGAGTTTTTTTAATATATGGATTTTTATATATTGCCATATTTTTTATTCTAACTATAAACATGAGATGGAAAGAATGTCCACCAAAAAATGTGGATAGTGGTTCTCCGGGCAGTGGAGTTATGGGTGACTTTTTTACTTTGATCTTTTTTTTGCCAACTTGTATTACCTGAATTTTCTACAATGAACTTGTATTACTTTCATTACTTAGTGTTCCTAATAAGGTAATAATTAATAGTATGACTGTAAAAGAATGATTATAAAATGATTTTCTGCATAAAGTTGGCCTTGGTCTTGAGGCTGGGACAAGGACAAAGGGCTGCGGTCGGGGGGAGCAGAAGCTCAGGAGCTGGGGACCTGGCAGGGACTGTCAGAGCCATGTGTATAACCTTGCACAGGTTTGGTGAGCCCACCTGAGCCTCCTCCTTGCCACCAGAACAAGATTCCCATGGAAAATGGGGTTTTCCAGGTTTCCAAAGGGCTGGCTCATAAATACATGCATGCATCTCAGGGTGCCATCCGTGTGCCCTCTCGGGGTGCCATGGGCACTGGGGCAGGGCAGCCCCCTGGAACCAGCCCAAGGACTGTCCTAAGGGAGTTCTTGAAAAACTGGGGTGGCCTTGGGGTCTTGACGCCTACGTGTCATGTCTCCTGCACAGATCAGCTGGACATCATCTCCATGGCAGAGACAACCATGATGCCTGAGGAGATCGAGCTGGAGATGGCGAAAATTCAGCGCCTCCGAGAAGTGTTGGTCCGACGGGAGTCTGAGCTCAGGTTTATGTGAGTGCCTTAGGGACATGGCCGAGGAAAGGAAGGGACGGGGAGGGGAGGGCGCCCAGACAACCTAGCATTTACGATTCGTGACTGTGGGCCAGGCGCTGGGATAAAGGCATTGCGTACGTTGAAAAAAAAAATCTTGTTTGGTTCTCACTACTGCCTAGAGGGGTGGGTATCAGAGTCTCCTGTTCTATTATTTATTTATTTAGCAAAGATTTATTTGAGAGAGAGTGAGCACAGTGGGGAGGAGCAGAGGGAGAAGGAGAGAGAGTCTTAAGCAGGCTCGGCGCTGAGCACAGACCTTGACCTGGGGCTCGATCTCACAACTGCAAGATCGTCACCTGGGCTGAAACCAAGAGTTGGATGCTCAATTGACTGCACAGGTGCCCCCAGGAGTCTTCCATTTTAAACAAGATCTTGAAGTTGGGATTGAACTCAAGCCAGGCTGACTCAAAGACCAAAAGAGTCCAAGCTCTTTCTATGTTTCCTTCTGAGAAGAGAAAAGGGACAAGAGAGGGTGGGCAGTGGTGGGGGAGGGTTGGTGGTGGTAGAGATGGGGACCCAGAGGTGATACCTCTGCCCGTGTTGGTAGGTGCATGCCCTCTGGGTTCAGATAGTTCTGAGATCCAAAATAGCTGGGAGAGTTTGGGGCAGGTTCTCTCAGCACTTCATTTCCCTGATTTGGGAAATGTGGGAAAATGATAATACCTCTCCCCTTGGGTCACTGGCAACCTCAGAGTCACATGATTTGACCCAACCTCCACTGGAAGAAGCAGCAACATCACACCTTCTGGGCGTGCCCTGGAAAGTGCATGTACCCTTTTACTGATTTCACTTAGGCCCATTATGGGATTATTGCATTTTGCAGATGAGAAAGACTGAGGCTCAGGGAAGTTACCCTGCCCAGGGCCTCCCAGCTAATAAATAGAACAATTAGGCTTCAGATCCTGATCTTCTTGCTTTCAAAACCCGTATTCTCCTTGTGTGGCCTTCTCTCACCCCATGAGGTGGCCCACTGGATTTAAGTGCTGCCATTTATTCGGTTCTCTATGTAGGCCAGACCCTGTGCTAAATGCTTCACAGGCACGGTCCCTTAGAAGAAAGCTCTAAAGCACCCCACTCTATGAATGAGAAACATCTTCCCTCTAACCTGGGAATAAGCTAAATCCCTCCATACGTGAGTGTCAAGAAACAATTCTTTCCTCTTCATGGGTTTTGCTTTTGGTTTCGGTTTTGGTTTATCAAAAGGACTTGAGGAAGGATCGATTGTGAAGGAGAAGTATGACCAACTGTTCTAGTAAGTCAGGTGATTCCGGGGTGGTGCAAAGGGAGGTGGGAGGGGGGTTGGGGTGACTGGGTGACGGGCACTGAGGGGGGCACTTGATGGGATGAGCACTGGGTGTTATGCTATATGTTGGCAAATTAAACTCCAATAAAAAGAAATTTAAAAAAAAAGGTGATTCCAACCACGGAGATAACTAGGACAGGAGAGGACTTTGAGGTGCCTGTGGGTGATCCAAGTACAGATGAGTGGCAAGAAGTTCTGTGTCTTTGTCTGATGTGCACAAGAGACCACTGGACTTGATACAGATTCCCAGGGCTCGCCCTCAGAGCGGCAACTCCTGAATTCAAGTAATGGCTATGGTCCCCCTGCGTTAAACGAGTAGACAAACAGCAAGGATCAAGCATGGGATTGGAGAATGCTGCAGTCTCCATGCAGCTCCTCCTTGTGGATGGACTCAGGGCAAAGGGAAAAGCCAGAGAGTCTGGAATAGTTGAGGGTTCCCTGGCAACAAGAGGGTTTGGGATGATCACAGTCTATAAATAATACAGGTGTGCCTTAGACCTATTGTAGGTTCAGTTCCAGACCACTGCAGTAAAGCAAAACTTGCTATAAACTGAGCAAGATTAATTTTTTAGCTTCCCAGTGCATATAAAAGTTATGTTTACACTGTACTATTGCCTACTAAATGAGCAATAGTGTTGTCTTTAAAAAAAAAACAATAACGCACATACCTTAATTAAAACAAGATTTTTTTGCTAAAAAAATGCAAACTGCTAGCTGTCATCTCGGCATTCAGCAAATCATAATCCTTTGGCTGGTGGAGGGTCTTGCCTCGATGTTGACTGGTGCGGACTGATCAGGCTGGTGGGTGCCGAAGGTGGGGGTGGCTGTGGCAGCTTCTTAAGATGAAAAAACAATGAAATCTGTCACATGTATGGATTGTTCATGAACGGTTTCTCTGTAGTATGTGATGCTCCCATGATCTCATTTCACCCAGAGTAGAACATCCTTCCAAACTGGAGTCAATCCTCCAAACCACATCGCTGCTGCTTTATCCACTAAGTTTATGTCATAGTCTCGATCCTTTGTTGTCATTTCAACAGTCTGCACGGCATCTTCACCAGGAGTAGTTTCCATCTCAAGAGACCACTTTCTTTGCTCGTCCATGAGAAGCAGGTCCTATCTGTTAAAGTTCTATCAAGAGGTGGTAGCAATTTAGTTTCATCTCCAAGATCCACTTCTAATTCCAATTCCCTTGCTATTCCCACCACATCTGCACCAACTTCCCCCACTGGAGCCTTGAACCTTCAATCTGTAAAAACAATGCAATATTCGGTGGCTCAGTGCTTGAGCGTATGCCTTCAGCTCAGGTCCAGGGATCGAATCCCGTGTCAGGTTCCCCTGCAGGGAGCCTGCTTCTCCCTCTACCTATGTCTCTGCCTCTCTGTGTGTGTCTCATGAGTAAATAAATAAAATCATTTTTCAAAAGTGCAATATCAAAAAATAAATAAAAATAAATAAAAAATAAAAAGTGCAGTATCTGTGAAGCATAATAAAGTGAAGCACAGTAAAATCAGGTGTGCCTGTACATACTTTGTGCATGCAAATCAAGTCTTTGTTCCTCCATTCTATCTTTAATCCCAATTCATAAAAATGACCTGTATTAATAGTAATGGCTTTTATTAATTCTGGTGGATAGTTTTCTGACTACTCTTCTATTACTTAACTTAGAACCTTTAGTTGGGGCGCCTGGATGGCTTAGTCAGTTGGGTGTCCTACTCTTGATTTCAGCTCGGGTCATGATCTCAGGGTCGCAAGATCAAGCCCCGTGTTAGGCTCTGTGCTCAGTGTGGAGCCTGCTTGAGAGTCTCCGCCTCTCTCTCTGCCCCTCCCCCTGCTCCTGCTCTCTCTCTTTCTCTCAAATAAATAAATAAAATCTTAAAAAAAACAATTTTCTGTCTTCTCCTCAGCCCCCCCCCCCCCCGTGTGTGCTATCTAAAAAATAAATAAATAAATAAAAATAAAAGAAAGAAGACAGAGAACATACAGGTTCTGCTGTAAAGTAGTGAAGAGCTCCCTTCAGCCTGCAATGGTCAAGAGGGAGCAAAGATTGCTTTTGTTGCTAGAGGAACAATGGCTGTCACTTTGCATTTACTGACCTTTGCATCGAGTGTGCACACACTCATTAGCCCCAGCCTCTGGCACATGCCTGGCACACAGTGAGGGCACAGTGACAAAAATACCTGGCATTTAAGCTCCAGCTCTGAGCCAAGTGCTGCACTAAACTCTTGACCTGCAACCTCGATAAATTGTTCCATCATGCTCACTTAGGGACAAATGCCGACCATAGATACTTGAAAGCAGCTATGCTCTCCAGGGGACTGTCAATACATCAGTAGATACTTGAATAAATCAAATTATTCAAAGGATACAGAAAGATGTCAGTGTAGTCAGGATATAAGAGAGGCTCAGTGACATTCTCCAGGGGAGGGGCCAACTTCCAGGCCCCCTGGAGTGGGGAGACTTGCTAGGAGCCTGCAAACAATAGTGGGTGATATTGACAGCTCCCCCATCCCTCTACCCAGCCTGGTATTGTACCTGGTGGTGCATCTACCTTGTCAATCTCAGAGGTACACAGTGGACCCCGGATGGACAGGATAGAGATCATTGCCCACTCAGACCCAAACAAACGCCTCTTCCATCATCCTTGGCCTCTCAGGCTAGCAGTCCATGGGTGGCCATTCTTGAATTCAGTAGTACCCTGGCTATTTCTCAGAGCCAGGCCCTCACACAGCTATAGGGGTCCTGTTCTTGCATCCCTTTTAGAGAAGAGAAAATTGGAGGTTAAAAATTTTGTCCATGGTTGCATTAACTAATAAAAAGCCAAGCTAGGATGCAGGGAGTCCAGAGTATTGATTCAGTGAGTGAATGAGGGAAGGAAGAAGGGAGGGAGGGAATGAAGGAAGAAAATTCTTTAAAGAGTATACACCACGAGGGTAGGAATCTTATTCATCTTTCTCACTGTTCTATCTTTCCAGCATTTTGAATTGGGCACTTATTAGGCCAATTATTATTTGTTGAACATGCAGTAAATTATTCTTTTACATTCCGTCCTTACTGAGCAACTTCCCTTCACACACACCACACACACACACACACACACACACACACACACACACACCAGGGCTCTGGGCACAGGGTAAGAGGGGAAATAGAATTTCAGACCATACTAAGCATTTGCAGGCTCAGGTGGAGAAGCGCTGAGTGACAGGAATGTGACAGCTGTTGACTGAGACAGACCCAATGATTGTAGCTGTAATAACCAAGACCAGATTGGTTTTGTCACACCTGCTCTAAAGTAATCAGGTTCATACCCATCAGCTCTTGTGGAGACTATGTGAGTCCGACCACATTTCATGGTTGCGGGTGTCTTCTCACTCTTACTGTCTCCTGCTATATTGACTCATTAGAGAATGGGTCCAACGGCTGCTGCTCCTAACACTCCCAAAGTTTAGCATTTTTCTTTCCTGGATTTCTATGTTCTTTGCTATGTTCTTTGAACCTTGCTGGTTCAACCTCTCCTCTTGCCAGGATGGTGAGGAAATAGAAGAAGGAGATTTACCCAATCCCCAGGGAACTAGAATGAATTGATGAGAAGTGAACTCAGGGATCATCCTGGCTCTCCCACATCCTAGGTGTGTGACCTTGGGCTCAGGACAGAGTATAGAAAAACTGCTGTGTACTCTTCATTCCCCCTGTCTTTGCCCAGCACTTCTGGAATGCAAAGACAAACTCCCGGTTGGATGCCTGCAATCCCACAATCTCACCATCCCACATTGGGTTTTGTCTTGTTCCGCCATCTTGAATTAAGTGTGGTAGAAATGGAAAGGATTTTACTGAGGGCGGCTCAGGCTCAGTAAACAGGACTGAGTCAGGACTTCTCCATACTCTTGCCCTGGAGACAAGTGATTTATTTGGAACCTAAAATGATGAGCTCTCACTTGGGCGGCCAGGTATGCAAGTCAACCCGCCAGGAAGTCATAGTAGTGCTCTACGGGGGTTCTCAGGGAGCTCAGCAGTCAACTTTCAATGAGCCCTGAACACATGTTATCACATCATCTATGGAAAGTGCCTACTAATGGAAGGATGAATCAGGGCAGCCTTCCCTATGCCTTGGTGAAGGTGCCCAAGGTCAGGTTCAGGGAAGGGCTATGAATGACCCCGGTGGGCATGGTGTTGTCACCTTCTCTGTGTCCCTTAGCTTGTACTCTGGTTTATAGGCAGCTAAGCGGCAGCTGGAGATCTCCCTCATGAAGTTTGATGATTTTACGAGCTTCATCTGAATGAGTCAGTGAAAGCCCTCAGTATCACAAAAATGCCTCTGTAATAGGTGCCAAATGTCCAGGCCATAGAGCTTGAAGCCTACTTTGTGGGCTCCTTGATCTCTATGCCACCCAGCTCCCGTCCATCCGCTGCTGCCCCACGTCCGTGCCACTCCCTAGCCTGTCCTACGGAGGCTGTCTCCAACATCACACTCATTTTCTCACCTTTAACTCCGGGCACTGAGTCACACCAACAGCTTCCCATGACTCCGCAGCCCGAGCCAGCCCGGCTCTCCTGCATCCCCAGACCATCCCAGTCCTGCTGTTTAACTGGCTTTCAGATAATTAAGAATCTTCCGCCTCTGAGCAGGGGCAGGGGGTGGTTATCTTCATTTCACACCCGCTTGGTGGATTTTCATAAAAGGGACAGTGTGCTCTGTCACTCAGCTTGCCCTGGGCGGTGGCGGCTTTAAGCAGGGACACTGAGAACCGCAGCGGGCAGGGGAGGCAGGCCAGGGAAGGGAGGATCTCAGGAGCTCGGTGCTCACAGTCCGCTGTTTCCAGAGCCTGGACTTGGACCCCAGTGACCTCATTTTATTTATTTATTTATATTAAGATTGTATTTTTTTATTTGAGACTTAGAGAGCAAGAGACCCAGAGAGATAGAGCGGGAGAGGGGTGAGGGACAGAGGGGAATTAGGGAGAAGCAGGTTCCCCGCTGAGCAGGGAGCCTGACCAGGGACTCGATCCCAGGACCGCAGGATCATGACCTGAGCTGAAGGCAGATGCTCAACCGACTGAGCCACCCGGAGCACCCCAGTTGCTTCATTTCATTAAGAAGTACTCGGTGCGGTGAAGAGGTCAGGCCCTAGGATCCGGCGGAGATTCGGGTTGGGGAGGTGGAAAGTGCGTAAGTTGTAAATAGCAGTTTTTCAATACTTGCAATGCTGAGCAGTGTTCTAAATATTTTACATGCGTTGATTCATTTCATCCTCACCACAACTATAGAGATAGGTAATACCCACCCCACCCCGCTATTTCCCACCCTCCCTGCCAGGAGGAAACTCATGCACAGAGAGGTCAAGTAACTTGCCTGGGGTTGCACAGTGTCCATTAAATAGCAGATAATGACATATCCCAAGCATTCTGGGTCCAGTGTCCATCCCAACCATCATGCCCGGGGGGGTGGGGTGGGGGGTCTCTCAACTGGCTTAGAATCTCACTTTTTACTTGTTACCAACTATCTGCCCTGGAGCAGATTTTTAGCCGTGTTCTAGCTTCAGTTTCTCCCTCTGTCCAGTGGGGCATCGATGTTTCCCTGGCAGCAAGACAGCAAGAAAAGAGAGGATGTGTGTGAAAGTAGGTGCCTGGCTCTTCCTAGGAAATAAGCAGATCCAAATTCCCCTCCTCCCTTTCACTGTTAACACTGAGCTTTGAGAGATTGGAAGGGTTTGGGGCTGCTTAGTCATCCCCAGGGAATACCCAAAAACACATTTGTCTCCCCCAGAAGCTGGGGAGTGGCTCTCCACCAGTAAGACCATCTCTGCTCCGGGGCCTTAACTTTATTGTTACTAGTGTTATTTTTAAAAATGTTTTATACACCTGCATTTTTTTTTTTTGTCTTTAATGAGCTGATGTTCTCAAGTCTTGTTAGGAAAAGCTTCAAGCCAAGAGCAAATTGAAGCATGTGCATTTATATAACTTGACACATCTTAGCCACCTTCAGGGGTTCTGCATCATGCTGGTTGCACTCTGGGTTTTAAATAGCATCCCCTAAGAACAGGTCACTGTTCCCAGAGCCACTGTACACAACAGGTGGGGAGCAATGCCTTTCGATGCAGAAGATCTGAAAAGCAACTTGTTTTGGACAAAATGTACAGGAATGTGAGGAGTTGGGGTGGGGGAGGGAGGAGAGAGGATGGAGGACATTGCAGGTTGGACCTCTGAGTGCAAGGATCCTCCTGAACTTCTAAGCATGCCGGGAAGTAGGGATGAGGGTGGGAATCTCGGCTGATCAAACGGAGAAAGACATGTCCCCCACCTGACACGCTTCTGTTCCAAGTTGCCTTTTGCAGCCAGACCACACTTCAGGAAAGGAAATTCTTCTCTCTTGGAACTCGGACTGCCTTACCAGGACTTCATTCTCTTACATCCAAGGATCTCCTCTGAGTCTCCTGTTTGCTGGGAGACTCTCACAGAGAGAGGCAGAGACACAGGCAGAGGGAGAAGCAGGCTCCATGCAGGGAGCCCACTGCAGGACTCGACCCTGGGACCACTAGATCATACCCTAAGCCAAAGGCAGATGCTCGACTGCTGAGCCACCCAGGCGTCCCACCATCCTAGGCTCTTGTGACAGTTAATTTTATGTGGCAATTTGACTGGGCCATAGGGTGGCCAGATAGTTGGTCATACATTATTCTGGGGGAGTCTGTGAGGGTGTTTCTGGGTGAGATGAACATTCAGATCAATAGACCAAGTAAATCAGATTGCTTTTCCCAAGGTGGGTGGGCCCCATGTGATCCATTGGAGGCCTGAATAGAACAAAAAGGCTGAAAAAGAGGGAACTCTGTCTGCTTTGCTGATGAGCTGGGATATTGATCTTTTCCTCCTGTGGACTTGAACTGAAAAATCAACACTTCTTGGGGCCCGAGCCTGCCAGCTTTGGGACTGGAGCTATACCATCGGCTTTTCTGCTTCTCCAGCTTGCCAATGACAGATCTTGGGACTTCTCAGCCTCCATAATCATGTGAGCCACTTCCTTATAATTAATTAGTAGATCAATTGATCAAACCTCCGATTGTTTCTGTTCCATAGGAGAATCCTGACTAATCAGCCCTGTTTATTCTCAGAAACTTCCATCTGGATGCTTTATCTGGCTTGCAAAGACCTAGGAAGTTGAAGACTGATTAAGATAAAAGGATATTGGTTCTAGCACTTTGTGAAACAGTTGGCATCACCTAGTAAAGATGAGCATGTACTTATTCTACAGCCAGCAGCTTCTTTCCTGGGTAATACCCTAGGGCTGCTCTGTACAACTGGGTAGGCACTAGCTTCACATAGCCATTTCACTTCAAATTCATTGAAATAAAATAGAGGGATACCTGGGTGACTCAGTGGCGAAGTGTCTGCCTTTGGGGCTCAGGTTGTGATCCTGGGGTCCTGGGTCAAATCCCACATCAGGCTCCGCACAGGGAGCCTGCTTCTCCCTCTGCCTGTGTCTCTGCCTCTTCTCTGTGTCTCTCATGAATAAATAAATAAAATCTTTAAAAAAAGAAATGAAAAAAATACAGTCCTTCAGTAGCTACTACACTTCAAGAGCTTCTTAATCAATTGTGCCTAATGGCTGTCCTGCTGGAAGGCATACACATTTTTGTAGAACATTTCCATCATCACAGCAGTGCCCTAAAGAAATGCTCACACATGAGTGCCAGGTGGCATATCCCAGGATATTCTTATCAGCCTTGTTTGTAAGAGCAAAAAACTGGAAACAGCTCAAGTGTTTATAGGCAGTAGAAAAGGACAAATGAGTTGTGGCCTAGTCACTCCGTGGAATACTATATAGCAGTGAAAATGGATGGTCTCCAGGCATTAACCCAGATGCATCTCAAAAATAAGACTTTCAGTCAAGATGATGTAAAGATCAAAATGTCTAAAACCAAATAATGTGCAGGTATTCATATAAAGATATATAAAATTATAAATATAATATATAATATATAATATAATATATAATATTAATATATAATAATATAATATAATATATAATATATATAATATGTATATACTATATAAAATTATAAATAAATTTATAAGATATAAATTATAGAAAGAAAAAGCATTACAAGAAGCTCAGCCTAGTGATTACCTCTGAGGGAATGAGGGAAACTCAAAGGAACAGGGCACAATGGGGCTTCTAAGGGTCCCATACAGGTTATGACTTAGGCAAGATGATGGGAACATAACTATTTATTACTCCACAAAAGACATATATTTATTTTATGCCTACTTTTGTATATAGTTCACAAACACACACATGCACATTTTTTCCCAATTTTTTTTGTGGCAAAATATACATAAACATCAAATTTACCATTGTGATCATTTGTGAGTGTAGAGTTCAGTGGTATTAAGAATATTTACACTGTTGTGCAACCATTACCTCTGTCCATCTCCAGAACTTTCCAACTTGCAAAATTGAAATCCTTTATCCATCACACAACAACTCACCATTTGCCCCCCAGCCCCTGGCAACCACAGTTGGCTTTCTGCCCCTGAGATTTCGACTACTCTAATTTCCTTATATAAATGGAATCATACAGTGTTTGTCTTTTTGGACACACATGCACCTTTTACTTTTGCTTTTTTTTTTTTTTTTTTTTTTTTTTAGAGAGGGAGAGAGTGCATGAGTGTCAATGGGAGAGGGGAAGGACAGAGGGAGAAGGAGAGAGAGAACCTTAAGCAGGCTCCAAACCCAGTACAGAGCCCAATGCTGGGCTCAATCTCATGACCCTGAGATCATGACCTGAGCCAAAATCAAGAGACGGACACTCAACTGACTGAGCCACCCAGGTGCCCCCACAAGCACCTTTTTAAAGGAAAAATGCTAGGAAAGGGAAGGAAGTTTATGATCTTCACATCTATGTTGCAGGTACATCAAACCCGGTATGTCCAAGTCCAAACTCATGACCCCCATGCCATCCCACAGCCCTGTCCCCACCAAATGTAGCTCTGCAAATGGCCCAGCACCATCATCTACTCACGGAAATACCAAAATCTAAAGTCAGACACCATTCTCGATTCCTTCCAATTTGCCACCTTGCATAGTTAATGCACCCCCAAATTGAGTCAATTTTACCTCCTAAAGTAGTTTTTAAAACTGTCCACTTTCCTCCCCCGCCACAGTCGTCACCCAAGTGTGCATTCCCATCTCAGTCTTGGATCTCAAGAGCATCCCAGCTTTCCACCCTGCTGCTGCCCTCCACGCCAGGGTCGCCAGGGTCGAACAGCCAGAGGAAGCCTCTTAAATGCAAATCAGGCCACAGTCCCAGTGTTAAACACCCTCCATAATTTGTTACTGTGACCAAGCCTGGATCTGGTTCCAGTGAGTCTGTTCCTGTCTCTTCTGCCCTCTGTTCTTCATCTTTCCTCCACCCTCAGCCGCCACCACTGATCGGCATCCCATGGGCACCCTTCAGTTCCCCCACATATACTCCAGGCCCTGTCCTGCCACGGGGCCATTTCCAATGCTGTTTCCTCTGCCTGGACTCCTTCTCCTGCCACCCTCTTTGCCTGGTTATCTCTCTCTCTCCCTCCAGGGCTTAGATCCAGGTTTGCATCTGAGGGGAAGCCTTCCCAGCATTTCCCAGACTGTGTCCAGTCTGATCCCCATAACCGCGATCCTTTCCTTAGATTCCCTCCATTTATAAATACATGCATTGGTGTGAGTATGTGTTCAGTATCCTTCTCCAACCTGACACTGGCCTTGATGGAAGCAGAGGCTGAGCTGTTTGCACCCCTAGCAGTATTGGCGGCACCCAACGCGTGCCCAAACTCAGAGCAGGTGCACAGTGAATATCTACCATACAGATGAGCAAGAGTATTCATCTTCCCACTTGTCCCCACACCCGACCCGTTGCAAGGGCTCCCCTGGGGCTGGCAAGTCCAGGCAGGGAGAGCTTCCTGGCCCTCTGAAGGGTTATCTGGATCCAGTTCGTAGCCTTCCTGCAGAATGACAGTGTGATGCAGTAGCTTGCAGTGTAGATGCTTTGCTATGTGCATGAGTTTCTCGTGGCTGCTGTAACAATCTACCACAGAGTCGGTGTTTTTTGTCTTTTTTTTTAAAGATCTTATTCATTTATTCGGCAGAGAGAGGGAAGGTGCACAAGCAGGGAGAGAGGCAGAGGGAGAACCAGGGAGCCACCACCGAGCAGGGAGCCCCACGTGGGGCTTGATCCCAGGACCCTGGGATCATGACCCGAGCCAAAGGCAGATGCTTAACCCATGGAGCCACCCAGGTGCCCAGAGCTGGTGCCTTAAAATAACACACACTTATGCTCTAACAGTTCTGGAGGCCAGCGGTCTGAAATCAGTTTCACTGGGCTCAAGTCAAGCATCAGCAGGATCATGCTCCTTCTGGAGGCTCCTTCTGGACGATCTTTTTCCTTGTGTTTTCCAGTTTCTAGAGCTGCGTTTCTTGCAGTCCTTGGCTGGTGGTCCCCTCCTCCCCTGTCAAAGCCAGAAGAATGGAATCTTGAAATCCCTCTCTGCTGACGTCTCCTGTCTCCTTTCCTCTTCTGCGTCCAGTCTCGCTCTGTCTCCCTCTTATAAGGATACTTGTGATTACATTTTGTTTGTTTTAAAGATTTTATTTATTTATTCATGACAGACAGAGAGACAGAGAGGCAGAGACACAGGCAGAGAGAGAAGCAGGCCCCATGCAGGGAGCCCGATGTGGGACTTGACCCCGGGTCTCCAGGATCCCACCCCAGGCCGAAGGCGGCACCAAACCGCTGGGCCACTGGGGCTGCCCTGTGATTACATTTTGAACCCACCTAAATAACCCCAGGAAGATCTCTCCGTCTCAAGAGCCCTGATGTGATCACACCCCCAAAACCGCTTTTGCCACACAGGTTAACATAATCCCAGATCCCAGGGATTAGGACACGCATATCTTTGAGGGACATTGTTCAGCTGACCACAGTAGGAGAGACAATTGCAATGCACATAAGGGCTCAAGGTTGAGCTGGGGTCCCAGCGTGGCAGTGACAGTGACAGATAGGGCCATCGCCAGGCTGAGCAGAGGAGAAGGCACAACTCCATGGGGAGAAAGAACCCTCATTGCTTTATCTTATGCTAAGTTCTCATTATTTTTTGAAATCTCCCAAAGAAACAGCATCTTATGAGACAGGGCGGGGGTGGGGGGGTGGGGAGCGAGCCTCAGTAATGCAAATAGAGAGGCCCGACAAGGGTTTTTGCGCTCTCTTTGCTTGTTTCTGGAACAACGCTGATTTGAGTGGCAGCAGAGGTTGAGAAGTGCTTGTCCCTGTCACTGGCTGGTCTCAACCGAGGGCTCCGCTTTTCCTCTGCGCTCAGAATCAGAGGATGCTGGACAGGGCCGCCTCAGTTCCACGTTTCTCTTCAAATGAGAGCCAGCCCTCCCTTGAGATTTCCCGGGGTGGGAGGCTCACGGAGAGAGGGAAGGACGGAAAGTACAAAGGGCTTAGCAGGTGTGCCTGGGGGTTCCGGGTCCTTAAGCTTAGCTGCCCCCCCTCCCCCGGAAATGTAAATATCCTGATTTACATCTTTCACTTCATTTAATTGGCTGCCATTCACTGAATGATCAGATAGGGGATCTGATCTGAATTTCCATCTGGAATTTTGACCCACTCTGGGTCATTCTGTCCTTGGTCCCCTAAACTCCTCAGGGGGTTTGGGTTAGATTCAGTCAATCCAAGACACTCCGGGCTGGCTTCTGCCGGTGGGAAGGCAGCCTCTGTTTTCACTTCTGGGTGTCCTCGCCTTTGACAGCGTTGCCTTCTGATAAAGAGAGAGACCTCTACTTGCTCCAGGTGAGATTATCCCTACGTTTGAACGCTAGCCCTGCCACTTACAAGCTGTGCAGTCTTGGGCAAACACCTTAACCTCTCTGGGCCTCCAGCTGTCTCATCTGCCAAACGGGAAAGGCTCTGACATCACGCAGGGGGCTTACGGGGAGTAAAAGTAGTCACTTACAGATGGAGTGCCCAGCCTCGTGCCTGCCACAATGTAAGTGCTCAGTAAATGTTACTTTTCTTTCCTTCTGGAAGAAATCGAGTTTGGAAACGAACAGGTGCATCCTTAAGAGCAGACGTGGGGCCCACGCTCTGGATTTTTAGTAATAGTTATTTAGCTTGAAAAGGGGGCATAGAAGAAGGGGGGATTGGAAGGCGGCACGAAGATCTCCACGGCGAGGATGTATGGATTGGAGAGGAGAAGGCTCGGGGCACCTGATAGGTCTCGAGACAGCTGAAGGATTGGCCCATGGAAGGCGGAGTCTGTTTCTCCTACATGCAACCGGGACCAAACATAGACGCCGCCAGTGAATCAGCTTACCATCTCAGCCCAAGAGAGGCCTCTCGAAACACTCGGAGCTATAAAAAGTTGGAGCCTTGGGAGGTAATGAGTTTCCACACCTGGGGATTATCAAGAGTTTATTTATTCCTTCCTTCATGCAGCCGGCATCTACCGTATAATTACCGTGTGTCATGTCCTGGGAACGTGGGAATGAACAGTGTAGATGGGAGCTCTGCCCCAGTGCAGCCCGAGGGAGGACATAAAAGCTGCGTGACTCCTGGGGGATGTGCGGAAGCTTCAGATGGGCGATGGGGTGGGCCAGTGGGTGCCAGGGTGCTATGCTCAACTCTTAAGGCTGTCACGTTTATTGATTTCCCTGACATCTCCTGAGCACCCCCACGGTGCCACGCACGATGCTGAACTTCTTATGTGGATCGCCTGCTTTCATCTCCATAGCAACCTGACGAGGCAACTACTATTGTGAGCCACATTTAACAGGGGAGGAGATTGTGTTTCATGGAAGTGAAGAGACTTGCCCAAGATCACCCATCTAAGAACTAGCAGGATTGGGATTCTAGATGCAGCAGCCTGGCCCTGGCGCCTGGCTCTGCGGTGCTCACCCAGTGCCAATCCTTGACTTCCAGCCTATCCCCTCTCCTTAGAGAACCAGTTCCAGGTGTAGGGCTGGTTCCTGTCTCTCCTTACTCCCCTCCCCCTGGCCAGAGCTGACTGGTCCAGATGAGCTCAGTCTGGGCAGATCAGAGTCTCTCTCCTGAGATACACAGAGACTGGGCCAGTTCGGTGATGGATTTGCAAACCAAAGACACTGGATGAGCACAGAAGGCCTATCTTCGGGAAGGAGGACAGCACAGCTGCCCCCAGCATAGCAAATGAGAAAGATTCTTGTCCCCGGAAGCAGAGAATGACATTACATTCCAATGCCAGTCTCCAAGCAGCTCAGCTGAACTGGGCCTTTCCATAAGATGTCACATCTTCTTCCCCCCTGGGTGTCCACTGTCCAGACCCTTGGAGAAATGTCTGACACCCGGGTTTCTGCAGTCTGGAGAAACCCAAAGCCTGCTGCTGTGATGTTACTGAATTTCAGGGTTTCCCTGCTCAGCTCTTCTCTGCTCCCAGGCTTGGTTTCCTGCATCCTGGAACCCCATCCACGTGGGTAGGAAACTTGGTTGCTTCACCAGTTTCCATAACGACAGAATGTAACAAAGCCCTATGCTACTCCCATAGGTCATCCGAGGAGTTGTCGAACTAGACATCCAGAAAGGGCTTGCACTGAGCTCTTCACAGCAATGAAAAAACCCACAGTTGGCATTCCTGGCTAATGAGGTCCTTTTAGCTATCCTGTACTGAGCGGTTCCTTTTTCTTTTTCTTTTCTTTTTTTTTTTTACCTCACAGGGCCCAGGCTCAACCACCTTGCTTGCTATCTCCTAGCTCAAACCTCTCAGTTCTAAGGAAGACAACCTCCCTTCCCTGTCTTCGTCTTTTTTTTTTTTAAGGTTTATTTATTTGAGAAAGAGCAGGGGGAGGGGCAGAGGGAGACCGAGAGAGAGAGAGAATCTCAAGCTAATTCCATGCTGAGCTTGGAGCCTGATATGGGCCTTAATCCCAGGACCCTGAGATCATGACCTGAGCCGAAACCAAGAGTTGGATGCTCACCTGACCCAGCCACCCAGGTGCACCCTGCTCCCTGTTTCATGCAGAGCAATTTCACCTGCTTCCAAGAAACCATGGCACAAGAGATGCTAGGGCTCTCGGGAACCCTACTCCATCTGTTCGTCAGGTTATAATTGAGCAAAAACTCTTTCTTCCCCAAGAATCATCTAGATACCAGCTGTTGAGGTACTAATATTTCTCCCCATTTTTTACACCTTTACTAAACTATCTTTCATCAAGTGAGCTTGAGGGAATTTCTATTCCTTCTAAGCCCATGCTGGGAGGTTCTGTTGAAACCGAAGCTCTGCTGAGAACTCCATTTCTCAGAATCCCTTTCCTTGTCTGGTTCCAGATGAAAGGTGGGAGATCTGAGAGACAGACGGGAAGTGCAGTGTTTACTCGCTGAGGGCCACCAGATTTAGATGAGGAGGTAATCAGAGAGAGGAGGCCATGGAGGTTCCAGCGCACCCTCACTCTCCCTAACTTATCATCCAGCTGACATCCCAACTGCCAGCCCTGCTGACCAACAGCTGTCCTCCGTCTTCTAGACACCTGGCAGGCAAGACAACAGCCTCCCAAAGATCCCTCCACCTGCTTTCCCTCTACGGCCCCACCTCACCAGCTAGATGTGCCTGACTTCTCAGATGGGCTGGCTGGTGACTCCTCTGGTCTTCCACAGCCCCTCCCAGACCTTTGCATCCCCAGCTCCTCCCACGATTATGAAAGGCCTAATTCCTACCATACATCCCTTACCCCATGATTCATGGTGGCTCTGCTTCTCTGATGGAGCCCTGACCCATACGCATCCAGAGCCTTTACAGAAAAAGCAGCCAGAGGCTGGAGGCAGTAAATCACATGGGAATCACATGGAGAGCTTTAGAGAAAATGCTGATGCCTGGGTCTTGTGCTAGAGTCTGATTTAATTGACCCCAGGTTTGTAGTGCAGCCATTGCAAGTTTTAAAAGCAGTTGGGGGTGATTGTGCCCACCTCCACCTCCCACCGCACAGACGTCCCTTCACCTCTTCCCTGGGTGAAGTAGAAGCTGGTTGCTTACAGATGACTCATCTTCTTACTTTCTCTTTATAATTTTTTTCTTGATGAAAATTGGTCTCAGCCTGAAAGTATAAAATCTGTCCAACATTAGCATGGCTCCTGGCATGCCAATAGGTACCTCTCTTTCGAGTTGCTTCAAATCGTGATTGGAATCAGAATGAAATGTATGTTTGTGGTCTCCCATGGCATATGAAAATCCCAGTGCCATCTGTTGTCTTCATCATCGTGTCCGTTATCAAAATACATTGATTAAGACTTTAATTGAACCTGGTTCTGTATTTACCAAGAAAATCACAACAATTAGCTTTCTAAAAGCTTGTCACCGAAAGCCGAATTTAAAATCATTCAGCAACGATTGCTTTCATTTTGCTCCGTTGCCCACCTGTTTTTGACTTCTAAAAACCCAATACACAGTCTCCCTTGTTTGTTTTAATTTTTTAAAAGAGCTCAAGTGAGCCAGCTGAGGGTTGAGAGATAGGGAATTTCTGAGCTTCTGCACTGAACCGCAGAGGGATTTGGGGATCAGAATGTAATATGATAAAGGTGGATCCTGGAGCTGGATGGTGCAGACATTTGCTCTCGGCCTTACCACTGACGAACTGCACACACTCAAAGCCTCAAATCCTGTAAAACTGGTGCAATTAAAGTTCACACCTCATAGCACTGGAGTGAGGAATAAATGAATGAATGCATGAAAAGAACTTAGCATAGAGCGCAGCCCCTGTAAGCACCTCCTATGTCTTAGTCATGGGAATGCTCACCGAAGCCTGCCTGTGATTCCAAGAGGAAGTTACAGAATGAGCACTTGGCTCAAGACAAAAATTGTCCGTTTATAAAATGAGATGCAAATTTCACTTTGAAAGCAACACTTCAGGAAATGCCTGAAAAAAACTACCATTTTGTCTTCACATGAGGTTTCTTCAGATGGGAGTTTGGTGAGCTGTACCAGGTCATTAAAAGGGAATCTTGCACCTTCCTGCCCCACACCACAAGGGGGGATGATGACTATCCAGTGCTGTTCCAGGTCTTCAGGAGTTCGGGCTGCCCCTTAGACCCGCCAGGACTGGCCTTTCAGGTTCTGGGGGAAAATTGCACCTGCTGCTAGAACAATTTAGAGTAGATGCATCGCAGTCTGTCATCGGCTGGGATTAAATTCAGGGAGACTTGCCCAGAGCATCATTAACTGCCTGGAAGAGTCAGCCCTCTGGCCATCTGTTGTCTGCTGTGACTCTGTCTGGTTCTCCCTTTGGTCACATTGAGCCTTCTTGAGAAACTTCAAGAGGTCCTCTCCCCTTGCTACGCTGGCACAGTTAACAAGACACACGGCGCGGTCAGCGGTTCTGCATTGTGGCCGAACCAGCTTTGGACTGGAGGACAGGACCGGGGTTGAGATCTCGGCTATGTGACCTCAGGTGATTCAGTTGGTCCAGTTTTTCCCAACGTGGGCTGCAGTCTGGGGTGATGTTAGGTGGTAGCCGGGGAAACATTCATTGAGAATTCGTTTTCACATCTTTTAAGGAAAAATATTGGTTCGCCATCTACGATGCTGTCAAAAGTTTTATATCAAAATGTTTTCGTATGGAAAGAAAAATATTGAGTAATAGTGGAGCAGGCATGAGACCTGGAGGTCATTGCCATGGTGTCAGGCACATGACCAATGTTCAGGAAACACTGACCTCACCCCAGTGAGCCTTCTTTCCTGCAAGGGGCATGTGAATATTGCCTCTTCTGGGGGAGGTGAGGTAGTCACTACAGATAGAGGAAGCCTATGGAAGGATCGAAGGTCAAGAACTGTATTTGTGTTAGAGCTGTGTCCCAGCTGAGCAGCTCACCAGCTGTGTGATCTTGGGCAACTTGTTTACCTTCTCTGTAACTCTTTTGTTTAGTGTGATGTTATTGATCAAATATGTGTCATTTTTCCATACCAATTCTCTGATTCTCTGACCCTAATGGAATACCCAACAATTTAATTCAATTTTGACACTATCTACCTGGAGTCAAGGTTGGATCCCACAAAATAAAGGACTCGTTTCCACAACACTGCCCTCACTTCAGATGCCCATCACAGGTCCCCAGGTACCTACGCTACTGTCCAGCCAACTACAAATTCAGGGTTCTCATGACCAGTCCCCCCAGATTGGAGAATTTGCTAGATCGACTCACAGAATCTAGGGAAGCATTTTGCTTGTGTGGACTGGTTTATTATGAAGGATACAATCAGGAATAGCCAAATGGAAGAGATGTGTAGGGCACAAGATAGGGATGGTGGGGTGATGCAAGAGCTTCCATTTCCTTTCTGGGCACACTGCCCTTCCCAGCTCATGTGTGTCCACCAACCCAGAAACTCCTTGAATCACATCATTCAAATGTTTTTATAACTCAACCTGCATTCCCTTCCTCTCTTCTGAAGGAGGTGTGTGTGTGTGTGTGTGTTGTGTGTGTGTGTGTGTGTGTGTGTGTGTCTGAAAGCTCCCAGCTTCTAATCATATGGTTGGTCTTTCTGGTGACCATCCCCTACAAGAAGCTTTCTAGGGGTCCCACTATGACCCCCTCATTGGCATAGACTCTGGTGTTTGTGCCTGAGCGGGTCATTATGAATAAGGAAAGACTCTCCTTTCCCTCGGAGAAATTCCACCAAAGGTTTTAGGAGCTTTGTGCCAGAAACCAGGAACAAAGACCAAATAGAAAGATAATAGTTCCCTCTTATCTGAGGGGATACTTCCAAGACCCCCCAGGTAGATGACTGAAACCACAGATAGTACCAAACTCTATGTATACACTATGTTTTTTCATATATATATATATATGAGAAAGTTTCACTTATAAATTAGGCACAGTAAGAGATTCGCAACAGTAGCTAATAATAAAATAGAACAATTACAATACAGTGTAACAAAAGTTATGTGAATATGGCCTCTCAATGAATATCTCAGTCCTGTACTCACCCTTCTTCTTGTGATGACGTGAGATGATAAATGCCTAAGTAATGAGATGAAATGAGGGGAATGACGTAAGTGTTGTGACCTAGCGTTAGGCTACCACTGACCTGACCATACACTAACAAGAGGATCATCTGCTTCTGGACCACCCACGTGACCGCGGGTAACTGAAACCATGGAAAGAGGAATCGTGGATAAGGGGGGAGTTATGTATTTTACTTTATTTCTTAAATTTTTTTAAAGAGAAAGGGGGCGCCTGGGTGGCTCAGTGGTTGAGGGTCTGCCTTTGGCTCAGGGTGTGATCCTGGGGTCCTGGGATCGAGTCCCGCATAAGGCTCCCCGCAAGGAGCCTGCTTCTCCCTCTGCTGTGTCTCTGCCTCTCTCTATGTGTCTCTCATGAATAAATAAGTTAAAAATCTTTTAAAAAAGAGACAGAGGTTGGGGGGACACCCGGGTGGCTCAGCAGTTGAATGTCTGCCTTTGGCTCAGGGTATGATCCTGGGGTCCCGGGATTGAGTCCCACATCGGGCTCCCTACATGGAGCCTGTTTCTCCTCCCTCTGCCTGTGTCTCTGCCTCTCTCTGTGTATCTCTCATGAATGAATAAACAAAATCTTAAAGAGAGAGAGAGAGAATGGGGGAGAGGCAGAGGGAGAGGGAGAGAGAGAGAATCTCAAGCAGGCTCCATGCCCAGCTCAGAGCTCCATGCAGAGCTCAATCTCATGGCCCTGAGATCATGACCTGGGCCAAAATCAAGAGTCGGATGCTTAACTAACTGAGCCACCCAGGCACCTCAGGACTGCTGTATTTTATTATACCACACTTGTTTTCCTCAGAGTGAGTTACCTGATAGGGATTACTTTGTGAAGAGCAGGTAAGCTATATACAAAAGTCATGATGGTACCTAAGATATAGTAACTACTCAATAAATACTAGCCATGATGTTGCTGCTATGTGAGAGATTACCAGATATAAAGTGTTGAAAAATGTCAACTGAATGTGTTGAGAAGAAGCCAGAGTCTTTTTTATTACACCTTTTAAAAAAGATTTACTTCTTTATTTGAGAGAGAGTGTGTGTGTGAATGAAGGTGAAGTGGGGGGCGAGGGATCTCAAGGAGACTCCATGCTCAGCACGGAGCCTGATGTGGGACTTGATCTCACAACTTTGAGCTGAAATCAAGTTGGATGCTTAACCAACGGAGCCATCCAGGGACCCCTTATTACACTTTTTAAATAAAAATTACAAATTGGAAATAAGGTAAAGAGGATGGAGGGAGCATGTCCTTTTCATAGAGGAGCATTATTTAGAGGCCTGTCCAAGCATTATTGAATTATCTGGGGTGTGCATGTATTTGACTCTCTCACCTACTATTTGACCAGAACACCGACACTAGGAAATTACATGTTAACCTGTGGATTTTATCCAGAACTAACTCTAAAGGTTATGATTTTATTCATTCCAACCTAGCAATCTCGTTCCAAGACTGTCATTAAAAAGTGCCCATGAATCCAGTTTCTTAAATGCTCTGAGAATGAGCCTTACCATCTTACTGCTTCCCTAATGAGTTAAATACCTTTTGACAAGTGTTTGTTCTCGATCTGTAGGAGTCACTGTTTTAAATTTTGAAACTATGCTCCTGCATGATCATCAAAGTGCCAGGTCCCAGAGAGTTCCCCATGCCCACGATTTAGTTCAATAAGCATTCCCAGGGCACATTCCATGTGCGAGGCACCGTGCTGGGCACCACAGGAATGATGAGAAATGGGTAGGACTGGTCCCCAGAGCCAAGGATTTCATTAATTACTTATGGGGAGATAGGAAATATATAAATTAATTATTCCACTGTGAGGAAGAGAAAAGAACCTCTAGAGGTAGCCAAGAGCTGGCCAGGTACTCGTAGGCCAAGTGTTCTCCTGCCGGACATAACCCTTCTGCAGATCACCGGCATCGGACAAGGCCATTCCGGGACCGTGGTAGATCAAGACCAAATAAAACAACTTCATGAGTGCATCTGAGAGCAAATAAGACGTGAACATTGTGCAAGCCACACAAATGACCAGACATCTAGGTATCCTGGCTCATTTGAGGGACTGCTGCTTCCTTACCGGTCATAGCTTGAGCTTGCTCTGTTCTTCTCACATTATAGGTAAGAATTACTAAGATAACTTATCAGAGGATCATCATTCCCCACTTCCTGACAATATCCAATGTGGAGTGAAACCATCCCCAAAAGCACCTAAAGAAGCCCCACTGTTATAATCAGTCCTTTCTAACACCTTCTTAGTGGTACCTTTCTGTCCAGAAAGGAATTAAGGGGCAAGCTAGCCAGCTACCAACCTATTGGAGGTGCAACAGACTTAGTAAAGTGACATGAGATGGAGAAAATTGTCCCCATCCCAACTTCCCTTAGAGGAAGGATCGTGTGGGTGGCAGGAGCCACTTGGGGGAGAAGCTTGTTTCCGTTCAGGTTCTTGGCTGCAAGCAACAGAAATCAGCTCTGCTGGACTCAAGCAGAACTGAAACAGGATTGACTGCAAGGCTGAAACTGGGGTTGAGTGGGGTGGAGGGCTCATAGAACCCAAGAGGGGGCTTGGAAATGAGCAGGAATTAAGAGGGCTCCAGGGGCTGGCCACAGGACCGATCTGACCAGGACACCACTGCCATCGTTGCTGGATACTACAGCTCCAGCTTCACCACCCTTTTTGTTATTTGCTCAGTGGTCTTGGCAGGATCTTCTGGTTGGTAGTGTCTGGCAAAGTTGGGGCAGAGGCCTCCATGTTTGAACTTCTCTGATGAGAATTGACACAGTGAATGGGTCCCCTAAATTTAGAGTTTGGCTATCTAGCAACCCAAACTTGAAACTCTCATCCCATCCAGGAGTCATGCTCCACACCCCCACTCCCTCCCTCACCCCAAGGGTAACAGTGTGAATCACAATAGATGGTCTCTAAATAGTTTTCTAAGTAGGCTGAGTCCTGCCATCTGCAGGATTTGGGGTTTTTGTCTTTTACGAGGGTTATATAGTACTGATGTCAGAATTAAATTTCTTGGAGCAATAAAGGAGAGGCTTCGCATGGACATCCAAGTCAGACTACTTAGATTAACACCCTGGCTCTGCCATTTAATTACCCGTGCGATTTTTTTTTAATTTGCATTTATTCTATGCAGAATTTACTCCCGGGCCATAAGTTTTCTTCCGTTTCTTCTGGGATATCTTTTTCTTCTGTGCGACCTCCTCTTCTGGTTTAGGAACAATCTGCTCTTTTCAGTAAGAATCATCGATGTGGCAGAGAGAGCTCATGTATGGGTTAATCCTGGCGCTGAGCCCTGTAGGTTCTACGTTGCATCTTGGAGGCTTTGTTCACCTGGATGTGTTCAATGACCAGAGAATCTACATCTAAACCCCTAAGCTCAGCATTACTCTCTGTATTTTTAAGCATGTACAGTAAAAATCCGGCAATCTTCTTGGGCCACCGACCCTGTGTCCAGCCCCACTGTTTGGCCTGCACACACCTACCAACTCCACCATTGTAGCGACGGAATGGCACGCACTGCTTCTGCAAAGTGACATCTTTCAGATACTTGGTGGCTTTTTGGATATGCATACCCTTGATGGCCTGCGCAGTTTCACGTGTGTTCTTAAAGTGAACACGAAGATTTGAACCTCTCAACTTACATGATTTTGTAAGGTTTTCTGGGTCCAGCGAGTAGCGAACCATTTTCGGAGGTCACCCCAGGCCGTTTGGGGGAAGAGCAGCTGTGTGATTTCGGTTGAGCCATTTAACCTTTCTGAGCCACAGGATCTTTCAGCTATAAGAGTGATGATCACATGAGAATCCACTTCTCAGGGTTGTTATAACCCTATATGGATTCATTGAGAAAATCTGTGCAGAGCACTTAATGCCTGGCATGTGGTGAATTCTGAATAAATTGTAGTTAAAATCATCATCATCTTGTCACCATCATCATCACCACTGGTAATCTCCCCACACAGCGTTCAGATCCTCTTTTTTTTTTTTTTTAAGATTTTATTTATTTATTCATGAGAGACACAGAGAGAGAAGCAGAGACACAGGCAGAGGGAGAAGCAGGCTCCTGCGGGGAGCCTGATGCGGGACTCAATCCCGGGACTCCAGGATCACGTCCTGAGCCAAAGGCAGATGCTCAATTGCTGAGCTACCCAGGCGCCCCTCAGATCCTCTTTCTAAATAAATGTTGAATAAATATTTAAAGAATGTTGAAGAGGCACCCCCCTAAATGTGTCCACCTGCTGATTCCAACCAGTGATGTTAAATTTGCAGGAATCTTCCCTGCTCATTGTTGAACTGTTGGAAACTCGGAATCTGCCATGATGGGAGTATTTACACCATGGAAATTGGCAAATGACACAAAAACCAAGGCTTCTACTTGGTCCCTGACTCCCAGGCAGCTGTTAAGTATTTGCCAGCAGCACTGCTTATGATAACCCTACTCTGCCTGGTTCTGGGGCATCCAGCAGATGCTGGATTTTTGTGTTCGCTGTTTCTTTGTGATTCGGCCAAACCCTAAGGTCCTCCTTCCATGTAAAGGAGGCCACTAATCACTGGTGCTGAATAAACATGAGGTTGATTTAAATGTTAATATACTTATCAAAAGCAGATCTGCTTCTGGGGATGCAGTGAGTCTAACAGGGACTTTGGGTGGTGATGGCAGACTGTTCACACTCCAGAAGAATCCTTGGCGTTCTGGTAGGTCTAGAGCTGAGCCAGAGTGTGGGCAGACCGCCCAATGCCTAGACCCCCAGGGATGGGTGGGGAGAGCGGTGGGGGAGCCCTTCCTGGGTTGGGGGCTTTCAAATTGTTTCTATGTTTTTTTTTCTTCCATCCTTAGATGCTCAGAAAGGAATGACAGCTTTAGAATTCCCATATGGGGAAGCTTCAGGACTGCTGTGTGGTCACAAGGAGGGAGCAGGGGATTGATCTGAAAGCTGCAGCTACCATAGCATGACCACGGTCTTTATCCAACGCTGGATGGGACAGAGCGACACATGTAGCATGATTTTCTACCAGGATTTTTACTTAAACTTTACACTAAATACTGGGGGGAATTCCTATAGCCTATCTCAAAGACATTGAAATGTCAAGGTGGTTTGGCTAGCTAATGGAAATTATGAGATGGAGCTGAAGTCATCCCCCGGGAAGCCCACACCTTGGAACTGCCACTTGTTAAAACCATTTGAAAAGCATCCTGACTGCATGGATGGGGCAAAGGATGGGGGTCCTGGGGCAGAATGGGACAATAATATCTGGGTAGCATCTCTAGCCAGTGTGTCATAGTGGCAGTTGTTAGGGCTCTGGAGTCAGACCGCCTTCTTTCAATCTTGCCTTTTTTTTTTTTTAATTTTATTTATTTATTCATGAGAGACACAGGGAGAGAGGCAGAGACACAGGCAGAGGGAGTAGGAGGCTCCATGCAGGGAGCCCGATGCGGTACTTGATCCCAGGACCCCAGGATCACGCCCTGGGCCAAAGGCAGACACGCAACCACTGAGCCACCCAGGTGCCCTCCATCTTACTTTCATGCTTTGCCAGCTATGTGATCTTGGACGATTTACTTAACCTCTCTGAGCCTTCGATAAAGTTAGGAATGATAATACCTGCCCTACAGATGAAATGAGGTAGTACCAGGTCCTGTTCCCGACCTGTGTACGTGCTCAGGCGAGTGCTCGCTGCTGTTAGGACTGTGTGAGCATGAGAGGTGGCCGTGGGGCGGGGAGGGTAGGTTTGGGAGAGGACCTAGCACACCTGCAGAGACTCAGCAGGTAGCAGAGAAAGCACAGGAGGCCCAAACGCCCAAGGGGCTCAGAATAGAAACTGTATTGATAGCAAAATGCAAAGCAGGATCATTTGAAATCCGGATGTTTAATTGGATTTCTCTGGGGGTGACTCACCACCTTTGATAAATGCTATTGCTCTCATGAGGTCTCTATCATGGGATTTGAAAATTTTCCACCTGCAATTGCAGTCCCGAGGCCTTGTTTTAATAAAAACTCGGGGACCATGTGTCTGCTCCGTGGCCACCTGCCCGCCTGCTTTTCCTTATCACAGGTTTACTGAGACCTGTCAGGTGCAGGTGAACCTGAACCCTGAACCGCAGAGGGAAGACTTGAGGTCCCTTAGAGGGTGCACACAGTCTATTAGGGAGAAATACGAGTGTCCAGGTTGTTATGGGGGGGGGGGGTGGACGGCGGTATGACCTGGGCCTTGGCAGCGTGAATGAAGAGCACCTGATCCAGCCACAGGGGTAATCAGGAAGGCCGTCTCGGGGACTGCTGAGGAATTAGCCTGAGACAAAGGTGTTCTGATCCCGGGAAGACTTGAAGGGAGAGCAGGCTTGAAGGTCGAAGGTGAGGATGCACGCAGGTGTGCACTGGGCTACTAGCCCAGAGTGGCCAGTCCATGGCTAGAGATGAGGCCAAAGAAATAAAGTCGCAGATGGGTTTCTACCGTGGTTGCAGTGACCCAAGGCTGGCCAGGTTTGCCTCTGGGGAGAGGGGTGGCCTGTAGTAATTTAAAATGAAAAACAAAAAAACAAAAAAACAACAAAAAAAGAAAAACAAGGGGCTCCTGAGTAACTCAGTGATTGAGCATCTGCCGTGGGCTCAGGTCATGACCTCAGGGTCCTGCGCTTGAGCCCCGTGTTGAGTTCCCTCCCTGCTCAGTGGGGAGCCTGTTTCTCCCTCTCCCACTCCTCCACTTGTGCCCTCTCTCTCTGCCAAATAAATAAAATCTTTAAAAAACAAAATGCCTCTTTCTTAAAAAATTTATTTATTTATTTTTGAGAGAGAGGAGAGAGAATCTCAAGCAGACTCTGCAATGAGCACGGAGCTTGACGTGGGGCTCGATCCCACAACCCTGAGATCACGACCCGAGCCAAAAGCAAGTCAGATGCTTAACCGACTGCACCACACAGGCGCCCCCCAAAAACAAAACACTTTAAAAGTCATCCAGATAGCATACCAAGCATCTTTTCCAACCACAGAGGTATATGCATATTGTGAAAAAAAAACACAGAGAAGCAAATGAAAGCAATAAAAATTCCTTCAAAATCATCACTGTAACATCTCGAATGGAGTCTGTGCATATGTACTTTGCAAAACTGGATCCTCACATTTGTTAACCATTTTTTATAGGGTTTATTCTCTGACACCAATCCCATCTCTCCCACACGTCATTTTTAATGCCTGGGTTATGAATCCCGTTATGCCTATGTCCCATACTTACTTATGCAGCCTGCTATTAATGGTGGACATTTAGGTTGCTTTTTGTTTTTTTTTGCTATTGCAAACGAGGCTGTATTGCACATAATCATTGCTAAATTTTTATGGTACCCTTAACACTCTCTTGAGGATGAAACCTTAGAAATGGAAATCAGTGGGTATAATCAAGAGTTTAAATATTTTCAAAGCCCTTGACATAGGTTTCCAAATTGTCCCCAATTTTCTCCTCCCATCAGTCCATGGGCCATGTTTCTTATTTCTCCCTGAGGCTTTTCATCCCGGTCTTCTCAGACTCCCACAGGGCAGGAAACCATTCAACAGAGGGCTGTCCAGTGGCCGTGGGGAGGGCCGAGTCTAGGAGATGCAGCCACTATTCTGACTACTGCAGCCTGCAGAAGACTTCACTCCTCCCCCAGCATAGAACATTCTACCCCCTACTCCCCAGCCCCGGGCTTGGAAATGAAGTTGATGCTGAAACTCTAGCCTTCCTCTTCTCCTGGGATTGCCAGAGAAAACACAGGACGCCGAGTTCTATCTGAATTTCAGATAAACCACAGATCCTGTTTTTAGGGTGGGGTATGTTTCAAACATTGTGTGGGGCATCTTTATACTACAAATTATCAGATATTTATCTGAAAAGCAAATCTAATTGGGTGCCCTGGTTTTTGTTTGTTTACCAAATCGGGCAGCCCTAACCCCTTAGTATCTCAGCTCATCTCTTCTCTCTTGGCTGTACTTTCTCGAGGGGTCCTCTTGAGAAAATCTTTCAGGCTGGCTGGCAATAACCTCGTAATGGTTGTTGAGTTCTTCCCTATAGAGGTTGAAAATTATATATGGAATCCACGTGCTCTTCTGGAGTATTTACAGTGATTCCTTTTCTCTGCTCCCTTCTCTTTTCCCTTTTTTTCCCTCCTACCCTCACCTGTTTGAAACTTAATCTTTCTCCACATCTTTAATTCTTTTTTTAAAAAGAATTTATTTATTTATTTGAGAGAGAGAGAGAGAGAGCACATGGGTGAGGGAAGGGCAGATGGAAAAGGAGAAACCGACTCCCTGCTGAACAGGGAACCTAACATGGGGCTTGATCCCAGGACCCTGAGATCATGACCTGAGCAGAAGGCAGGCACTTAACCAGGCGCCCTGTCTGCATCTTCAGTTCCTGGTGAGCCACTCAGCCAAGGGCCTCAGGGCCAGGATTAGAAAAACCTGGGGCCAGAACCCCCTCCCCTTCCTAGCTTTCTGAGCTATTCAAGGGACCACTTACGGATGCTATCTAGGCTCTATCTTGGTAGGAGATTGGAGCCTCAACATAAAATGAGAAATGAAATCTCAGAAACTTAGTATCTCCTTTCAAGAGACAAAGGACGCATAGAAGGACAAATGCTTTTGCAGAAATTGCCAGATCACATTAGCTGGTGCCTGCAGGCAGTCTGTTGGCCAACCTTCTATGCATTGGGCACAGCCCAATTCCTCGCTGGAGCCTGGAGAAGAGGGCAGGCTGGACCCCTAGTGAAAGCAGCAGGACCTGTGAGAGCCCTCCCGGCTCACCGCATGGCCTTGGTGGCTGGCCTAGATACTCAGTGGCTTGTGCAAGTGAAAATTGAGTCAGGAAGCCTGGCACACAGTAGGCTCTTAATAAGTATTTTCAGGATGATTGATTTATTAGATGCATCAGCAAGTCAATGCATCTGTGAGCAATAGTCCCCTCTCTGTGGATTGGCTTCTTCATCCATATAAGGTGAGAGCTCTTCCAGCCTCAGCAAGTCCTTTAGTCTCTGATTAATGCATGGTCCTTTCTGAAGATCAGGACTTGACAAAACATTTCTACAAAGAGCCAGCTGGTAAAAATGTGAGAGTGCAGCCGGCCGTAATACAACCTCTGTCCCAATGACTCACCTCTGCAGTTAAGCGAGAGCAGCCACCGACAACCCGTGAATGAATGGGCACGGCTGTGTTCCAATAAAACATTATTTATAGACACTGAACTTTGAATTTCATTTAATTTTCATGTGTCCGGATATTTTATCCTCCTTTTGATTTTTTTTTTTCTATTTAAAAATGTAGAAACCGTCTTATCAGGGCATGCTGGGGGGGCTCAGTCTGGTGAATGTCCGACTCTTGATTTCATCTCAGGTCGTGATCTCAGGGTTGTGAGATCCAGCCCCATATTGGGCTCCATGCCCCAAACCAAACCAAACCCCCCCAAAACAGAACAAAACCCCCCATTCAAAAAAAAAAAAAAACCATTCTTAGCTCATCCAATGTACCAGAGCAGACAGTGGGCTGGATTTGGTCTATGGGCTGTAGCTTGTCAATGGTGCTGAAGACTCATGAACAAACCCATCCTCCATGAAGTCTCCTGGGTACCTTACACAGAAAGTTCAGAGTGAGGGTGCTCTCTTCCAGGTGTGTGCACACGGGTCACACATCTAGCCAAACTGGCTTTCATAGACACGTTGCCGTGCCATGCTCTCACTCTAGAACCCAAGATGGCTCCCATGGTAGGCCATTGTAACCCAGACCCACCAATATGTCCTATGCAGGTGGACTCTTCACTTGCCACATACTTGGGGACAACACACGCCTTCCTGCAGCCAGCTGAGTGAGCTGCCCCTGTTGCCTGAGGGCCTGGCACCCTTCTCCCCGACATCAAGGCTGTGCCCCTGCAAGTGGCCCCTCATGCTGCAAAACCTTCCCCCCAACTACTCTGAACTCTGTCTTCCCCAGACTCCAACCACCATAGGGGATGGAACTTGCATATTCCCAGTGGGGAGACCAGACTGCCTTGGTGGTTCAAGTTCCTGTCGCTCTGTGACCTTGAACAAATTCCTGACATCATCAGAAGGGTGATAATAATAGCATTCACCTGGGAGGGTCGCTGTGAGCATTAATTGAGGTGTTTTGTGCTAAATGCTTAGCCCAGAGCCCGGCACCGATAGTACAAAAACATGAATAAATGTCAACTACGGTTATACTTCTGTATTGCTTGACATTTTTACAGGGAGGCTGCATTTAAGGAATATTTAGACAATAACCAAAGATCAGAAATACCCTTCCAGGCCTAAAACAAAACTCAACAACATTGTGGAAATTTTTTTTTTCAGGTAAATCTGTAATTGACGCGTGTGGCACACACACAAGAAGGGACACAGACCCTCACGGTTCAGCTTGATGAGTTTTTCAGTGCTAGCAATTTCCTTTGACTCACAAGTGAGACAGTCTAGAAAAGCCCTGGGGGGTTGGGTGCAGAGAAGTAATCTGTGCTCCTGGGGAGGTGATGTTCTTTTGGGAACAGGGGGTCCCGGGGAGGTGACGTTCTTTTGGGAACAGAGGGTCGCATCGAGGAACAAGGGTAGGGTTATAACAGAAGGAGAAGCACGCAGATCACAGACACGTCACAGAGCAAACAGGCAGCTTGCTCCTCAGTGTTGCGTCACAAGGATGTCCATGTCGTAGATGTGTCACCTAAGCCCGTGACAGGCGTCTCTCTGGGCCCTTGATCCCTGGCAGGATGCTAAGAAGTGATTGAGCCCACGGGCTCCCCGAGATGTCACAGTCCTTATATCCCCCCACCCCCCGGGGATAACATTTAAGCTCATTAATCCAAGAACACTAAACAAATGCCCACGTTCATCATCCTCACCATTCGGCTTGAGAACATTGAAATAGCACAGGAAAGTGAGACTCATTCTCTGATGCGGGGACAGTGGCGAGGATTCTTCAGGAGTGTCTGAAAGGCGACAGCCTGGCCACACACCTCCTCACCCAGGGCAGACGGCTGTGACCTTTATCCTGTGCACCGACTACGTGTGTGCTGAGCGCAGGGCCGCTTGCTGGACACCGGGAACTTGTTTCATGCTCATGCAACCCCAAGACAAGGGTATAATTCCTCTTCCAAGCAAGAGCACTGAGGCCCAGACCAGGGCGGGACCTGCCCACGTTGTACAGGCAGTGAACGGTGAACATGAGATCAGCCGTCAGGTCTGGCGGGCTCCATGTGCTAGCAGAACATGGCCCAGATGGGCCAGGTGCATGGCCCAACATAGAATGAGGGATCCCCTCATTTTATACACGAAACAGAGCTCCTGAGAGGGGAGGAATGACTTGTCCAAAGTCACTGTGGTATAATAAGAAGTATGTCTGGGCTTTGACTCCAGTTTCTGATACAAAGGTCCTGACACTCTTGTACTTTCCTGAGTGGTAGGAGGTGCTGGGAGCACCTCCTTTGTGTTGCTATTTGGTCTTTGACCAAAGTTCCCGACATGAGGAGCCCCTAGGAGTTTTCTGAGTGATTAGAGTATCTTCTTGTATGCTGATAAGACGACTGGTGGCTGGGGCCCCTAGATGGCTTTAGAATGGGGGCAGGTCACCAGAAAGACCAAGGCATAATTAGAAGCTTGGAACATTCTCTAGGGGAGGGAGAGGATCTGGAGACTGACTTCAGAATTAATCATGTTAGGGTGCCTGGGTGGCTCAGTCGGTTGGGCATCTGCCTTTGGTCAGCTCATGGTCCTGGGATAGAGCTCAGGGGGGAGCCTGCTTCTCCCTCTCCCACTTCCTTTGCTTGTGCTTTCTCTCTCTCTGTCAAATAAAGAAATAAAATCTTAAAAAAAAAAGAAAGCATCATGCTTACATGATGGAGCCTCATAAAAAAAATCTGTAAAGTAGGATGTTGGGAGAGCCTGGAGAGGGCTCCCCATATCTGGCTCTGTGCTTTCTCTTCATCACTCTGTTCACCTGTACCCTTTGTAATATAGTTTATAATAAGCCAGAAAATCTAAATGGACATTTCCCTGAATTTTATGAGCAGTTCCAGCAAAGTACTGAACCTGAGCAGGGGGATGGGGGGAACCCCGATTTATGGCCAGTTGGTCAAAAGTGCAGGTGATCTGGGTTTGCCATGGGCATCTGAAGCAGGGGTAGGCTTAGGGGATGGAGCCCTTAACCTTAGAGTCTGTGCTACCCTTAGGCAGCAAGTATCGAATTGAGTTAAGTCGTAGGACACCCAGTCAGGGTCTGCCGAGACCTGGAGAATTGCTCAGTGTGGAAAAACACACACATTTGGTGTCAGAAGGGTAGAGTGTATAGAAAGCCAGAGTTTTCCTTTTAGTGATGGGAGAGGCTTGTGCTGGGACTCAGGTCAGGGTCCAGGCTCCAGGCCCTAGACCAGTGTTTCATCTCTGGATGGATGCTATTTCTTCTCACCCCATCCCAGGAATGCCACAGCATCCATAATTTATAAAAGAAAGAGCCAGATAAATATTATTTTTAAAAGTCAGCCTTTTCCTCTGTCAGTCTACTTCCACCTTCGTATTACGGTCTCTGCTGGATTTCCATTAGGCTCCAGACCATGTCATTTTCAAAGATATTTGGTAAAGCAGCTGCACCATTATTCTGACAGAGCTTGATCACTTTTTCCTGCCCAAAGCTGGTAAAATGACCAATTTTCTCCATCATCCCTGCATGAAAGGCTGAGACGCAGAATGGCATGGGCTGCCTTCTTTTCCCTGTTGCATTAATCAGGTTCTTGGAGATGACATCTCTCCCTCCCTCCCTCTCATTCTCTCTCTCTCTCTCTCTCTCTCTCTCTCTCTGGAACAAGCTGGCAACAGAAGAGTTTAATTTCTAGGACTTAGCTCTATTTCTACAGAGAACTAGACTAACGTGCCTTATTCAAAAGTTCCAGCCAAGCTTCAGAAGTGCTTTGCATAAACTATTGAAATACTTTTTAATGTATCGGTGAAGATGTCTTCAGCTACAAGTAACAGAACATTCGATTAATAGTGTCTTAAATCTAGGGGCACCTGGGTGGCTCAGTCAGTTTGGCGTCTGACTCTTGAATTCAGCTCAAGTCATGATCTCGGGGTCATGAGATCGAGGCCTGTGTTGGGCTCTGAGCTGAGCATGGAGCCTGCTTAAGAGTCTCTCTCTGTCCCTCACCTATTCAAAAAAATTTTTTTTAATAGTGTCTTAAATTTAGGGTGATCAGCTGTCCCCCTTTGCCTGGGAGGGGCTGGTTTTCCATGACATGGGAATTTCAGCGCTAAAGCTGAAACAGTTGCAGGCAAACCAAGACAGTTGGTCACTCTACTTAAACCATAAGAACATTTAGTATTTACTTCACAAGAAGTTCAGATATGGGTGGTCTGAGAGTCAGCAGGGTGCCTCCTTCTTCTTCCTTCCCCGTGCCATTCTCACCACAGTGACAAACTGAAGCATCAGGACTAGGGGCGGGGTAAGACTGAGGATTTGGATCATCTTTCCATGGAGCGGCCCCAAGCAGACTTCCTCTTCCATCTCATTGACTGGAAGTGGGTCTCTTGGCTACCTCTAGCTGCAAGGGAGCCTGGGAAAGTGGATGTCTGGCAAAGGCAGATGGGATTGCTATCACTGTTGCTGCAGACTAAGTTTTTACCCCCCAAATTCATATGTTGAGGCCCTAATCCCCAGTGTGATGGTACTGGGAGGTGGAGCCTTTGGGAGGTACTTAGGTCATGAGGGTGGAGCCCCTACAAATGGGATTGGGGTCCTTATACAAGTAGACCCCAGAGAGAGAGGGATCCCTTTCTCCACCCTGTGAAGATTTAGCAAGAAGGTAGCCACCTGCAAACCAGGAAGGAGACCCTCACCAGGGACCATATTGGCTGACATCTTGATCTTGGTGGACTTCCTAGCACTTCAGAACTGTGAGAAATCGATGTTCGTGGTTTAAGCCAGACAGCCTATGGTATTTTGTTATGGCAGCCTGAGCTTACTAAGACAACTGGCTTCCATGGGGGGGAGGGGGGAGATACTGCTTCCTGAACAAGCCAAGGCTCTAGGAAGAAGGTGGAGGGTGAAGGTCAGTTCGATGGGCAACAGATCATGTCAACTCAAGGACAAGAACCAACTCAAGGAGTCACACAGACAGGAGACACCATGGCAAAGTGGTCAAGAGCACAAGCTGAACCCCAACTGCCCTTTCTCAGGGTGGAGCTTTGGGCACGTTGCTTAACTTCCCTTTCATCTTCTGTAAAATGAGGATGCACACCCTTTTCTCATAGGACGGGCTGCAAGGACTTAGTTGAGTTTATGCATAGAAAGTGTGAGACAGTGCCTGGCACATAGCAGATGCTCAATACATGTTGACTTTTTGTTTCTCTTAATGGTGAAAGCCTTCCCTCCATGTTCCAGAGAAATACCTGATTTTTATTTATTTATTTTAAAATATTTTATTAAAAAAATAAAATATTTTATTTATTTATTTGGGAGAAAGAGAGCGTGAGTGGCAGGGAAGGGCCAAGAGAGAGGGAGAGCAGACTTCCCTCTGAGCAGGGAGCCCGACGAGGGACTCAATCCTAGGACCCCGGGATCATGACCTGAGTTGAATGCAGATGCTTAACTTATTGAGCCACCCAGGCCAGCCAGACCTGATTTTTATTGAGGTGAATAGTCTGATAAATAACTTGGGAAGGAGGACGAGAGAATACGCTCCTTTCCTGGGGGGATGTTCCAGGAACCAGCATGCTTTGGGCTTTCACAACTGGGGTTTGTAAGTTGAAGACCAGAACTGGGTTGTCTGGGATGGGAGGGTCCCTCCTTTGGCTGCAAGGTGTGTGGAAGAGGAATGGAGAGAAAGAGAAGACATGGGAACTGGTAGCAAGAGAGAAATGTGAGGGCAAGAGTGCTATCTAATGGGGATTTTCATGAGGATCTGCAGCATGACTCCCCCTGAGAGCTTCTGAAGGTTTCCACCTTAACTGTTAATGGTGGTAGATTTGAGTGTGTTTGGGAGAACTCAAAATCATGCTGCCTGTGGTTTCAAGAAGGACAGAAGAGTGAGGACTAAGACCTCCCAGGGCACGCCTGCCACACTTGGGTTACAGAGAGGAGACACTCGGAGCAGAACAGCGGCCTCTGGGTTGCGCGGAAGGTTCGAGGTCACACATCATTTTAGTTTCCTTTCTCGTACCCATTGGTATTTTCCAAAAACTCTGCAGTGAGCAAGGGTCTCTCCTACAATTAGGTAAGAAGTTATTTGAAAACTTTTGCATCAAGGAACATAACCAATAAAGATGATTATTTCTCAGGTTGAACACATTCCATTTGTCAGATATTTCCCCAGCATCATTTGCTCTCTCTCCCTGCTTCTTTGTCATAGTTAATCGTTACAGCAGATGCCAATTACCGAGCACTCTACTCTATGTGTCCCGGGCACACGCTCAGCCTTTGACACGTGGAATAATCTGGGGAGACAAGACTATTTCCATTTTAAAAATGAGGAAAGTGGGGACACCTGGGTGGCTCAGTGGTTGAGCACTGCGTTTGGCTCTGGGCATGATCCCGGGGTCCTGGGATCGAGTCCCGCATCGGGCTCCCTGCATGGAGCCTGCTTCTCCCTCTGCCTGTGTCTCTGCCTCTCTCTGTGTGGCACTCAAGAATAAATTTTAAAAAATCTTTCAAAAAAAAAAAAAAACCAAGGAGAGTAAGACTCAGAGAAGTTAAGTTGCTGGTGTGCAGCCACTTAGACATAGAGCTGTTGGGTGCCAGTGCTCTTGCTTCTAACCATTGCCTCTCTTTTGCCCCTATCACCCCACCTTTCCTTCTTTCATCTCTCAAAAATGATCAGTCAGGTACCCGTCTCAATTCTGTGGTTATAACCCACGATTTTTCAACGTGAGCATGATTGATTCAGATCGGATCAGTCTCTACCACGGGGCCAGTCCCGTGCACTGTAGGATGTTTAGCAACATCCCTGGACTCTGCCCAGTAGATGCCAGCAGCCATCCCCACACGCGCCCAGTTGTCACAACCAACATGTCTCTAGTCGTTGCCAAATATCCCCGGAGACCGAAATCATCCTCATTAGAGCCACTGATGTAGGCTGATCTCTGCAATCGATGCGGAAAAGGATTCTGGAGCCCCTCCAGCTGAACCATCGCCGATAGGAGCCCACGGGAACAGGCTGTGCCCTCCTGGCAAGCCCTCTGTCTCGCTCCAGGCAGCTGCCACCTGCTAGGACATTTTAGGGCAGGGCCTGACGAATGACAAATGGGGGCCTCTGGCAACGGGGAGATGATCCTGCTGCTTGTCCTGAAAGCTGGGAGCTAGTATCAGAAGAGGGGGGGTCATACGGGCCAGCAAAGGAAGGGCGGGGGTGGGGGCCCAGCTGGTCTGTGGATGGCACTTCTGAATGGGGGGAGCAGATTTGTGGAAGGAGGCTGCAAGGTTGGATTCAGAGGAGTTGATTTCTAGTCCTTGGCCTGTTCCCACTTGCTATGTGGACTCAGACAAGTCCTTTGAGAATGTGAATGCTCCCCTCTTGCTGGGATAGTAGGATGATGTGTCCAAACTGGCCCCTCCATCCACCTACCCCCAACCCCAGCCATGCCCTTCGCTTTATTCTTCTTCAGAGCATGTGACATTCTGTTGTATTTGCATTCACTATCTGTCAACCCACCTAAATTTATAGCTCCTGAGGGCAGAGGAAGCTGCTGCCTGCCTGGAGCCCACGACGGTGGTGGGCACAAGAGATGTTCAATAAAGACGTGCAGAATGAAGGCAGATACCCTCTACGCCCCACAGGGAAGCGATTTGAAAATATGTCTCAGTAGCTGCAGCCACGTCAAGCTCTTTGTACTCGGTGATGCCACTTCTGAGAATCCACGGCCCCCACTCCAAATAATCTAACATGAAGAAAAAGCCTCATGTGAATCCTTTCCTTTTTCGTACCTATTGGTATTTTCCAAAATCTGGAAAATTATTTCAAGATTCCAGATGTATCCGACAGTGGCTAAAATGGCATCCCCAAAACCCAACCTGAAAACCCCACCTACGTAATGAAGATAAGGAGGTAATTAAAGCAGCCTTGAAACATCTACTTGGTGAAATTCCAGGTATCCAGTACATGTATTGTTTACAACCATCTAAGTTAAAATTATAGCACATCTACAAAACTGTAATTCGTAATGCCACATTGTCCAGGCAGCCCGATGAGTGAGATAATAGGAGTGAGCGTCCTTTCACACATATTGGTGGGAATATCATACACAATCCATCTGGAGGGCAATTTGGAAGTTACTAATTAAAACATAAGAGTTGGGGTGCCTGGGCAGCTCAGTTGGTTGAGCATCCAACTCTTGGTTTTGGTATAGGTCATGATCTCAGGGTCCTGGGATGGAGCCCCGCATCCGGCTCCCCTTCTCTCTGCCCTGCCCCTCTGCCCCTGCTCTCTCTCTCTCTCTCTCTGTCAAATAAAATAAATCTTTAAAAAAAATGTAAATGTTATATGTCACTTGACCCTGTGATTACATTTCTAGGAATTAATTTTTCTAGGAATTAATGTATTTCTAGGAATTTATCCTAGAAACAACCCAGATGTCTGCGCATTGGGGAATGGTTAAATAAATCACCACATAGCAATATAATGAAATAGTATGGGGATCCCTGGGTGGTGCAGCGGTTTGACGCCTGCCTTTGGCCCAGGGCGTGATCCTGGAGACCTGGGATGGAATCCCACGTCAGGCTCCTGGTGCATGGAGCCTGCATGAAGCCTGCTTCTCCCTCTGCCTATGTCTCTGCCTCTCTCTCTCTCTCTCTGTGTGACTATCATAAATTAAAAAAAAAAAAATTAAAAAAAAAAAAGAAATAGTATGCAGCCATTAAAAACGAGGAGATGTGCATGTACTGACACGGAAGAAGGCCCAAGATATATCATGAACTTAAAAAAAATTGCAAAATGTTTTTGCATAATAACAATGATGTTGTAACTTATGGTATAAACATGAACATTTAAAAAAATCTGGAGGAATATATACCAAAGTGTTGACAATGTCTTTTTTTCTAAAAGATTGTGGGAGATTTTCCTCCACATTATGAATTTCTATAATGTTTAAAATTTTTTAATATAACTGATAAAAGAAAACACTGAACCTGCAGCCTGAGTTCACTTGTATAAGCAAACAGAATCAAGGACGTGAAGACCAAAAGCAATCAAAGTATTATTAACAGTTATTGATCATTTCTAAGTAGTAGCAGGCACTTCTGTTTTTCTTCCTTTTCTCTTATTTTTAAAAATTTTTATTTATTTAAGTAATCTCTAAACCCCACATGGGGCTCGAACTCACAGCCCCAAGATCGAGAGTCAGATGATCTTCTGGCTGAGTCAGCCAGGCACCCCTGTTTTTCTTCTTTTGAAGGAGAACTTGTATAAAGGGCATATGTGGGGGGCACCTGGGTGGCTCAGTGGTTGAGCATCTGCCATTGGCTCAGGTTGTGATCCCGGGGTCCTGGAATCGAGTTCCACACCAGGTTCCTCGCAGGGAGCCTGCTTCTCCCTCCTTCTCTGTTTCTCTTATGAATAATTAAATCTTAAAAAAAAAAAGAGCATGTGTGGTCCACTTGTCAGAATAGCTAAATTTAACAAGTCAGGAAACAACAGATATTGATGAGGATGTGGAGAAATGGGAGCCTTCTTACACTGTTGGTGGGAATGCAAACTGGTGCAGCCACTCTGGAAAACAGTATGGAGGTTTCTCAAAAATTTGAAAATAGAGCTATTCTATAACCTAGCAATTGTACTACTAGGTATTTATCCAAAGGATATAAACACTGTGATTCAAAGGGGCACCTGCACCAGAATGTTTATAGCAGCAATGTCCACAATAGCTAAAATATAGAAACAGCCTTGATGTCCACTTGATGTCCATTAACAGAAGAATGGATAAAGAAGATGTGATATATATATATATTGGAATATATTCCAATACATATATTGGAATATTACTCAGCCATCAAAAAATGAAATCTTGCCATTTGCATCAATGTGGATGGAACTAGAGGGTATTAGGCTAAGCAAAATATGTCAATCAGACAAAGACAAATACCATATGATGTCACTCATATGTGGCATTTAAGAAACAAAATAGATGAACATAGGGGAAGGGAAAGAAAAATAAGATGAAAACAGAGAGAGAGGAAAACCATAAGAGACTTTTAACTCTAGGATACAGACTGAAGGCTACTGGAGGGGATGGGGTGAGGGGATGGGATAACTGGGTGATGGGCATTAAGGAGGGCACATGATGTGATGAGTGCTGGGTGTTACATACAACTGATGAATCACTAAATTCTACCTCAGAAACTAAAAATATACTATGTTAATTAAATTGAACTTAAATTTTAAAAAAGAGCATGTGTAGTCTTCACAGAGGATAACATCCTCCCCTAAACCCTTTGTTTAAACTGGGTGATGCTCAGGGTGTAGAACGTTCGGTCAACGTAACCTGCTGTGGCCTGGTGTCCTGTCTCCCCAGGATGGATGACATCCAGCTCTGCAACGACATTATGGACCTGAAGCAGGAGCTACAGAACTTAGTGGCCATCCCAGGTAAGCATTAGGGACTCCAGCCTAGCGAAGGAGCTACCCAGAGCACCCTGGCCGGCCCCATCTGTGCCCCTTCCGTCTGGAAGACAGAGTTCACCTCCTGTCCTAATGCAGCACCATTCTTGCAATGCACCACTCCACATCAGGTAGACTCGGTTTCAAGTCCTAATTCTACATCCCCCTTGACCTTGGAAAAGTTACTTTATCTGACACTCAATTTCCCATCCTCTAAAAATGGGACTAGTCATAGCACTCATTGGCTATAAATCTCATTGTGATACACAAAACATGGCAAGCTATGAGCTTAGCTTCACATCTGGCCCAAAAATAAGAGTCTGGTGAGTATTAATAATTATTACTATTACTGTTCTTTTGGGGGGCAGATAGAGTAGGGTGGTTACAAGCTCTGACTTTGGAGTCCAACCTAGATCTGTCCATTACTAATGACATGACCTAGAGCAGCTTACTCCTCTAAAACTCAGGTTTTGTCACCTGTCAACTGGGACAACGATGATATCTACCTCGTAGGGTCGTTGTGGGATTGACTGAGTGGAAAACCATGTACAGTGCTATGCACGGTTCCCATCCTATAGTAGGTGCTTAATAAATTATTCCTGTTGTTATTGTCATTTACTGAACAAATTTCCACCCACCCTTTTAACATATTTATTTATTAATTCATCTTAACATGACAGTAACAAACCTGAACCATAATTATCTTTTCCAAACTCACAAATATTTAATGAGAAAGGTGGCATTTTTCAAGGATTTTATTTATTTATTTGAGAGAGAGCAAGAGTGAGAGTGAGCATGAGCAGGAGCGGCACAGGGAGAGGGAGAAACAGATTCCCCGCTGAGCAGGGACTCGATCCCAGGACCCCAGGACCATGAGCTGAGCTGAAGGCAGATGCTCAACCTGACTGAGCCACCCAGGTGCCCTGAGAAAAGTGGCATTTAAAAATTTTTTTTATGAAATCTCTTTTACATCTTGTTTAATATATTGTCATATCTGCTCTGGTAGGTATTGTGTTGGAAAATCTTGTTTGGCTTCAAGTATATGGAATAAATCCAGATATACAGAACATATAATTTCTCCCCATCCTTCAGGTCATAGTTTATGTGGCCCCTTTTCCCGAGAGAGCCTTCCCTGCTCATCCAGGCTGGCTGGGTGCGGGAATGAGGGCCTGGTAGGTGCTAAGGGAGGGGGTAGTGGATCCAGGAACACCACTCCATCTCAAGAACCTTGCCTTGGCCTTGGGGAGGAGCAGCACAGGCCGGATAAGCACCCCCTGGCCCCTACTTGAATGTGTTTGCCCTTCTATCAGTTCCGTAAGTGTGTCTCACGAGGCACTGCAGCTGCAAGCCTGGAACTAGGTGCTGGGCATGTGGTGATGAAGACAAAAGGATTCCCTGCTCTAGCCGCTCATGAGCCAGTGGGAAGAGACAGGGCCTGGCACACGGCGGGTTCCGGAGAGCGAGAGCAGTCGCTATGACGGAGCAGGACATGCAGTGGAATGCATTGCAGATCCAGGGGCACCCGGGTGGCTCAGTCGGTCAAGCACTCATCTCGGTTTCAGCTCAGGTCATGATCTCAGGATGGAGAGATCGAGCCCCATGTGGGGCTCTGTGCTCAGCGTGGAGTCTGCTTGGGATTCTCTCTCTGTCCCTCTCCCTCTACCCTTCCCGCCACCTCCCTCGCACATACTCTTTCTCTCCCTCTGTAAAGAAAAAAGAGAAAGCGAGAATGCGTCGTAGAACTGGGCACTGTTCTAGATGCCTTCTCACTAGGACATGCAGGGCTGGGCCATTCCTTGTTGGGGTTAGTGGGGGGCTGTCCTGTGCACTGCAGATGCTTAGCAGCACCCCTGGGCTCTATCCCCCAGATGCCAGTAGCAACTCCCCCACAGCTGTGACAACCAAAAATGTCTCCACGTGTTGCCAAATATACCCTGGCAGGAGGGTGCAACACTGCCACCTGTCTAAGGAGCCCTACATTAGAGCCCAATGACCTGTTGAATCCAGGCTTGCCAGACAGGTGGCCTTCACAAGGCAACCTGATTTCTCTGAGCCCTAAATTCCTTGTTTGCAAAACGAGGCCAATAACGCCACCCTCACATGGTTGCTCTGCAGATGCTGTGAGGTAGTAGAGGCAAAGCAGGGGAGCACTCAGTACATTCTCGTTCTGCGGGCAGTGTGTATAGGGCTAACAGATCCTTCGGACACCACTGCTCTAGCGAGCTGTCACCAGGTGCCAGGGACTGTGTCGGGTGACAGCAAACGGGTATAGGGTTTCTCTTCGAGGTGATTCAACTGTTCGAAAATTGATCGTGGTCATGGTTGCATGACTCGATGGGTATCTTGTAATGGTATGTGAATTATATCTCAATAAAACCGTTACAACAGAAAGTCACATGTCAGACCCAGAGAGCAATGTCCAGACATCACCCACTAGAAATTCCATTCGGTTAGTACATGGGTCATTTTTGAAAGCCTCATGAGATGGAGAGGAGCAGCCACGGTGAAGAGCCACCAGACCTGTTGTGCGGTTGCATTTCATATCCTGTCTAGAAGTAGTTTCAGAGATATAAATACCCGCCCCAGCTGATGGAAGCACCCAACGGACAATGACAGGGGAGCCCCCTGGAGACCTCAGCCATTGTATTAGCTCCCTGTGGCTGCTGTAACAAATTCCCTTGAAATCAGCAGCATGAAACAACATAAATTAATTCTCCCTCAGTGCTGGAGGCCAGAAGTCCAGAATCCAAGTGTCAACCGGGCCCTGCTCCCTGTGGAGGTTCTAGAGGAGAGTCCTTCCTCGCCTCCTCCAGCTCCTGGTGGCCGCCTGCAATCCCTGGTACTGCCTGGCTTGCGGCTGGCTTGCTCCAGTCTCTGCTTCCGTCGTCCCATGGCTTCTTCCCCATACGTTTCTGCGTCCTCTCCCCTTCTCACAGGACAGCTGTCATTGGATTTATGCTCACCCTAGTGAATATGACTTCATCTCAACTAATTACATCTGCAAAGCTCCTGTTTCCAAATAGGGTAGTCATATCATTGGCAATGTGGGGGGGGGAGTGGAATGATACTATTCAACCCAATACTGGCATGAAGCTCAATCCAACCTCACAAGGGTCCAGAACCAGAGACAGGGAAGTTGTTGGAATGTTCCTTCCCTCTCTGTCTCCTGTCTCTCTCTCTCTCTGTGTCATTCTCTCTGTCATTCTCTCCTGTTTTGCATGAGCCAAGCCAGGTCATTCCATCTCCTTCCCATGATCTTCCCACACAAAAACCCAACTCTTAGGGCCACTGTGTCCTAATTTCCAGCCTCCCTGGAGAACTCTGATGGGCCTAACGTGGTTGCTTTCTCCCTCCTAGGAAGGAGGATTTCTGAGACCACTGTTAGCTCAGCAGAACACATGGGAGCTGCTAAAGCAAAGGAGACATGGGTGTGTGACCACTGGACCAGCCAGGGCCACCGCAAGCCATAGGGGCTCCAGTCAGGGCCATGGCAGCCTCTAGAACACAGGTGGAAATGGTTGGGAGCAGGGGTCCTTGGTTGACACAGTCCTTGGCATGCGCAACTGACCAGGACTGGGACTAGGGTGAGGAGGACAAGGTGCTCAGCTGGAGCACAAAAAGAGTCAGTAATCAGGACAAATAATATATTAACGCAATATTTAAAATGCCAAAATTGCAGTGCCTGGGTGACTCAGTTAGATGAGTATCTGACTCGTGATTTTGGCTCAGGTCATGATCTCATGGTCGTGGGATCAAGCCCTGCTTTGGGCTCCATTCTCAGCAGAGTCTGGTTAAATATCCTTCCTCCCCCTCTCTCTGCCCCTCCCCTCCCTGCTCTCTCTCTCAGTCTCTAAAATAAAATAAATCTTTAAAAAAACAAAACAATAACCGCAACACACACACACACACACACACACACACACTCACACACAAAATCCATGCCGAACAAAAAACCCAAAAGTTTAAATTAAGATGAGTACCGATACTCAGTAGGCAGACCAGGGACGCCGCAACCTGCAGTGTGAGGGAGTCCCACACGAAGAGCACATTCCGCCTGAAATGTCATTGACTATCCAGCTGAGAAACACGGGCTGACAAGGTCATGGGACCAGTCAGCAACAGAGCCCAGGTCCTTAATACCAGTCCCATTGATTGCTCCAGGAAATCAAGTTTTCCCAGACACCTTTGTGTAGAAATTCACATACTAAAGTTTTCTTTCTCCTGCTTTCCCACTCACCCCTCCCTACATTCTCCTCCCAACTCCTTGCTGAGTCTTTCTGTGTATTCCCCAGACCACAACCAGGTGTCTAGATGGATTAAGCTGAGTAGGGGGTGAAGAGGGTGAAACAGGGCTCCTGGCAGCACATCAATAGAGGTATTAAGGAAAGAGCTCACTGAATGGCCAAGAAATCTACACTTCTCCAACCAGGGTCAGAAGATCACTCACCAGCTCCCAGATGGTGGGTACAGATGTCTGGTTGGAGAGAATGCCTGGGGCCCTCTCTGCCTTGAGGGCTCCTCAGGGACAAGTCAAGATGTCTTATCTCACCTCCCTGCCACCACCGCCACCTCAGAACCCGGGATGTGTAGCCCTGGCTGTTGAGGCCATGGCACCTTGCCTTCGGACGTAAAAAATAGTAGCTCTCTCATAGGGTTGTTGGAAAGGATTAAACTAGTAGTTCTCAACCAGAGGTGATTTTGCCCCCTGGGGACAATGGGCAATGTCTGGAGGCATTCTGAGTTGTCACATCTGGGGTGGTGTACTCCAGGCATCTAGTGGGTAGAGGCCGGGGATGCTGCTACACATCGTCAAGTGTAGAGGATAGACTTTGTAACAAAGAATGATCCAGTCTTGAGTATCAGTAGTGCCAAGGTTGAGGAACAGGGATTAAATGAAAGTGACAAGCTCATGGGAATACAAATATAATAGCTCCAATTTATGAAGCACTTTTCATCTGCACACTTATGCCATGAGATTTGCTTTTTATTCATTAAATAAGTCTTTCTTTTATACTTGATTCAGTAAATACTTAAGAGGGAGGCATTTAGTCATTGAAACAATAGAGGCGATGTAAAAATAATGGCTTATAATAGGAGCTGCTGACAGTTTATGAACCCTTGCTATGTGCTAGGCAGTGAGCCTACTATTTTCCTTGGTTTATCTCTCTTAAAATTTGCAGTAACTTCATGATTATCTATGTTGAGAGGCTGGATGCTCGGAGAGGTTGTGGAACATGCCCAGAGTCACACAGCTAGGAAGAGGAGAAGCTTGGGCTTGAAGGCAGGATTGTCTGGTTCTACAATGGGTTGCTCACAGTTGTGTTGTGGGGACAGGCCAGCGAGTCCAGTAAGAAGGGCACACATGGTCCAGGAAGAGATGGCCTGGGCTAAGGAGATGTGCTGGAGGAGAGGAGAAGCAAGTTGGAGAGTCACGTTGGTAAGCACATGGACATGTTAGGAATCAGGTGTGTGGTGCCAGCAAGCAGGGGGTGAAGCTGGCAAATTGACAGTTCTCATTGGCAAGTAGGTGGAGGATGTTGGCAAGCACGAGGATCACATGACCAAGCAAGTGGTAGTGCCTGCAGGCAGGTGGGTGGTGCCTGGAGGTAGGTGGGTGGTACCTAGAGGCAGGTGGCTGGTGCCTACAGGCAGGTGGTTGGTGCCTGGAGGTAGGTGGTTGATGCTTGGAGGCCAGTGGGTGGTGCAAGACAAGCCACCCCATACTTCTTACCTTCTGAAGAGGTCTGAGCAGAGGGAGTCAAGGCAGGTTCAAGTTTCTCCCCTCCTACTTCTCTCAGTCATCATCACTAGGCCTGGGTCTTTTGTTCTCTCTTTGGCCTTCTAGCCCTTAGTATCTGGGGCAAGACTAGAGCCATGAGCATGGATGATTTCCATGTGCAGATTTATTTGCCTTGGCTGTAGACTAACCCTCCCGTACCCCTACCCCAGCTCTCCGAGCCCCTAGACTTCTGCGTGACCCCCCTTGTTGATCATTACCACTTCCCGAGTAGCTGCCATGGACCAGACTCTGCTAAGCCATTTACTCAGGCCCCTCTGTTTAAGCTCCATTGTGTGTCTTTACAGGAAGGGAAACTGAGCCTTGAAGAGGTCCAGTTGCCTCTTCAAGGTCACCCAGCAAGTGACATGGCAGTTCAGGATTCCAACCCCGGCCCTCGGACCCATGTGCTTCCAGCAGTTGCACTCGACTGTTTCTTTGCTGGTGTTTTCTTCTTCCCAGAAAAAGAAAAGACGAAGCCACAGAAGCAGAGAGAGGATGAGCTAATCCAGAAGATCCACAAGCTGGTGCAGAAGAGAGACTTTCTGGTGGATGACGCGGAGGTCGAGCGGCTAAGGTGAGTGGGCTCCCGTGCCCTTGCACCAGGCGGCTAGAACACAGCCCTCGGCCTCCTCCCAAACCTGTCTTCTGCTGCAGGGACTCATGGCCCCGCCTGCCAGGTATGGCCTTGGCAAATGTTCCCAAACACTGGATCCAAATGAACCCCCAGCTCTCTGGCCTGAGGACCCGTTGCACATTCCAGGGAAACTGGAATCCAGCTCCAAAAAGCCTTCAAAGGCAGACACACCTGCCACTTGATCTGAACAACGATGGGCTCTGGAGCCTCCTGCTCAAAGGAGAGATGTGAATGTTGATTCTTGAGTATTTTCGCCCTGGACCCAGGCCTTTGGAGCCCTCCGCAAGGAGAGAGGCTCACAGGGCCTCTTCCAACCCAGAAGGCAACTAGCTCTTTATTGTCTGTGTCCTCCTGGGTCCTCCAAGGCCTGGAATGCTCCTTGCGTGTCTCAGCCAGGCTGGGTCCTCCAACTTCATTCCTGGTAAATTGTTGGAAGAGTTCAGGTGACCTGCTCTGGACACTTGCCACATACCTCGGGGGAGCACAGATGTCCAGGGTGACTTAAGGGTACCGGGTCAGGAGGGGTGTTACTCAGCTCACTGAACCCCCAGCAAGAGGCTGAGTCTTACCATGGCCCTGCCTCTGCCCTGGGATCTCACCCTGGCCCCGGTGAGACCATCACTGCATTGTTGATATGTGTCTGTGCTTCAGAGCTTCTGTGCGTCATCAAATGCAACATGCACACGCCATAGACACATAACACACAACAACATATGTGCACCACGCACACAGAACACAGAACAGCATTCCCATCCGCACATAACACGCGGCATGCGGGCACTAGCCATAGAGCCCAACGTGGTCCCACACAATCTCTGGCTCCATTTCTTCAGTTCCTTGATGCTTTCCTTGCTTACCCTTCGTAACTCATGTCTTTATACACCTGTCTCCACAGGGAGCAAGAAGAAGACAAGGAAATGGCGGATTTCCTGAGAATCAAGTTAAAACCTCTAGATAAAGTAACCAAATCTCCAGCCAGTGAGTGCATCCGTTATTCCTCCTCCTTCCCCCATCCAAGAGAAAAGGAAATTTAAAAGAGGTCCCGGAGCCATAGTGGGGGGACAATAAGATGCTTTCTAGAGATCAAACTTGGGCACACGGTGGCAGCAGGTGGGGCCAGCTTTGTGGGCATGCCACCAGTGAAGCTGCCCAGGCCCTGATGCCCAGAAGGGCACCATGCCTGCTTTCATGTTCTGCTATTGCTGTCTTGAGATTCTTAATAGTTTTGCAACAAGGGGCCCTGAGTTTTCATTTTGCACTGGGTTCTGCAGACTGTGTTTCTGGTCCTGGCAGCCAATGTCCCTCTACCAATCACTGGTTTGGTGGATTTCTTAGGAGTTGTGTAACCACTGGGGCAAAAAGATGGGAGCTGAGGCTCAGGGAACTCCAGCCTCTGTTGATACTCAGAGCGAAACGGGTTCTGTGTGACATAAGTTTGGGAAGTGCTGCGTATTTGACCCTGACTTTGGTGCCAATGTCTATTAGCCTATAAAAGTGATAACAGGTCCTGCTGTCAAGGAACTGTCGTCTCTTTGTTGGCCCAGTGAGGCCACTTTCAGTTGTAAGAAACGGATACCCAATTCCAATTTGCTGTAGCAAAAAAGGGGGATTTGTTGGAAGAAGAGCAAGAGGAACGAGCTTCAGGGACTGGACACTATTAGAATGCCCTCACTTCCCTTCCGTTTCTATCTCTGCCCCTCATTGTATGTGAGCTTCATTTTCTCCTACTACACAGGCCTTCTTCATAGGGCCTGAACTCCAGAACCATAGCTTAGCAGCAGCAAGACAACACCGTGGGTTCTACGTCCTGGTATCCAAACACATCAATCTCAGGGGCATATTCTGATTGGACCTTCTTGGATCATGTTCCCACTTCCTAGGCCATCACCATCATCAAGAGGCTGGGATACTATGGTTGGCCAGATCTGTGTTGCATGCCTACTCTTGTAGCCACAGGGACATCTGCTGTTATCACAGAGAAGGGACTGGAATTCTTGCTAGGAAGATGAAACCCAAAAGCCACCACCATCTGCTATGGCCATAAATTCAGTTTTCCCTGACCATCTATTAATGTCCCATGAAATGTGGTATAGAGTGCAAGGGTATAAAGGAAGAAGAAAGTCCCTTCAGCAAGCCTCTAATATGACAAGGCACAGGGTCCTTGCCTAAATCCAGCATCCTCAGTGGACTGTCTCTTTCATGGCAGGCCAATTAGAAAAATCTCACCTAGCAGTGTGGGGAAGGAGCAAGGAAAATTGCCTTTTATGCAGGGTTATCGATAGCCAAAAGAAATCTGGCAAGAAAGTCAAAACACCAAGCTTATATCCTATGCAAGGGGCCAAGTGTTCAAATTTACTCTAATCATCTAGTGCTGGGATCTAAAGTTGAAAAATTAAAACGAATATAAAACCAGTGAAATCTCTGGGACTCCAGCAAAGCAAATGCAAAACCACTCAGTGGGGACACTTCTGCATCCCGCAATATGTAACCCACAGATAAAACGACCTCCGTGAAGATGAGCTGTCAATAAAAATTCTAAACCCATGAAGAACTGAACCACCATGATTGGAGTCAGTAGCTGCCACAAGGAGAGTGGCTGCCCTCCCAAGAATCAGAGATAACAGACTACCTAAAAGAGGCAATATCGTAAGTGTATTTAAAATGATGAAAGAGATAAGAGAAGGGATAAAACCCAAAGTGAAATCACAGGATGCCACGAGCAAAGAATTGGTAGATTTGCAAACAATTAGGTTTCTATAAAATATATATATATATATATATATATATACACACACACACATAGTCACAGAAGTAAAAACTCAGTAGATTAAGCAGAGCTGAAGTGAGAATTCAGAAATTGGAAGGCAGAGCTGAGGAACTTAACCAGCAGGTAACACAAAGAGACAAAGATATAGAAAATGCCTTCCAAAACATGGAAGAGAGAATAGGAAGGTCCAACTTCCTTCTCATAGGCATTCCAGAAGAGGGGCAACAGGGAACAAGAGAGTTGGAGGTATCTGAAAAGATCACGTTATGGCCACTTTCCGGGATTGAAAGACATGAATCCCCAGATTAAAGTGACTTGGACAAAATTTCCCATTTATCGGTTCACCAGATGCTTTGAAAGCCAGACCCTGTGCCAGGCGTGGCAGATACAATAGCAAAGAGTACTGAATAGGATTAGAGCTGAAGACTGTGATTGTCGGGGGTGAGATGGGGGGGTGGGGGTGGGAACAGGCTTCGGAACCGTCTAAAAACACACAGCCGCTCTCTGTACCTGTGGAGCTGAGCAAGCCTGGCTAGGGGTCGGGACGGGGCAGGGGCTGCAGGTGGTCAAGGGGCTCTCCTTATATCACCTCTTCCCCTCTCTCCCTTTCTCCCTCTCCCCCTCCACGCTCCTACCCTGCTGCAGGCTCCCGAGCAGAGAAGAAAGCAGAGCCCCCACCTAGCAAGCCCACAGTGGCCAAGACCGGCCTGGCACTCATCAAGGATTGCTGTGGGGCCACCCAGTGCAATATCATGTAGCCCCCCATGTGGGGTGCCCCCGGGGCCACGGGGACCCCCCCACCCTCCTGTCTTCATAGCCCCCATTTCACCGGGGCCTGAGAGCTCTCCAAGGCGGAAGGGGTTGAAGGCCAGCCTGTGACTGCCGCCAGGGGCCGTGGGCGTGGCGGGCGGGCCCGACCGCCCTGTACAGAGTGTAGCAATAGGGAGTCCCTCACCGTCGCATGGCCCCCCACCCCCCCAGAGCATGCCAAACCCAGGAGTCTGTCTCACTGTTTATCCAACCACCAGGAAAGATCCTTCCTTGAAAAAGTATGTCTCCACTTCTATCTATCTATATCTAACCCACCGTGCGAATGATCTGGACGAGGGGCACGATCCCCAGGTGTGTATAGTCATGACTTTTCAACAATCCAGCACCACGTCGGACACATGCCTCATCCACCCTCGTAGCTCTGCTATCCGGCCAGCCCCAGATGGGCACAGCTCCCGCCCCCCTGTCTGTCCCCTCCCAGGGGCTGTGTTCTGGAGGCCTTCACTCAGCCCAAGCACCATGGAGACTCGAGGGCCCATCTGTAAAGGCTGAGCTCATGTGTGGTGTCGTGGTTACATCTCCTGCTTCCTCCCCTCCTGTGTCTGGGCACGGTTCACATCGAGAGTGTGTCCGTTTGCTCTTGGCCCTTCCTTCCCTTGCAATGTGTGCCCCAGGTGTGTGGAGCACAGTGGGGATGATGGCCTGGGCTGGAGACCAACCAGCGCTCGGAAGAGGTAGCGGAAAGCTAGAGGCTCCAACACCGGGCAAGGGCAGGCTGAGAAGGGGCCCCAGAGCAGATGCTGCCTTGGGTGCCCTCCACCCACTGGGGGGCCACTGGAGGGAGTGCCAACAGGACACACTCACCAGCCTAACACACAGACCTCCGTAAACATCAGCGGCGGCGGGCGGGAGAGGTGGCCTGACCCAACCGTGTCCCATCAGTCGGTGGTGTGTTTCAACCAGCTTAATAATTCCACCTGTGTAACTTGATGTACATTTGCTACAGCCAGCTCGGCGCAGCCCGTGTGACCTCTCTGTACGTGTGCGTGTCGTGACCGGCCTAACATAGCCTAACTCAAGATTCGCTGATGTGCAATCATCCATCGGAGAAAATAAAAGTGGAAACCACGTACACAGCATTTTTAACGTTTTTTTACTTTTTCTCTTGATTATGGAAGTCATCCATGTACATAGTAAACCTTTTAAAAGTATAGAAAGTATAAAGAAGTTTCTTTGTTTTCTGTTTGTATCTCCCACAAATTTTCCAGCTCGAGACCATGCTGCCCTTTTGGCAGGTTTCCTTTCATGCATTTTTTTTCCTCCCACAACCGGCATCATATTGTATCATCTTATAACCAGTTTCTTTTTTCATTGAGCATTAGATCACTATCATTTTCCCACGTCATCAAGAGTTCTTTGTAACAAACACTCCTCACAAATATTTACAACGGCTGCTCAGTAATCCATCTCGTGGCTATGCCATAATCTATCTAACCCTTATCTTACTATCGGACATTTAGATTGCTTCTACTTTTTAGTATTATTAAGAATGTCATGGGGCACCTGGGTGGCTCATTGGGTTGGGCCTCGGCTCAGGTCATGATCCTGGGGTCCTAGAATCGAATCTTACATCGGGCCCCATGCTCAGTGTGGAGTCTGCTTCTCCTTCTCCCTCTGCTTCTCCCCTGCTCATGCTTTCTCTCTCTCAAATAAATAAATAAAATCTTAAAAAAAAAAAAAAAAATGTCAAGATAAATACCCTGGGGGATAGAGCTGTATCTGAATTTCTGATTTTTCCTTAAGATAAAAGTAAAGTTCTTAGGTCACCTTTTTCAAAAATATTTGTAAATCAAAAGTTAATCTGAAGGTCTTTCAAGTCACAGCAGCTTTGCAGTTGACACAAATATCTCTGACTGAGGACCCCAGAGCCTTGGGATCCATGGATCTCCCAGGGGGCAGCACACCCTCAAACCCTGCCCCCATCTTGGATGTGTTTGTGCCTCAGTCCAAGCTTTGGCTTACACCACACTTCCTGCCACTCTGAAGCCAAAGAGGGTGCCTTAGGCCACTGCCTGAGCCACCACATTGGCTTCAGGGGACACTTTGGCCTCCTTCATTGCCCTAGACCAAGCATGAAGCCAGACTCTGTGAGCTTCCCAGGACGCGACAATAACATGTTACCTCAACCAGAGTGGCTTAAAACAACACAAATGTACCCTCTCACAGTTCCGGAGGCCGGAGGTCTGGAATCAAGGTGTTGGCAGAGCCATGCTCCCTCTGGAGGCTCTAGGGAAGAATTCTTCACCACTTCCAGCTCCTGGTGACTCTTGGAAATCCTCGGTGTTCCTTGCCTTGGCCACCCCAGTTTCTACCTCTGTCTCCATATGCTTTTGTCTTCTGTGTATGTGTGTCTATGTCCCATCCTCTTCTTCCAAGGTTCGCCTACAACCCAGAATGCTTTCCTGTAGATCCTTAGCTTAATGACTTCTGCCAAGACCCTACTTCCAAATAAGGTCACACTCTGGGATAGCAAGTACACCTGAATTTGGGGGGAATGCTATTCAAGCCACTCCACGCATGCTTCCCATTCTTGCAATAAAAATCCAGGCTGCAAAGGGTCTGCCCCTCTTCCTCCTTTGTAGGAAGCATGAGTCTGGAAGGCCTGACCTCACACCAATTAGAGAGCAGTCACTCACTGATCCAACGAGCCAAAGGAGATCGAAACCCTCATAAAAATCCTGCCTCTAGTACATCCCCAGAGCCCTGGGGTACAGCTAATTTATGTTCCTGCTATTTCTATTGATTTGTTTTAAACAAACAAACAAACAAAAACCCTCCACCATTTATTTAGGATTTCACACAAGAGCAGAAGAAAGTAATCATTCAAGATGTTCCCAGATCACCAGGGCTGCCTGCAAAGCCAGGAAACCTTGCAGATCCAGACACACTCGTTTTGGAAGCTGGAGCAGGAAGGATACAACTGGAGAAATATTTACTGAGAGCCACATGTGCATTTTCTCTAAAGTCCCTCACATGGCCCCCAGAAGCAGATGCTTTCATCACTTCCACCGTACAGATGAGGAAGTGGTCCCAAGTCCTTTGAGCAACACCCTAGGAGTTGGTGGTGGGAGACCACCACCTAGGAGTTGGGATGAATGGTTGGGCCATTCATCCCAACTCTCCTCCTGTAGACTCAAGAGGCTTCCTTTTCCCTTCAGAATTGAAACAAATCTCTCCCATTACCAACCAACCAACCAGCGCTCCATCCCATCTTCCCCTGCAGCCACCACTTCTTTCTCCATCTTCACGGCCTTACGTGTTGAGAATTGTCCGCCATCTTGCTATCTTCATTCCCTCATCTCTACTCCTGTGCTCATCCTATTTCAGTCTGGTTTCTGTCACTCTCTTATCCCTGAGCCCTCTCATTGGGGATGTCACCATGTGGTTATGTAGGGAAGAAAAATCCGTTCCTTTATTCAGCTTAGGTTCTTCAACTTGGTCCCTTTCCATAAGACTGCCCAAAGAAGAACAAGAGAAAAGCAATCAGGAGTGTATGAACATAGGCGTCGCACGAGTATACGTGGGAGCACGCAGCAACCCAAAGAGGTCTTTAGAACTTGAACTTACAAACCATTTGAACTAAAAGGAAAAGGGGTTTGGGGCTTCTGGTGGGGTGGCAAGTTATGGGGACAGGCCCCAGGAAGAGTATGGTAAACAGCGGTTGTATGGTACGGTTTGTTATGCAGATTTAAGACTTGCCTTCACTGATCAGACTCCTCCTCTTCCTGGTGTGTGAGAGCCAGACACCTTTTACAAATGGAAATTTCCTTTATAAATGGAGATTGCAAAAAAAAAAAATTTGAAAAAAAATAAATAAATGGAGATTGCCTTTCTGAAAGGAGAGCTTTCCCTGCACTAGTTGGTTCTCAAGGGCCTTTAGTTCAAAATAACCCATATGCCAAGGTGCAGCATTTCTTGGGGTGGCCTCTTCTGGCACCCGGCATTTACATCCACTCCATGCAGTCGGCCCTCATGCTAGCTCTCTGGAGTGTGTTAGAGCCCACTGATGACACTGCCAACATGCCCTTTCTCTAGGGGAACCTCCCAGCACCCAGGAGAACCTCTCTCCAGTCTCCTTTCTCTCTTTCTTGACCTCTGGGCCTGGCTCTCAGCATTCTGCTCTTCCTCCCTCCTGGCCTTGGTAAATGGCCTTTGCACCCCGACTGCTCCTGGATTCTCTCCTTCACCTAGAACTTTCTCCTGTCCTCGGATCCACTTCCCTGCTGCCTAGACTCTCCATCTGAAACCAGAGTAGGCACATCAAATGTGACAGGTCCTATACCAGGGGCCAGCCCCATGGTCCCATCACCTGTTTTTTGTAAATTGAGTTATATTGGCAGATAACCGAGAGCATTCGTGTATATATCGTCTCCGGCTGCTTTTGTGCTACAATAGCACAGTTGAGTACTTGTGACAGAGACTGTGTGGCCAGCAAATCCTCAAATATTTACTCTGGCCCTTTCTGAAAAAGTTGGCCAACCCCCATCCTAAACTTTAGCCTCAGCTTCCTCTGCTATTTCCCATCCCAAAAAAAAAGATTATCCTAGGACTTGACCTTGACTCATCTGTCCCTCCTCAAATCCACACAACTGCCAAGTCCTTAGCTTCTGCCCACTGAGTTTCCCTAGTGTCTGTTGCACACCACCACACCCCCAGTGTAATCACCATCATCTTTTGCTTGATCAACCTCGGAGCTCTGAGCCGGGCTCCTTAGCACCTGGTCAGTTCTACAGAGCGGCCAGCCAGCTGCCTTTCTGAATAATACAGACCTTATTGTCATTCCCCTCTTTAAAATGGTGCCCATGGGCAGCCCGGGTGGCTCAGTGGTTTAGTGCCTGCCTTCTGCCCAGGGCGTGATCCTGGAGACCCGGGATCGAGTCCCACGTCGGTCTCCCTGCGTGGAGCCTGCTTCTCTCTCTGCCTGTGTCTCTGCCTCTCTCTCTCTCATTAATAAATAAATAAAATCTTTAAAAAAATAAAACAGTGCCCATGTCTTCAGGTTGAAATCCAGGCTCTCTCGTGTGGATGACAAGGCCCTCTGGACCTAGCCCCTCCCCACATCCCTGGCCCCATCGCATCCACTAGCCTGTTGTGCAGGGGGCCACCGAAGTTTTCTGAAGTTTTTATGGTTCTTCTGGCTATGCCGCCTGTCGGCATCTCTCCTGGGCCCTTACACATTACTCTCCCTGCCAAGAACTTCTCAGATTCCCTGTCAGTTCTTTCTCTAGCTCTACCTGTGCACCACGCTGAAGCCAAAATGACCTTCCTAATGTGCGAACCTGGCCAGTTTCCAGCTCTCTTGCACCTGCCCCCACTCTTGCAGTAAAGTCTTTGGGCTGGTTTGCCAAACCTTAATGTGATCAGCACCTCCAGGGCCTTTCCAACCTCCGGCCTCACCATTCCTCCAGCCTCACACCCTTGCTCACACTATCATTTAAGGGAACAAGCAGTAGGAGCAGCTGGGCAGGAAGAAGAAACACCTGGCATTGTCAGAGAGGGGATGTTCTTTAGCATCTACTGTGACCCGGGGATCATGTGACCTTAAAAACCTTGGAAAGGGCCCAAGGGATGTTGCAATAGGATGGGGTTGGTGGGGGGACACCTGGGTGGCTCAGCAGTTGAGCATCTGCCTTCGGCTCCAGGCGTGACCCCGGAGTCCTGGGATCAAGTCCCACATCAGGGTTCCCGCAGGGAGCCTGCTTCTCCCTCTGCCTGTGTCTCTGCCTCTCTCTCTGTCATTAATTAATTAATAATAAATAAATATATTTTTTTGAAGCATGGGGTTGGTGTGAGCAGTTTCAGCAAGGTGCTGGCATGGAAGCCAGATGCATCAGGCAGGAGAGTGTCCCCTCACCTACTGTTCCATCACAGTGGGGGAGAGGCCATCACTCCCATTTGGGAGATGGGACAACAGAAGCTCAGCAAGGGAAGGTGTGATTAGCCCAAGTTCACACAGCATGTCCGTGGGAGAGCGAAGACCTGAGTCTGAGAGCACGGTGAGAGCTGGGCTCAGTGTGTTTCTTTCTCATTTCGAACCCCAGCTGCCTCGCACCCCATTCCCTGTTGAGCCGTCCTCAAATGGAGGGGAGTCACGACCACACCTGCAGCAGCTGAGCCTTTTCTAAACCTTTCTGTTCCTCCCGTGGTGGCTGGACAGCCCTGAGCTGCAGGAATGCACCAGCTCAGCTTGAATGCAGCTTGAGAAGCAGCAGTTACACCACTGCCACCAGCCAAGGCTCAGACACCTGCCACCACCAACAGGACCTCAGGGTGGGCGTCATGGGCTGGGGCAAGACAGGACGGCTGGCTTGAAGAACAAGTGGCAGGTCATTTTTCCATCCTTTCATGTGTTTAATTCCACTAGTGAGTGTTGCACACAGGCTGGTACCAGGGAACACGGATGAACCAGATAAGGGGGGTGGGTCCTGTCTTCCTGTAACCTGTCTAGTGAGGGAGATGGGCACCGAACAGGAGGACGGGGGTAGGCCTCCTCAGTGGCGGTAGATCCGAACAAGACCTGCTGACTAGCAGGATTAGCAAAAGGGAAGGCAATCTAGAAGGTGCTGAAGGGCTTCGGCTTGGAGTCAGCCTGCCTGGGTGAAAATCCCCGCTGAAGCCCTCCCTGTGGGAGCCTGGGTGATCCCTTCTGCTCTCTGCACCTCAGTGTCCAGACCTGTAAGACGGAGAGAACACTGGGGCATCGATGCGACGTCAACCGTGCAGGACGGGCTCAGGGCAATGCACGTAGTAAATAATGTCCTTAGAACAGCAGGCTGTTACTGGCCACAGCTGAAGGTAAGGAGCCGCGTGATCAGAAGGCTGCTCAGGTTCAGGAATTTCTGGGGGAGAGGGTAAGACCCACTGGGTCCTGCCCCCATGAAGCTGGCAGTGAGCAGACTTGGGAATAGGATGTGGTGACAAAAGTTGCTGTAACGTGTCAGCTGGAGCCCCAATCCACGTGCTTCCCCAAGATGTTGGCACCTGCCCGGGCCTACAGCCCCCGCCACTGGTCACCCGCGACCTGGCCTGCGCCACCACGAGCTCTGCACACCCCTCACATCCCTTCCCTCGGCCGTGCCCTCCTCCACCCGCTGAGTCCTACGTGGAACTCACCTCCTTCCCCAACTCACCACAGGAACCGAGCTGCACAGAGCCTCAGGACACAAAGCCGACCTTCCAGAATGTCTATGGAGGTGGGTGCGGGTCTGCATCACAGCCGCACACACTGGTGAGGACCCACCGCTTTTCCCACCAGCTTTGCCACCAGCCACCGTAGGGCCCACCTCTGTGTCCCCAGGCCTCCTCGTGAGCAATTTCCCTCCCACTTTAATAGGAACAATTCAGCTCCTTCTGGGCTGCTCACACTAACCCAAATCCAGGTCCCCGGGCCCACTACCCACACCAGGGTCTATTCCTCTGCCAATAAGGTGTCTGCAACTCATTGCCCCTCTGACCACAGGAGCAGCAGGTGCAGCGGTTTTGAGTTTTGCTAAACAGTGGTGGGGTTGTGGACTTCTGTTCTACTGGGAGAATGGTGAGCGCAGAGGCCCCGGGAGCATGGGAGGGGACAGCTGCCTGAGTCTGGGGTTCGGGGACGTCCCTGAAGGAGGACGCACCTCTGCAGCGAGACGCAGCTCGGAGAAAAGTTGGAGGAGGTGAGGTTGGGGTGGGGACAGAGGCCGCCTGGGGCTGCCAACCCCGCAGGGGGATGCTCTGGGTTGTAAGTCACCAAAATGGAAGCCAAAGAGGCCAGAACAGAAGAACATTTCCTAGCTCCTGCCTTGGCTGAGATCAGGGGTTCAATCAACCCACTGGGCCCAGGGGTTCAAGTGCTGTCACCTGGACTCCATGTTTGTCTGCCTCCGCGCCTGCCTCCCTCGGGCTGGCTTTATCCGGGGCAGGGTCTCCAGCAGCAGCTCTGGGCACCCGTCCTGGGGCCTCCTGGATCCCACCATGGGGTCAGCAGGCCTGGCTTGTGTCATGGTAAAAGGTAAACTGAGGCATGTGAAAAATGTTAAGCTCACTTGAACGAAAATCAATTCGAATGAGGCAACATCCAAAGGAACAGAGAGGTGGGACGCCTGGGTGGCTCAGCGGTTGAGTGTCTGCCTTTGGCTCAGGAATCTGATCCCAGATTCCCCGGATCGAGTCCCGCATCGGGCTCCCTGCATGGATCCTGCTTCTCCCTCTGCCTCTCTGTCTCTCTCATAAATAAAAATCCTTAAAAAAATAAAAGCAGAGAGGAAGGCTCTCTGAGGAGCTGCACAAAAGGAAAGCCTTTCATGGGCAGGAGGGAGCAGGGGCGGAAGGTACACTAGGGCAACGAGCAGGCTGGTCATCGTGAGGCCGCTTTCCTTTAGGGGACCCCAGGGGCCTGTCAGGCAGATTACCTGACTAGTGCTGATTCTGATTACTGGGAGCCCCGAAATTGTAGCAAAGTCTTGGTCAGTGGTATGGAGCTCAGCATAAACAATTCCATTTTGGGCCTCTTGTCCTGTTTTTTGTTTTTTGTTTTTTTCTTTTTAACAGTCCCATGACAGGCCCAGTATTACTTTGCTGGGTCAGAGAGGTTGGTTCTCTGCTTCGCCCCCGCCGCCCCCCGTTCCCATCTGTAAACGTCAGTGCAGAGGTAGAAGGTGGGTGGACTGGAAGGCAGTCCATCAGGGCCCTCGCAGCTTTGAAACGTGGCTGCTGACCCTCTCTGATGCTTCAGCCCGGGACCCAGCCACTCACTCCAGGATCACGGAGGAGCCCGAGGCTTCCTTCTACCTGAGGGATGTTGGCAAGGATGATGGGAAGGCACTCCCTTGACTAGGTTACATTCTGTGAGGCTCCCTCCTAGCCGACTGGAGGTTATTCTTGTGGGTTCAATGAGCTAAGGTGTCATTTTGAGGGAGCCCATGTGGCAGGGAACTGTGGACGGTCTCCAGGGCTTGCAGGCAGGCTCCAGGGTTTGCAGGCGGCCTCCAGGGCTTGCAGGCGGCCTCCAGGGCTTGCAGGTGGGCTCCAGGGTTTGCAGGCGGCCTCCAGGGTTTGCAGGCGGCCTCCAGGGTTTGCAGGCAGCCTCCAGGGCTTGCAGGTGGGCTCCAGGGTTTGCAGGCGGGCTCCAGGGTTTGCAGGTGGCTTCCAGGGTTTGTAGGTGGCCTCCAGGGATTAAAGACGGCCTCCAGGATTTTCAGGTGGGCTTCATTCAGGGTTTGCAGGGGGGCTCCAGAGATTGCAGGTGGGCTTCAGGGTTTGCAGGTGGCTTCTAGCTGAGAACCAACCAAACTTGGGGCCCTCTTTCAGGATGGAGGGCAGTGGGGAGAAGTCGGGAGGCTCAGGACTCAGAGTCCATGTGTAAAACCCTATTCTCACATAGGGAGGTGAGACAGGGATTCTACTCGAGAACAGAGAGGTCTTTCCTGATTCCACGTCTGGGCCACACACCAGATTCAGAGGCTGCTAACACCGAGGGCAGGGGCCCCGCACTCACTGTGAGCGACCTCAGAAACTCTGAGGGAGGCAGGGTGGGAGGTGGGAGTGGGGCCTTCTCCCGCGTCAGGCCCTGCAGCTGGGAAGGCTTCTGGGCAGAAGGGAGGTGGAAGGAGAGGTCTTCCTGTGAGCTGCCTGCAGCGGACGGAGAAGATGGTGCCACTGTGCCCTTGACCACCACAGGACTCCTGGCCACTTCACACTGTGGTGGTGGCTCTTGAGCTTCCACCCGCATGCGCTTCCTCTTGCCTCCTCTGCACTGAGTGCCCCATTTCCAAGTCTTTCCTTCCCAGAAAATGGGAATTCTTCTTGTCTGGCTAAGAAACATCATGGCCCTCGGTTTCTGACTTGAGAGCTTCTGGGTTCCTGTCCCCGCACACCTGCAAAGTGAGCGGTTCTCTCTGTCGGGCCATTTCCATCATTAGCTGACTGTGTCCCATAGGTAATCAGCTGTTTCCTCCTACTTCCCAGGGCTGTCTTCCTCCCAGGGAGAGACTAGAACTTTCCTGGCAAAGTGTTGATTCAAACATATTGGCTCGGTCTGTCCCCAAAGAGTGGCATTAGGTGACACTGATGCTGTTAACACAGCCAGGAGACTGGCTATCTTGGGAGTGTGTGAAGTGCAGGTCGAGCAGGCAGTGGCGGGGCCACGCCAAGGGTTGGTTTCTGGGACAGTGAGCCAGGGTGGCTGGTCCTCCCACAGTCCCAGAGCTAATGTGTGACCTGTCCCAGTCTGCGGAGCATGGTCACAGATGGGGGAGGCAGCAGGGACGCTTCTGAGCCATGACTTGGTCTCTGCCCACGGGAAGCTGCTAGAAAGCAGAGAAGAGAAATCCCAGAGCACCGCGCTCCTCACGGTAGAGGGAACAGCTAGGGCAAAGCGTCGGGAGCCAGGTTCTAGATGTCAACACCCATCTCCTGAGCACAGACAGGTTTACCTGCGCTCAGCCGGCCCCCTTCGAAGCCACCACCTCTGGACCATGTGGGAACACACAGAGAGAAAGGCAAGGCCCCACTGCAAACCCATGTCCAGACCTACAAAACTACGAAAGGGGCACGGTGGCAGCTCAAGTCTTTCTGGAAGATCTGCTACCATAAAAGACGACTAGAAAGGACGGCCAAAAGTCTTTAAGAACTTTTTAGTGTTGCAATTTAAAAAATTGTTCTTCATGAAGAAGCAATTTAGCCAAACATTCAAGTATCTTCTAGGTCCTTTCAGATTCTCGCACGGGGATGGGGGGAGTGGGCAGGGTGGCAGGGAGTGTCACAGTGGTGTCCGGGGAAGGGCTTCACAGTGGAGTCTGTGAAAGGGGTCTTTTCCAAATGGACTTATTGGAAAGGCATGCCTGGCAGTGACAAAAAAACAAGGTGGCCTGCAAACACAGGATTTCTCTTACGGGGAGAGAGATCCAAGGGATTTATCTCAGGTTTATAAACAGAGGGGCTTGTAGTTACTGTATTTGCCCCACATGTGTTCATACACTGGAACTCAGCTGGAAACCTTGGAGGGTCCTAACCATGCCAGTGGGAGGGCAGCATTAGTGCAGACACCTGCCAGCGCCGCGTGCTAAGGGAAAAGGGCCCCTAAACTGTCAGGCCAATCCACTCTCTCCAACAGCTGGATTTTCAGAAGGGGTGAGAAGTTGGGGGGAACCCAAGGTGAAAAGAGGACCAGACCGGATGGTCCCTCCACTCAGACAAGTCACAAAGATTTGGAAAACTCGAATTAGATGCTTGCTTCGTAAAGTTTATTGACAACTGTTTGGTCCCAACACACAAAACAGCACTTGAACCACAAAAAAAGTGTTCAAACAAAGTAGACGGTTAAGAAAAAAAACATCTCTTCCCCCAAGCCCAATCTGAAACAAACAGTGCAACATGGGAAAGGGGGTTGTGGTGGTAACTTTTTTTTTTTTTTTTCCTTTTAACAGATATATCTAATCTGGTACATCTTTCCACCCAGAAATAAAGAATTTCTTTGTCTTAATTCTCATACATTATTTTGTCACATTATTTAATTAAGCCTCTGGATAAAAAAATAGATAGCAATCAGACTGGCCATTTGTGGAGTACATCACGGACACAACAAGCTCACGCCATATTCTCTTATCTTCCAGCAGCGACTGTTAGGGCCACACACGCGTCCCAGACTGGCGATCCCAGCAAACAGTTCGGTTCGGCCACACTCCCATGACAGTGCGCGCCTGCAGGCTCTGTTGCCCAAAGCAGCTGCTCTGAGACTGTTCCTCGTGACTTGTAATGGTACCTCTGACGTTTTTAGAATCAATCCCGCATATGCGAGCAAAACTAAAGTCCCAGAGTGCAAACTCAGCCTTAAGAAGTCTCAGAATAAGGCAACTGAGGTTCTCAACACCAACTTTATCACACTGTTTAAAAGCTTCTTAAAAAGAAAAAAAAAATTGCACATCTGCATTTGACTTCCTGCCGTACGTACTATGTCTGTAGAAGAAATGCCTTCATTCGTAGAGGATTCGCACAGGGCCATAATGCTTGGAAGGCTTTTCCAGTGTTGTTCCATCTTGACTGGGGCCATGTGTGAAGAACTGGGAAATCACTGGCTTCATTTTAAAGATTTTGGGGAACAAAAACCTGACTTGTAAAAATCTCTCTTATAGCCCTTGTTTTGTGGCATTTTATCAAAATGCTGGCTATGAAATCAGAGCCCATTTTCTGGCTTTCTAGAAATTACAGAATATGAACATTTTCCCCAAAAGAAACCATCTCAGTAGTGGAAGACCTTATGCCAACTGGTTCTTTCTGCTCTATGAATGAATCCGCCTTTTTGCCCAACAAATACAACCCATTGTAAATGTCAGGTTTCTCCAGGAGGGGTGGGAGGCCACCCGTCACCGGATGCCTCTGCCACCTCGAGGCGAAGCTCGGTCCACAGGGCAGTGCTCCCTCGTAAGGCTGGCTTTTCCCAAATGCCAACATCAGACACCACAAAAAACCCAACATGCTTCCAACTGCGAGAAGTAACAGTAAAAGCAGATGCTATTAAAAGACACTGAGCCAACATAGACATACACACACACACACACACACACACACACTTGCTCACACTCCACATAAAGCTTCCCAGCTACCAAAACCAGGTTTAAAATTACAAATACAAGGTTAAGATGATCAACCTTGGCCTTCACACGTATAGATAGAATTTCTGTCTCTTCCTAGTGGAAAGAGTATCGATATCGCTCCTGTCAAAGCACCTTGCCCCTCAGCTCTGATTTGTAATTTATGCATTTCATGCATATTTTAGAAAATCAGGCTCTCTTCCCAACATTGCCGCTCGACACACAATACTGTGTGCTGGAATTCAAATGCTGACTTTAAATTCATGACACCAAGACCATCTCCTTTTCCTTAACCTAAATCCGTATCACACTGGAACGTTAACATAAAAGGGAAGCTTAAAACATCCTCAACGTTCTAGAAAGCTCTGACATGGCACCCCGAAGTGGAAACATTTTTAAAAATTTGTGATGAAGTCACATTTGTCAACTACAGACATAGTTCAATAAGACAAACAAGGCACGCTTACAAGTCACATGGACGCCAGGAACCTTCACACCCAACCTGAAAATACATTCTCCCCACCTTGCCTGCCCTTCTGCTTCCGCGTGGGAACACGCAGGGCCGTGGAGCAGGCTTTGCTGCGTCACACACTCCGCACTGGATTCATACTGTCTGGAAACACCAGCAAGCAAAGGCTGAGAGGCTTTCTTATGCTACATGTAAGACTCTACCACGAATGTGGCTTGAATGGAAGTAAAACCATTCCTTCTGAGTTCTCACTGCTTTCTTCTCACAGAACACCATTACATTTCATAATCATTCAAAAAAATTTGGTAAGATATATATATTAAGGATTCCTTAACAAATGCCAAGAGGTTTTTGGGGTTTTTTTTTTTTTTTTTTTTTGGTTTGTTTTTTCCAAATAATTAGGAGAGAAGAAAAAGAAACAGCTCTAAGCTGTGTTCAATGTAAAAGAAACAAAACGTTATGGGATACATCTAAAGATGAAGTAAGTGGCTTCTAGGGGGTCTGCATTCAAACAGAAAAGGCTGTGTTTTCTGAACCCACTTTTGTGTGCAGAATCAGACAGTGTTTCCCCATCCTAATTCTATGTTCAAAACGCGAGTCAAAGCTTGGTTATAGGTGCAAAGGAAAAATTGGCTGCCAATTTAACTCTATTTTTGGGTTGCTTTTTGGCTGGGCTTTCCACGGGGTCCTTGCTGGGCAGTGACTCTGAGGTTTCCGAGGAGGGGCAGGGAGGCACTGGGTCAGCTGCTGAGATGCCAGAGGAGCTGGAGTCTGAGGCTGGGTGGTTGTTCTTTACTGGTACTGGGATTTCAATTTTCTCTGCTTGGTTTAAAATCATAATTTCTGTAAAGACAAAAAAGCAAACACATTCAGTTCTAAGACCTGTAAGATGTGCTGGGTTTTTAGTTTCTCCCTCATATTATTTCAAAAAATATTCTTAAAGTTACCCACCAAACATCATGCCCTTGTTGCAATTACATACCAGTCACATGGTCAACATGTCACGTGAGTCAGATTTTCTTTTTTTTTTTTTTTGAGTCAGATATTTATAGATACACTGCACCTCAGCTTTCTCTGGAATTACAAAGTTTTAGAAAGCTTCATTTTGGGCTATAACTCCATGGGCAATGGTGTAGAAATATCACCCACCCCCCTGCCCCCCATGTGGATTATTTGCCCATTCATTCTGTCAGGTAAAGATAGGACATGACCCTCACGGGACCTAAACACTCTCCCCCGAGGTGATCCCTGAGTGGCGCAGTGGTTTAGCGCCTGCCTTTGGCCCAGGGCGCGATCCTGGAGACCCGGGATCAAGTCCCACATTGGGCTCCCTGTATGGAGCCTGCTACTCCCTCTGCCTCTCTCTCTCTGTCTCTCTGTGTCTATCATGAATAAATAAAATCTTAAAAAAAAAAAAAAGAAAATATATATTAAAAAAAAGACTCTCCCCTGACACGGGGCTTCAGTGTCAGGAAGCCCTGGCCTGTACCACTGACAGAGGACTGTACCCTGCGTGGCTCTAAGGTGGGCAGGGACAAGGAGAGATGTGCACAGAGTCAGAATCACCCTCAAATATCCAGGCAGTGAAGTACAGCCATCTCCCCTGTGTTTACAGGCTGCTCTTCCTCTGGTCGAGCCCCAGGTACTGGGCGTGCCGCACACACACAGCCAATTTTGCTTGAGATGTCGTGTACCTCAGACTCCCACTGCGTGCGCCAGGGGCCCAGGCACCAGAGGCACAGAAAGGCCAGAGTGACGGAGGGATGCAGATTCCCAGCTCCCTTCTCAGGCGGGCACTCGGGAGAAGTACGGACAGAACTGCCCACGCCAGAGAGTAGATCTCTCTCCCTGGTCACATGTGGATGGACGGCTGAACTCACGTGGACTAAATGCACCAAAGCCACAGCCTGCGCGGGAGGCTGGAGTCGGTCTCGTACCAACTGCAGCCTCCTAGGGGAGCACTTTCCTGCTTCTGCCACAGGTTATATCTCCCAGGAGCACAAGCAGGTTTGAGTTTCCCCACCTCCTGCTTTCCAGCCTCAGTTCTTTCATGGGGCAACACGAGGCTGTTTCCCCTGGAAACAGAAGCAGAACGGAGAAGAACTCATTGTGGCAGATGAGGGAAGGGTCCCGACAGAGCAGGTGGGCCATCCTCTCCGGAGGTGAGGCAACACAGCAGCAAGACAGGAGGCCTGGGGTTCAAATCCCAGCTCAACCACTTCCCAGTCCAGCAGCCTGGGGCTGGTGTGGTCTCTGGCGGCAGGCCAACCTGCACCAGCCCGCCGTGCCCTGCGCTGCAGGGCTGAGGTGAGGAGGAGGCAGGAGTGTGCCTGTGAGCCTTAGCGCAGGATCGGACACAAGGGGGCCACCCAAGGCAGGTACCAGGTCGATGCCCTCAGCAGCGGACTTCCTGTCCCTTCTCAGCTCACCTGTGCAGGACCCTCCCTCCCCTGCTCATACCCCAGGAGGCCCTAGTACCAGAGCAGTCACTCAGCTCTGCGCCAGACCGGAGCTGCTGTACCTTTAGAAGGCAGGCAACACGGGCCCAGGAAGCCCTCCGCGCACACCTCTGTGGGCTTCTCCATGGCCCAGCCACATCATCCCTCCAGACCCGCCATCATTTTGGGGCTTGCTGTTTCCCAAGCCACCCAGGGCTGTGAACCTAGTTTTGCAAGGAAGACTGACTGGAAAAGATGGTCCTGAATAATCAGGGCAGGTATTCTTGTGCCTGAAAACGTAGCCTCTCCCTACCTCCGTCAAACTTTTTACCGTTCTGGAATCGTGCTTTTATTTTTTAACCCACAGAGAAAATCCCCCCGCAACAACACCGTGCATCCTTACCAGAAGGCTCTTGAGGGTGTTCCTCAAACTGAATGAGATCAGCAGATTGGAGGATGACGGGATCTGGTCTCAGCTGAGGGGACGGCAGGCAGGAGGGGACAGGTGCACACAGGAGGTCCACAGGAGAGTCGTTGGTCAGGCGGAGAAGCTCCTGTTCTGCCTGGTGGGGCCCTGGACAGAGAAGGCAGGCCGGGCTCGACTCAGGACAGCAGTCTACCACAAGTCTGTGCCTGAGGCTTTCTCTCTTGGCCTTCAAGATGAAAAAGGCCAGGAAGTACTCAAGAACTCAAGGTTAACAGCAACAACAAAGCCATTAACAGAAAAGTCTGGGTCACTCTGGTAAAGGAAATGCCACAAGCCCGGATCTCCCGATTTGTATTCTCAGGAACAGCAATGCCCCAAGGGGTCCCAGCCAAAAAAAAGGGGGGGGGGGCGGTGTTTCACAGTCAGTTTCCAAAGAAGGGAAATGACAGTCCTTAGAGGAGGCACAAGATAATTAAAATGAGCACAAGCTCCGAATTTTAAGACTTGGGCCCCAGTTTCGTCACTCCCTTGCTGAGTGATCCTGGGTAAGTTCTTTAACCTCTCAGAACTTGGGTTCCTCATTTGGACACTGGAGGTAACCCCCCTGCAGGCTGTGTTGATAGCTGAGGGCAGGGTGTGCCATTCCCTGCTTTATAAAATGTGAAATGTGTCCTCCACACACAGACCACAGTAATGCTTCCAATTAGCGATTTACAGAGTCGTAGAAAGATAGAAGTCTCATCCACAGCAATGGGTTCAAGACTCAGTGAAGTTACAATTGCTATAGTGCTCAAGTGAGTCAGTTTGAGCTTCCAGAGGAGGCTCCACATAAAATCTGAGTGAGTCAATGTTTTGAGTATTATTAATGCATTACTACCAAGTCTTTCCCAGGGAGGCCCCGGGACAAAGACTCTTTCCTTGATCCAACTCGAGCCTGGCCCTTTCAGCCCTCTTCTCCACAAGGCCTTGACCTTGGCTTTCTGTGTTTGTCTGGTCCTTACTGAGCCCAGTCTTAGCAACCATCTTGGGAAGTCCGTTTTGCGAGAATACCCCCCTCCTGCCCCTCCAATCCCTGCTCTTTGATCAAGGTCCTCATTCCTCCACCCTGATATCTTCCAGTGATGTCCGCCCACACTTACGCCCCCTCACTTTGCTCCTTGACTAAAACATCTCTGCTCCTCCTTGTACTCAGAGTTGACCTCCATCTCCCTCCCCGGGTGCAGCAAAGTTGACCCTATTGAAATCATCTTAAAGTACTGTTTTAACAAACATCAGAAAAATTTTTTCCTCTAACGTCTGAACTGAGCTGACATATTGTCATTACAGGGGTGTCAACATCCTTCAAGAACCTGAACCAGGGGATCCCTGGGTGGCGCAGCGGTTTGGCGCCTGCCTTTGGCCCAGGGCGCGATCCTGGAGACCCGGGATCGAATCCCACGTCAGGCTCCCGGTGCATGGAGCCTGCTTCTCCCTCTGCCTGTGTCTCTGCCTCTCTCTCTCTCTCTGTGACTATCATAAATAAATAAAAATTAAAAAAAAAAAAAAAAAAAAAAAAAAAAAAAAAAAAAAAAAAAAAAGAACCTGAACCAGGAACCATAAAATGCTATCAAGTGCAGGCTGGTTTTTCTGTTATCAACTGAATACCACACTGTTTCGGAAAATGTACCAAGACTTAACTTGAATGAATGAAGATGGTCCCCTGCTGTCCTTGACTCCCACCCACTCCCAGCCAGTTCTCTGAGACTTTCACAAGCTTGGCTGGGCTTTGCCTTGCTTACCATCGCTGCCTGCTCCAAGGGTGAGTTCCGAGGCTATGCGAGATTCAGGGGCCACCAGAATGTGCTCTGTGGATGAAGGCTGGTTTTCAGGATGGGTGGGGGCCAGGCTGAGTGAACTCAAACGACCTGGGGGATCAAGAGCACCCGTCAGAGGGAGAAGTCAGTGAGAGAACTGGGATTTCTGAAGTGGGGAGGGGATGGGGGCTTACTTACTTTTCATGTCATTTTTTAACACTACAATTCTCTTATGACCATGTCCTTTTATCCAGACCACCTGCACACAAGACATACTACTGGTTAAGCAGTGGAAAAGGAGGGGAAATAAGCCCTAAATCCAGGAAGAACGTGACCTGTTGTGGTGACCCTAAATATATTAGAAATTAGAAACCAATGCCAAGGAAAATTCCTCTATACTTTCTTTAGCTTTTAAAGTAACAGGTGGCAGAAACACGCCCCTTATAAGAAGTGTGGTCTAAAAATGGTGCGACTCAGCTTTAAAAATATTTTATGGCTTTTAGAAAGACTATCTCCTCTACATCAGTTCTGGTCTGTTAAAGAAGACAGTTATCACACAAGAGTCCTTACTATTTTCCCCAGAAACTAAATATTCCATAAAAGAATTCATGCAAAACTTCCAGACCTCTCAAACTAAGCTCCCGGTCCTAATCCTGAAACAGAGTCCTCTCTCCACCTCAGCCAAGCAAGAGTAGGAATGGAGGCTGTTGGCTCCCAGCACTTCCCGACATGCATCTGTCACCAAGTCTCCACCCAGCCTCCCTGGGCGCTTTATTGCCCCTCGCACAGGTTCAGTCTTGTTCTCACTCTCACCTGTGCTCTGGCCATGGCCAGGGTACTCACCAAGCTCCCTCCTCCCCTCTTGCTACTCTGGATACCGTGGTGACATTGGTGCCTTTCACACACAAACCCGAGGCTCCCCGCTCCTCTCTTCCAGGTCATTCTACTTACCTGGAGGAGCAAGGCCCTCCATGCATGAGCTCTAACTCCACTGGTGGGCCCCTAACTGGTTTTTAATGCCCTCAATATTCCACACTACTTGTCACTACTCTGCATCTGCTTATGTGGTCCCCTCTTCGTCACATGGTTCATTTCTATAAATCCTTGATATTGAGACTCTGGAAGGAACCCCGAGTCTGGGCATGGGCTATATCCACCCAAGGCTGCACTGACCACACCGCCTCTTCACCTGCCAGGTGCCCTTATTCTCCATTATCTGACAGCTTTCTGAGGAAAGGGGCTACAACTTACTCACCTGGCATACAGGAATTTAATAAAGGCTTGTAGAATGAAGCAGAAACGCTAAAATCGTTCCTTTAATGCCAACAGTATGTTTTTTGAAATGCCTGCCATTTTCTTCTCCTGGAAGCATTTCATTTCTGTGCTCAGGAGAGTGAACCTGGGGCTCTCCAGGAAGATGCTCTCTAAGCAGCTCAGAGGACACCCACCTGCGGAATTGCTCCCAAGAGCTCCTCCACGCTACTGTAGCCATAGGTCTTGGGTTGCAGTGTTTCTCCAACATACTTGGTATAGGCCATGGAAAACTCATGAAGAAAAAGCTGCTGGTAGTGGTAAGTATGAAGTAAAGACCGCACGTTCTTGGCAAACAAATACAGGCTTGTGAGCTTCACACACTCTTCGGTCTTATCATTAGTGAAAACCTGGTTCAAGAGAAAATTGTGGCATTAGAAACTTCCAGAGTGACTGGCCATGCCCCCTAGGAGCCAGGGCCTCCAGCTGAGAGTGAAAAGGTGCCAAGTCAATTCGAAAATGGGCAATAAGCCTGGGAAGAGGGGGCGCTCATTCAAGGATCTCCTTCGCCTTGAACAAACTTCAGTACTATCTGTGTGTCGGGGATGGCAGAGGTCTGGAAACTGTCAGGAAGGAGGGAAACTGGCAGACTTGGGGGTCTCAGACTGAAGGACACAGTGAGGAGGGAGCAAACCCCCAGAGAGAGAGAGAGAACTGCATTGGACAGCAGGGACTGCAGCCAATGAACCTCCTCTCCCAAAGTGGGGGTCTGAGGAATGCTGTGCTGCGGGATGGCGCCATTAGTCTTTAAAAAGGAGGGGGGCAGTAGGGGAAGAAACCCCAAAAGCTCTTCTGGCCTCAAGTAAACAAGTTTCTTTACCATAAACCTTTTCAGACTCTTAATGTGTGCTGAGAATCTCCAAGGGAAGGGGTACTTCCCAACCCGAGCTGGCCACGGAAAGCCTTCCGTCTTGGATCATCCATTTATGCTGCCTAGAAGCACTGTTCACTTAATAGATAATTAAGAGAGTCTCGAAAATGTTGGATTTGATATTGTGAGGACAAACCAGAGCTGGACAGTAGTCACAGTAAGAAAAACAGATTTTATTCAGGAACTACTGCAATAAAAGGAAAGAATCTCAGTGCAGAATTGGGCTCAATTCTGAATATAGCAAAGAAAGTGGAGATATAGGTAAAGTGGAAGGGGGTGTTGGGGGACGGACAATTACTAACATCCAAAGTCGCACTGTCATCTAGAAGGCGGTTCCCAGGAGCCCGGCCCGAGTTTGGCCAGGGACAGAGTTTTTGTCCACATCTCTTAACTACTTAGTCATCACTCACATGGTTACACAGTAACACTCTTTTCCCCATGTTGCTGGACTTGACTAGTTAGTACCCTATTTAGAATCACTATCTTTTGAGGGACTGTGTTAGTTTTAAAGTTGCTTTGGCTTCATAAAGTGAAGTGGTGAGGTTTTTTTGGTTTTGTTTTTAACATGGCTTAGAATGATTTTTAGAAGTTGGGAGTTATTCTTTAAAGTTAGTCAAAAATCCAACTGTTAACCTATCTGGTCCTGGTGTCTGTTTCAGTGGTAAAATTTCAATGATCTTACAGCCTCCTTTTTGTAACTGGTCTAATTTTTAACTTCTTGGGGTCAATTTTGATAATGGGGGGTGTGTAGAGACCTCATCTATTTCTGTAGTATTCTAGGATTCTTCTCATCTTAAGTGCTATTATTTTTTTTAAAAAGATTTATTTATTCATGAAAGACACACAGAGAGACACACACACACAGAGAGAGAGAGGCAGAGACACAGGCAGAGGGAGAAGCAGGCTCCATGCAGGGAGCCCAAAGTGCGACTTGATCCCAGGTCTCCAGGATCACGCCCTGGGCTGAAGGCAGGTGCTCAACCACTGAGCCACCCAGGGATCCCCCTTAATTGCTGTTCTTAAAAGGCTACCCAGGTGACCAATATTTCTTTCTGACCTGTGCCTAACTGATGACAGAGCCCCACCCCTACCCTCTGTCCCGACACCATCTACTTTATTCAGAAAGAACTAACAGTAGCAAACTGCAGCCTGGAGTAGCATGAAGGCACCCTAGCTCAGGACTCAGGAGGCCAGGGCTTCCCTCTTAGCTGGGCACTCATTCGGGCAAGGTGCCTGCACCCAGGCTCTCTCATTTGTTCAACAACAAAATAACTGAAAGGTCTCTTCCCACGTTATACCCTCTAACTCAGGCCATCAGGTGATCCAGGAACAGTTCAGTAGTTCTCAGTAAGATGGCTCTACAGAACTGTGAGCACGCATACCTCCACTAAGTAGGGCAGACTCTTCAGAAGTTCAGTCAAGGTCATGAATCCATATTCACAGGGGTTGAGGGGAGCACTGTGGGTAGTTTCGTAATGTCTCTTGAGCTCATCGACAGAAAGGTGAGTGGCTCCTTCCCAAGACATCAGCAACACCAGCAGCTGGGCAGTGAGGGCACGCAGGGACTTGCGGTTGATCAGCTGAATCTGTTTGCCCGACTCCATGTCAGCAATCTGGGGGAACAAGAGTCCCAGAGTTTCCCAGATTGAGAATGGCACATTGGGCCACAGCCACTGGCTCAGCTACTATTCTTGGGGCTAGGGAGACCAACACAGGGAAAACCTCTACTTCCTTCTCTTACACGGAAGTGAACGTGTGAGTTTGTTTCCAGCTGCTGTGGCATACCAGAGCAGGGACTGTTCCCTCCCTTTCTGCTGGTCCACAATCAGGTGGCCATCAGTACCATCCTCTCTTAGGGCACTCCTTCCACTCCCCTATGCAAGGAGGTGAGACTGGCCGCTGGCATCCCAGGGCCCACGCCCCTGAACTGAAGGATGCTGCACTCAAGGGGTTAGTCTGGACTGCAGGTGACAGTCCACAGGGTTGTCCACATACTCCACATTTGTGCCCCAGGGACTAGACTGGGGTGGAGACTGAAGGCCCACTTGGACTACAGGCATCCACACTAATCCATCATCACCAGCCAGCAAGTGGGTATTTTCCTATCTGACTAAATGTATATCCCTTGATTCTCTCTGATTCTTGAGATACAGGGTTGGAGTGATGAAGTGCAAATGGAAGGGGAACCTTCTGGAAAAGACATAGGTTATCGTTTGGGGACCAAACAGCATGTGAAGAAACAAGCATTTGCTAAGTGGGAGACGCAGGCCTCGGGCAGAGGAACAAGTCTGTGAAGCGAGCCATCCCTGGATTTACAACAGGCAGAGCTTCAGCATGCGCGCTGCTTAGGTGTAGGTAGGCAAACCAAGTTTACTGTCACAGAGTTTCCCTCTGTCAGGTTTCCTAGCCAAGACCACCCATCTCAGTGCCTCATCTGGGTAATCACAGACTCACAATCTCTAGGGCTTTGGGTTCTCAGAGGCAGAGAGAGGAAAGTAGCACTTGAGAAACCATCACACTCCCAGTGTGTCCCTGGTTTGGACGCTCACCCACAGCCAAAGCAGGAAGTCAGTTGGGTAAACCCACCACCCCACTTATCAGGGCTACAGATTTGTGGAGATTTTGATGACAGATTTCCTCTGAGGATGCAGGGTTTAATCAATCAACAGATTCAAGTCTAGGGAATCTGAGTCGTCATCTCAGATGTCCAGATCATTGCTACAACTTCAGCCTTTCAAGGAGAAAAAAAAAAACCTGCTCTTTTGATGCTACTTAGATACATCTTTTGATTTTCAATGCACGCTATGCACAGAATCAACTAGGGAGCTTATAAAAAATGCCAATGCTCAGAGCCCACCAGGACCAATTACATCAGAATCTCAGAGGCAGGGGTGAAATCCTGGCATCAGCATTTCCCAGAGGCTCCCGGGAGAGGCAGCAGCAGCCAGGGCAGCACACTGGAGCCCATCCGATCCTGACTGCTTATGCCCCAACTCCCTACTTGCTTGCCCTCACTCATCAAAGTGTCTGGTCACGGCTTAGACTTGCTATCCACTGAAGCCCCACTGCCTTCGAGATGGGGTAGGAGACTGGAAAGAGATTCCAATGATCAGCTCTTCTTCCCCTTCTTCAGCTTTGCCTTCGAAGACTCCCATGTCCTCCCAATTCAAGTCCTCTCCCTTCCTCACATTCCTCTCTGGTCCATCTTGGTGCTGACAGGCCATTAATTCACTGCCATTCTGGTCATACTCTGTAAACTCCTTTGTCCCTGTGCCTTTTCTTTGCACCTTCTAGCAAATTCCCACCTTGAGCTCAACTGTCTGCTCTCATAGCCCTGCACCACTGACTGTCCCCACGGTGGCCCTATGGGCACCGCCTCCCTCCTGCAGAGCTCCCCCTACTCTCAGCACCCCTGGCCTGATATCCTGGCCGATCCCATGCACTACAATGGCTCCTTCAATCTTGTATCCTGTCTTTTTCGCCCTTTCTCCTCCATGCAGTTGCTCTCACTATCCACTTGAGAGAAAAACAGCTCACAAAAGGTACCTCCCTCCTCTTCCCAGTGAGGAACATCACACTTATGTATGTTTGCATCCATCCTATACTCCCTTCCTTCAAAGTGCTCATATCAGGGCTGTGCCTCCTTCCACTGAATAGCAGTTCCCAGGCCTGCCTCCTCAGGACCCCTGCCCTGCCCCACCAAGCTGTCTTTTGTCTTTCTTCCTCAAGCAGATCTGTCCCTGTGGCCCCCACACAACTCAGGTCTCCCTATCTGGGAGCAGACCACCAGAAAGCAGACCACCTGGGAGCTGGCCACCAGAAAGCTCACTGGCCCACTCAGTCTCGTGATCTCCCCTCACCATGCACTCACTCACCTCCCTACAAGTACACAAGCCGAAAGCTGTCTGCATCACCTGTCACCATGGTCACCCTCCTACTCCTCCTGCCTCAATCCACTCAGTGTGCCTTTCTTTGGCCCCACCCTGGCCAGCACTACCACCATGTCCTTCCACATAGCTAGGCCCAAAGGTCATATCAGTTCCTACCTCCCTCATCCTCCCAGCAGGCAACACTAAGGCCATTCCTCCTCTGTGGCCATGAGTGCACCACACTCCTCCCACCTGTCCTGCTCTCCAGCAGCTGCTTCTCTGTGTCCTGTGAAGGTTCTTCTCCCCATCACCAGACAGTATGTCACTGGATCCTTTCCATATCTGTAAGCTGGGCTGACCCCCACTTGGTGGTACGTTTCACCTTCCACTTCTCCTTCCTTAAAGTGAGTTTTGTGGTCTCGTGCTGGAGGCAGCTTGAAGCCATCTAGCTGCTCTGGCCAGGGCAGGAAAAAGGAGTTACCCTCTCCAACCTCCTGTTATCAGCAACTAAGGTAGCCATAAGCCTTGCTTGCTTCTAAATCTACTCAAGTGAGTCAGAATCTGGAAGGGGAAGGAGGGAGAAAGTGATGACAGTCTCCCCAAAACTTCAGAGACCACAATCCACTTAGAAGGATACACCTGAGAAGAAACACCCTTGGATAACACAGAGATCTCCTCAGTTCAAAAAGATGTTCCAAGGCCCCTTGCCAAAGAAAGAGCAAGACCAACACTTTTACCTGCCAAACCAGAGTCATCTCCTACTACCTAAATGTATTAATGGCATATAAAGCACTGCCTGTGAAGCAGTAAATAGTGCCAGGTGTGGACAGAGACATGCGAAGCACAGGTAAGCATCCTGGCAATGATGATGCCACCACATATTGTCGTCCATAAAAATAAAACCCTGCTCACCTTTACAACATGGCAGAGTTTCTGTGTTAAAGCTGAAATTGAACTGACGTCATAGTCTTGGAGACGAAACGTGTAACCAAAGGTTTTAGCATATTCTGTAAGTAGATCTGTCATCATGAGGCAGTTATCTTTTTGGGACCGAAGGAGTTTGACAAACTGGGCAGCCAGAGCTTTGAAGCGTTCCACCTCTGTCAACGTGAGGATTTTTTCTTCTCCGCATTCTAATACCTTGGAAAACACAGAGGAGGAAGGCAAGAGTGAACATGTTATTACCTTCATGGAATTAAATGGCAGAGAAACATATACAGTCAGTGACTGAGAAGCACTTAGGCATTCCTTCATGGATATAGAGCTTCAGTTTTGCAAGATTAAAAAGTTCCAGAAATTGGCAGCACAGCATGTAATATATATACATATACACCTATTTTTTAAGTAGGCTCCACACCCATTGTGGAGCCCAGCATGGGGCTTGAACTCATGACACTGAGATCTTGATGTGAGCTGAGATCAGCAGCCCCATGCTTAATGGACTGAGCCACCAAGTGCCCCACATATGATGTATTTAATACCAGTGAACCGCATGCTTAAAGAGGCTTAAGAGGTAATGTGTATTTTAAGATACATGAGAAAAACCTGAAAAGCACTTCAGGTGTCAAAAATAGTAATTCTGATAAAACAAGAGAAATCTAGTTCAACTTAGCAATGGCTTAACAGCTAAGCATTCCTATCACTTTGTATACTCTTGTCCCCACCTCCAACCTAAGATGTGAAAAGTATGGTGCTAATAAAAGGACATCCCATTTAAGAAATAAAAATATTTCAACTTTTTTTCAAGAATTATCTGAAACAAATTTGAAGAATGATTTATTGAATAGGAAAAAAAAACCCTATGTTTACCTAAAAACACAAGTGAGCCAACAACATAGCTTCTCTGACCGAAATATTTAAAGTTTTCCTATTTCTTAACTCTCTGCTTCCCAGGAAAATAGGCCTGGGGGAAAAACAAACACTCCCCCCATATATTGTTCAGAAAAACATCATTGGAATCTCTTCACTCACTTGTAAGATATCAGGTATGGCTTCAAAAAGTTCAAGTAGTTTGGTAAACCCATAGTAAGCAAGTTTGCACTGCCGGCCAAAGTGGTGGTGGTAGGAGGGGATGAATTTGTTAAAGGGCATCCGGAAGTGTGGCTGGTGCCGCAGCAAATCCACTACATCCTTGGAGAACTGTTTTGTCCTTTCTATTTCATCCTGGGTACGCTCTTAAAAAAGAAGGAAAGAAAGAAAGAAGTCACAGTTTTCTTCCACTCATTTGTGTTAAGCTTTACTGCTATAGTTAGTCCTACCCCAGAAGCCAAGGGATATCATCACTGCCTTCTGAACACATTCAACCTGAAACAAAAATGTTCATGTTCTCTCTCCAGAATGGTTTTCAAATGCATTCAAGGGCACAACACCAGGAAGCCAGGAGACTATCACGGAATACTATGAAATACACATCTTGCAAATACACATATACTAGCTTGCAATTTCGCCTTGCAAGCTAGACGTATTTTCTCTAGCTCCTTGTCACCCACCCCATCCTATATATATGAGTCTAACATGCATCCAGGTCTCTGTACTTATAAAAGTGGCCTAGAAATTATTTTTGTAAAATCACATTTCTCAATAGCCACATACTTTTTGTTTCTTCTTCTGATCTTCAGTTAAAATTGCTAGCAGAAAAGAGCAATGAAAGTTTAACAAAAATACAGGGAGAAAAATCTTCAGCTTCCATTTTTGTTTCTATTTTTAAATTAGAATTGGTAAGACTGACATTACTCCAAAAGCTTTGGAGTATTATGATTCCACGAACATCAGTGTTCTGCAGGAACACAGGTTAAGAATCAGTGATTAATATTACTGGGAAAACAAGACAGTAGATAGATGTAATTTCACCTATCCCAGCTCCCAGACCTCAACCAGAATGACCAAAATGTGAAAGATAAAGCAAAACATTTGCTTGGATCTTCTTTCCTTCTCAAGAGTGCAGTCAAGTAGCTCAGTTAAAGACAAGAGACAAGCAACCAACAGCCATGGCAACTGACTCTCAGCTGGATAATTGTGGTGTCAAAAGCCACAGACAGGCTGAAGAAGGCATTTCAAGAAAATGCTGCTTATGCCCTTTCCCCCCCTACACTGAATTCTAAAAAACCAACTTGCTTTTCTTGTTGGCAAATGGCTGCATCTGCTCCAAAGAACCTTGGATCCACTGTTAAGTGAGAGTTCTCACACTGCACTGTCTATGGAATCTTCAGAAACCACAGAGGTGGGGGGTGGGGGGGGGGAGCATAAAGGATTCTGTGTTAAGATAACCACTGAGATATGCAATGGTCTTCCAGCACATTTAAGTCAACATACCTCTTTTGGGGATACAAATCACCATTTCATTATCTTGTTGGGATAAGCAGATGGTTGTGTCTGGGATCTCTGATACAATATCGATCAACTCACAAACACCGTATTCGGTAACATCCCAGTCTTTTGAGAAACACCTAGAATTTAACCATGGAAATGGGTAAATAATGAGAAATATCACTTGCTTAATTAACTTTCTAAGTGTTCCAAAAGAATGGTAAACAGAAAATGTTAATTATTTTAAATTTGTGGGAAGAAAACGTGTTTTAAATATTTGCTTTTTTCTCCCCCTTTCTCATCAACTCACCAATGATAAGCCTGTGAGAACTCCCTCACAATGACCTGTTTGCTGGCTTGGGATTTGAGAAGTTTTAGTAAATCCCGAGTAAAGCGCTTCACCTGAGCCCTGTGGGTAAGGGTCAACAAACGTTTGGAGCCCATTCCGAGAATCTGCAAATCAAATACTTTTGATTATTTACACTTGTCAGACCTTGGCATGTATTGACTTTCTGGCTGATGGCATTCTCTCCCACCTGTTGCTACTCTCAGAGAATAAGTGCTTTTATGTATGATATCTGCATTTTCAAACACATGTAGATCAACAGAATATAGATGGTTAAAATGATCAACAGATCATTTTAATTTTAATTAAAATTTTAATGGGACCTCCATTCCCTTTCTGTTTGCCCTTCATGCTCCTTCTCAGAGAGTCACGAGTATAGAAATAAAAAGCTTATTATTAATCTACACAACTAATTTTGCCTAAACTAATTTTGCCTACACCTACAGCTAAGGTGTTCCAAGTCATTTTATAAATGGAAAACTGTTTTATAGGTAGGATATAGAAAACTCTGAATTGGGATGCCTGGGTGGCTCAGCGGTTGAGTGTCTGCCTTTGGCTCAGGGCATGATCCCAGAGTCCCAGGATGGAGTCTCTCATCAGGCTTCCTGCATGGAGCCTGCTTCTCCCTCTGCCTATGTCTCTGCCTCTCTGTGTCTCTCATGAATAAATAAATACAATCTTAAAAAAAAAAAAAAAAAAAAAAAAAGAACACTCTCAATAAGGCAAAGACTCCTTAGGAACCAATGCTAGGCTCCAGTCCAGGAGCTGGTCTTCAACTCATTGGTGAGAGCAAAGCCCGTGTTCATGGCAGCTCTTCTGTAAGAATAAACAATCCTGAAGTGGTCTGGGCCAGAAAGAGGAGGGTCAGTCTACAGAGGTTAGAAGGAAAATACTCCTCAGTGCTCTAACGGGTTCCTTCTTTAAGTTTAAACTCACAGTTTTCTGGGAAAACTAAGAAGCTACTGAGGAACGTTCCTGTCATTAAACAAATAATCCCTAAGCTTTCCTTACCTGCAACACATGAGGCACGGCTTCCAATAATTCTATCAGCTTGGAATATCCATAGTCTGATACCCGACACTGCTTTGCAAAATGGTGGTGGTAGGATGGGATGAAATTACTAATGGGGATGACACAGGACGGCTGGCTCTTGAGCAGGTCAATCACTTCCCTGCTGAACTGGATCAGCTGGGGGTTGCCCACAGGACTTTTGGAACGCAGAAGCCAAGGGTCTAGACAGGGAGAAAAACAGAACGTGCCTCAGATAGAAAGCAGGATTTCACCACTGAAAGAAAGGTAACTAACCCCGCATTCCCCTGCCTAAGCTCAACCGTGACCAAGGAGACGAGACCAAAGGGCCGCTTTACTTCTCAGCATCTATATTCGGGTCCCATATAATCTGCAGGCTAGTGAAACTTCTTTATGGGCTGGCAGATGCTTGACCACTACTTCTCAGTGTTCTACAAAGTAGTTTGGCAAAGTGTCAAAAGCAGAAGTAAAAATTAATACAGGATTTTTCCAGCTTATAAACTGGTTGTATTTCAAAGACTCATTTGTAACTTGGTCCCATGGAACATACTTTCCAACAGAAACAAAGTTATTTAGATGAGCAGCAAGCAGGTAGCCCAGAAAAGCCTAACACACAGGAAAGCTAAAAACTGCTCAGGAAACCACAGAAAGCAGTAACATAAAACTTGCTGATATAAAATTGAGTAAGAATGAAGTTCTTACATTTATCTTGAATGTCCACTTAATTAAGAAAAAAATTTTCTTAATTATCTTGAATGTCAATTAAGAAAAAAAATTTAATTATAAAAGTATAACTGGATGGAAACCTTTCTATACAACATTGGCAAGCTAATGACAAAGGAGAAAGAGCACACTGTATGGGAGCCTGTGTGGTCTAGGACTGAGGGAAAGGCAGGAGAAGGTGGTGAGCAGCTCTGACACAAACATTTCTCCTTCCCTGGTAATCTTTACCTTTCTTCCCCTTGGAGAAGGAGCAAAAAGAGGAAGTGTTTGGGGTCAAAGAGAACGAAGAGTCCATAGGAAGGCCATAATTTAGAGTGTTGTTCACAGGTGGTGGGATTAGACAGGAACTCAGAAACTCACCCAAAGCTACGTTTACATTTCTTGGTCCTTCACACTGAGAACTCAATTTGTTTTCACATTTATCAAAGTCAGAAATACTGACCAGAATGAATTTCAAAGGTAAATCAGCATTTAGAGGTATTTCTTTCAAATGCCTGGAATGATTTTTAAAAGGTAAGTCAACTGACAAGCCAAAAAGCTTCACAAAATTAGGTTAGGGCTAAAGACATTCAGGAGTGTGGTACTTCCAAAAAGTCTGGTTCTGCCAAACCTTCAGCACTTTAGAGTAGTTTTGGTTTTTAAAAGATCAAGGGAAAAAAAAAAAAAGATCAAGGGAGACATTCACGGTGCTTTGTGCTTGGCAAGCAGCCTCCTCTCACAGTAGACAGTGGCTCAGAAACACCAAATGCCTGACTCCCACCTGTGTTTGGAGGTGGGGGCTTGTTGTGAATCCATTTGACCACTTTGACACCATTCTGTGCGGTGGCGATGTTTACACCTGGAACACAAGTGATGAGGTGTTCTAGGGGAACACCCCCTTGATTTTCCTGCACCACTTCCAGTCCTCCAAACTCGGCAGCATAACAATCTGGAAAGCTGAAGCAGGGGGAAAAAGTAGGCTAATCAAAATAATGGAACACCAAAGCACCTGCCAAACAGAAATCTTTAATATATCCGTTAATAAATCATTTCTCTTTAAATCTTCAGGATCTGGGTTTGAACATGAAAATTCAGGTCCCAGGGAGGGGAGGCAACCACTGTGGCACTGATCTCTTTGATGCATTCTGATGATACCAGAAATTCCTGGACAATGTTCCAGCAGAGGGGAGTTAGAAATAAGGCACAACTGGGTTCCAAGCCAGTTATTTACCTGCTTTAATATGTCAGTGCCTTTAGGGCAACCTAATCCAGTGCTGGCCCTTTTCCTAAGTGTACCATGTGGCCCATGGGATGGTTATATGGCCTTGTGAAGGACACCTCTCTCTCAAGTTTTACAACCTACTGCTTGAGGTCCTGTACACTCCTGCAGCATGTGTGCATACTTCTAGAATAGTGCTTACACTAATCTCATCTCTGCAGGGAAGAGACATTCCTAGTCATTGCTTATGTTTCTAAAACTCAGCACAAACACTAATTTGCTTGAAGTACTGAGCCAATGGGTCCCATTTCAGATCTACTTTGACTTGCACGGTGCTAAAAATGTGAGGATGAAGCATTCTAGAATACTTGCTTGGAAGAGGTACAGGCAGAGGGCAGACCTTCTTTAAAGAGAAGACCTAAGGCATCATATCTCAATGGTTTGACATGTTTACCTTAATAAAGGCACAGTGCCCTCATGTGTCTGCAGGAGACTATGAACCTGGGGCGCAAATGTCTTCAAAGAGAGAATCACAAAAGGAATCTTATAGGAGTCTGGATCAAATTCATGCTCACTACAGAAAAGAGAAAAACCTGTTAGGGGACATTTCTCAGTGGTTGAAAACGTCTGCAAGGTGATTGCCATAGACAGTCCACGCCCACGTGCAAAAGGATTATTTCTGAAGGGGAATATATATACCTGAAGTCCTTATTGGAACAATGCTGTCTGCAGACAGGCTCGTGATATTCTAACTCTTCAAATATAATTGGGCTGCAATTTGTCGAGGAACCGTCATGTGACTGAGAAGACCCCAAGGGACTCTGCCGGGCCTGACTGCTGGGTAAGAGACACACCAGTCTGCCATTCCCTTGTTCACGGATTGCGACTGTGTCTGTTAATTTATATAAATCCGACACATTCAACTTGTGTCCAAACCTAAAAGCGAGGAAAAGGAGAGATATGCTGACATAGGATGTTTTTCTTGGATTATACAGAAATGCCTATGTATCTGATGAAACAAAGGGCTATCACCAAAAATGGTTCCTCAGATTCTTCAAAAGTCAGAGTGGAATAATTCTACTATAAATTCATTCACTACTAAACCAGTAATGCTTGGCACTTGCTTCAAGTCACCTCTGGCCCACTGCCCAGTAGTCTCTGTGTCATTTGGTACCTATTCCTCGAACTCTGCAGTTTCTGTAAATGACCTCACTGAATTTTCTCACACGGAAAGCTATCTGACAGGACCTCTTTCAACTTGGCTCACCAAGCTGGAAATCCCTCTGTATTAGCTACCCCTCACCACCTCTGCTTTCCTCTCTCAAAAGAGGTATAGTCCTTTCCAGCTACTCTCTCACCTCACCTATGCCTCCTCATGACCCACTCTTCTCGAAGCTGAACTCCTCAACCACATGTGCCACCCCCCACTGCTCCCAACATAGGTCTTTCATACTCGGGAGCTTAAAATCACAAGCTTGGAAGGCAGATTTTAGTTCACATCCTGACTCAACCTGTGTGGCCTCAGTCACCTTCTAGAACCAACCTGGGCCTCAGCTTTCCCAAATGCAAAATGGGAAGATATTACCTACCACATAGGGTTGATGTGAGGATTAAATGTCTGGAAAGAACTTGGAACATATTAAGCACTCGTTCAACCACTCCAGTGGTTTTTTTTCCCAGGCCCTACACACACACTCAGACGTCCCCCTGACCAAATGCAGTCTCACGCCCTCACTCGCACGGTCTGCCCCTGCACACGTATACACACCCCTAGTACTCTCAGTCCTATACTCTGGTCTTGCGTCTAATGGAAACAGTTGCTATCTCAGGAGCTGCTCTGCCATTTTACCATCCAGCCCGTCAGCCTGCTCCCCTCAGGATTTTATCCACAGAACTCTGGAGGGATGGCTCTCAAGTCACCAGCAGCTGCCTCCTCCCTGCCAAACCTCGCACATCCCCATACATCCCGATGTCATTCTCACCTCCGTCCCTGGGGGCATTCCATCCAGTTCTGCCTCTCTAGGTTCCCTGTCCCTCCCTATCTGCTCTCGTCTTTCATGATCCCCTTTAGGAAAGTAACTGTCACATCAGATCTCAAATGTCCAAAACCAAGGTCAAAAATTCACTGTACCTCCTAAACATGCTTCCTTTATCTCTCAATTTCTGGCTTAACGATACAACCATTCTCCCAGTCATCTGGCAAAATAACTCAGCATCAAATTGACCTCTACTCTTTAGCTTCCCTGCTATGTAAGACCAGTCACCCAGTCCTGTCTCACCTGACAACTGGAACCTCAGCATTCCAACAGCATTTGCCCAGGCCTGGGGGCTGGTGTGGCACTGTCCCTCCTTCATCTCCCTTCCTGCCCTGTCCATTCCATCTCAGACCAGACCACCACCATAAGAGTCATCCTGAAGCATGGTTCCCACCACACCTACCCCCCTTACTCTTCCACTACTCAGGGCTCCCACAGTTCACAGGGTAATGGTCCAGCTCCATATAGAAATGCTATAGCATTTTCTCCTCCCTGCTTCTCCCTTCTGTTTTCTTTGTTCTATGTAATGATTTGTGTTTGCTCTTTCCTTTCAGACATGAGTTCCTCAGGAACAAGGGTTGTGTCTTCCAAGCTCTGCATTCTCCATAGAGCCTCACACTTTCATTACACTAATACCTGCTGAGCACCTACAAAGCCCTGGGTACTGAAAGCGATGGTCTTAAGTCCTTGTTGTCCTGGAGCTTCTAGTTCTAGAAGATACTAAAAAATGTTCACTCAAGGTGCCTGGGCAGCTCAGTTGATTAAGCATCTGCCTTCAGCTTGGGTCAAGATCCTACGGTCCTGGGAATGAGCCCACTGTCAGTGTCGGGCTCCCTGCTGGCAGGGAGTCCACTTGTCTTTCTCCCTGTACCCCTCCCCTTAGCTTGTGCACTCTCTCTCAAATAAATAAATAAATAAACAAACAAACAAACAAACTTATGTAAAAAAAAATGTTGGGGCACCTGGGTGGCTCAGTGATTGAGCGTCGTCTGCCTTTGGCTCAGGTCATGATCCCAGGACCCTGGAATTGTCCCGCATCGGGCTCCTCTCAGGGAGCCTGCTTCTCCCTCTGCCTATGTTTCTGTCTCTGTCTCTCTCATGGATAAATAACTTTTTAAAAAATCTTAAAAAAAAAAAAAGTTCACTCAATGATGAATAAAACTCAAAATTCAATTGGAAAATAATAAAAGTACAGCTTTAGAGAATGAGGTCTCAATTTACTAAAAACCAAAGACATTTTTAAGATGTATGTTAAAATCAAATTCAGAATATCACTGCTTTTGTGTCTTTTCCTCTACCAAGCTGGAAATTCCTTAAAAGCAGCTACCATAATTTTATGCCAATCTCCACATCAATATAGGAATTCTGGAAGCCGCCAATCAGTACTGACTAGATTAATGAAAAAACAAAAAACACCTAACTTACTTTTTTTCATAGATATCTGTAAATTTAAAAAGAGGCAGACAGCAGGCAGGAGCATCCTGAAGAATCGACATTGTTTCTGCACTGTAAAACAAAATTTTACTCAATTAGCGAATAGATGTTGGATATCAAAAAATGTTTTCCAAGTTGTACTTAAAAAACTCATAAAATTAACAAGATGCATGGCTGACCCTTGAACACATGTCTGAATTTCAAGAGCCCACTTATATATGGATTTCTTTCAACAGAAGTAGTACAGTCCTGTAAATACACATTTTCTTATGGTTTTAGTAACACTTTCTTCTATCTTACTTTATTGTAAACATACAGCGTGTAACACATAGAACATACAAAACAGGTTATTAATCCATTGTCTATGTTATCAGTAAGGCTTCCAGTGAACAGTACACAATCAGTAGTTAAGATTCTGGGGAGCCAAAAGTTATATGAAGGTGTTTGACTACATGTGTGGGGGAGTGGTCAGCACCCCTCACCCCTGAATTTCTCAATGGTCCACGCAACATAAATTTGCCAGTTTTTGATATATCAAAATTTAGTTCCTGGAAAAACTTAAAAACATGACGTTAGAGACAAGGTGATTGAAGAATATAAAGTCAGACAATGGGATTTTTATCAGACTCAAGCATAGGGCTTCTCACACCTGTGTATCAGAAGGATGGTGACCACTCTGAGATAAACACCTTGTTAACAGAGAAAAAGGCTTGAATGTCTCCTGCCATGCTGTGGTTCACCTGTTAGAGACCTGGGGGGTGGAATTCCCACAGTTCAGTACACAACTGAATATATCATCCAAACTTTGGTTTTAAAAAATAAAAAGACACCCAGAAACACTCTGAGAGAAAACGAAATGGCAAACTGTTGAGTGCTTGGCTTTGAGCTGCAGGATTATGGATTTCCACCCCCCTGCCCCCTCCGGCTTCTTTTTTGTTTCTGATCTTTCCAAAGTTTCTTCAGTATTATTTTTATTCTAGGGGATAAAAACCATAATTTAAAATAATGGTGAAGTACATGTCACAGAAAAAGATCTCTGAGAGTTCAGATTTTTTAGAAGGGAGTTCTGTTTCACTAGTTTCCCCCCAAAACAGGGAGAGCTGAAGCATCACCAAAGCGCATTGAGAATAAAATCATCACCAGATTCCTACAACTGACATTATCATAATGCAGACTTTCGGAGCATCTATTTGATGTTTAGGATCTATCTGTAAGTTGAGTTTGGAGCTTTGTAGATCTACCCTTTACAGACAAACCTACCTTTTCCTAAGATTTGGAGGTAATATTTCAAACTTTCCAGGCTTATAAACTTTTATTGTAGAGGGGTACTATTTTTAGAACCTGTTCTGGATATGTGGTGTATTACTTTACTCCTAACTGCCTGCCAAGCTTAAGCTGTACTTCACCTTTGAGTAATGACTTGAAAAAGAGTTGGATTATTCTAACTAGCTTTTTGCTAACTTCTAGCTTATTTATAAGCTCTATCAATTAGGAATAAGCATTATTGCATATTTAATCATCAAAGAGGGCTGGAAATGTGATCAAATCTATTTTCTTATTTCCAAAATTGTTTCTGGGCTACAATGTTATTTCTTGAAATAAATGGTTTGTTTTTACCTCAGTAAAGAGAGTGATTTATTAGCAGCTCCTGTGGCAAGTGAGACCAGGATCTTCTTGCTGCCAATTTTGTATCTGTGGAGGCTATTCACCGCACTGATTGCTTCTTGTAAGTTCTCCATCTGAACAACAGCCTTGAGCTGATAATCTGTATGGGGGCTGAGCTCAACACTCTTCACCTACAGCAGTAAAAAGGAAAATGGAACGCTAGGTCTACCCAGAACCCTGTCATCTTAAAACTAAAGGTGAATCATTAAGGAACATGTTTGTGAACTTCCATGCTTCTGTGAGGGAACTTGTCAGAACTCTACACTTCTGCCAAGCAAAACCTAAGTGAACTAGGACTGAGTGACCTTCAGGGATATAAAATTGGCCTGGCTTGCCTGCATGCTCTGGCACACACAGCTCTCCCATGCAGGCTCAGGGGCCAACACATGCGAGGAGTCTTTGGTCTTCTCCAGACCCTGCAAACACCTGGGACATAGCCATTTTAATAATCTGGAAGAGGTGCACTTCTAGCAAACAGCACCTAAAAACTCCATCAAATACAGTAAGGTATTAACGAAAACAGACAACATTACTTTAGAATCCTATTTCTGTATTTTAGCAGCCAGAGCCAAATAAGATCCGTCAGCGTTTTATTTCCCAAAGTGCCACTTAAGTCCCTGCCTATAACTACAGCTGCTTCTCCAGTAGGTCTCTTGCTCTCTCGGGCTATGTCCTAAAAACCAAATGTATAGCATGACCATGAGCAGATCATAGGGAAAAGGAAGGAGTTCAAACTTATTCAGTAATCCTTATATCCTGCCTGTGGTTACATGTGTTGAATGACATTCTCTTGACATGGAGTGCTAGCAAAAGGTAAAAGAAAGGCAAGAACAAAAGAGAAAGGTTACCTTGCCGTGCTTAGAAAATGCTTCCTGCATGAGCTGCTGCAGCTCCTTCCGGGATAATCTGTAGTCGATGTTGCTGATCTGGATGTCAGCACCGTTTGCAAATGGGTCTGGGCTGTCGGCACCAATGCTCGGATTTGCAATGTTGAAAGCAAGTGGGGATGCTCTGTTTAAAAGGTTTGGAGACATACTCCTGCTTAAGACATACATATTGAATTATTTTTAAAAACTGTGACTCTATTCACTTCATTTATATCATTTAGACTTTGTTTGAAGCTATATGTAGAAAGCAGCCTTCCACAACACAACCAAACTATTTGGTTTTCAAATGTAGGTTTATCTTAAATACACACTGATTGATATTTATTGTCAAAAGTACTACTTGTTGACCCCTTATTAACAACCAGTACATGATTTAACATCAAATATTCTTTTACTGGATTATTTAAAACTAAAGGCAAAAATTATAGGTGGGGGACGCCTGGGTGGCTCAGGAGTTGAGCATCTGCCTTTGGCTCAGGGCATGATCCCAGAGGTCCGGGGATCAAGTCCCACATCAGGTTTCCTGCACGGAGCCTGTTTCTCCTTCTGCCTGTGTCTCTACCTCTCTCTCATGAATAAATGAATAAATTCTTAAAAAAAAAAAAAAAAAAAAAGGGATCCCTGGGTGGCACAGCGGTTTAGCGCCTGCCTTTGGCCCAGGTCGCGATCCTGGAGACCCGGGATCAAATCCCACGTCAGGCTCCCGGTGCATGGAGCCTGTTTCTCCCTCTGCCTATGTCTCTGCCTCTCTCTCTCTGTGTGTGACTATCATAAAAAAAAAAAAAAAAAAAAAAAGAAAAGAAATTATAGGTGGCCCTGATGAATTAGTTTTCCAATTTGGGCATTTATTCTTGGTTTAGCCTGTTATACCAATATGTCATTCAACCTCTCCCTGGCTCTGAAAACGCTATATGTTCTTGCTCATGTGTTACAGTCTTTCTCCAGATCAGAAAACTTTTATGTGATTTTTTTTTTTTTTTAAAAGATTTTATTTATTTATTCATGAAAGACACACAGAGAGAAGCAGGCTCTATGCAGGGAGCCCAATGCAGAACTCGATCCTAGGACTCCAGGATCACACCCTGGGTCGAAGGCAGGTCTAAACTGCTGAGCCACCTAGGGATCCCCATTATGTGACTTTTAAAATGTAACTTTACAGGGACGCCTGGGTGGCTCAGCGGTTGAGCGTCTGCCTTTGGCTCAGGGCCTGATCCTAGAGTCCCTGGATTAAGTCCCACATCGGGCTCCCTGCATGGAGCCTGTTGTTCCTCCCTCTGCCTATGTCTCTATCTCTCTGTCTCTTTCATGAATAAATAAAATCTTTAAAAAAATAAAAATAAAATGTGACTTTACAGATACAAAGTCACTTTCTGGAGTGAGTCTTCACCAACTCAGCAGAACAAATATGATGCCTGAAGGAGTTCATGTGATGCAACTCGGGCTTGTGGCTTCTGTCCTCCAGAAGTACTGAGGGAGTCTGGATAGCTTAGATAAGCTAAGCGTTACTTAGGTAATTATGGTGGTTTACAGAGACCCTTGCTTCTCAAACAGCTCCTGGTAATTATGCTATGAATAAGAATAACCAACTCGTGTCCAGTTTGGGCTTCTTCCCCAACATGACAAAGTAAGGAAGAAACAGTAAGGACATCTTAACGTGCCTCCCGTCCAGGCCAGGGACTCCTGGATAAATTTCTTTGTACTCTGCTTACCCTGATTCCCACTTGGAGGAGGGAGAAATGGTGAGGACCACTGGCCCCAAACGTTAGCTAATTACCTAAGAAAAAGTGGGGATGGAGGAGGAGGGGTGGAAGACTCATCTTTCCCTTTGAGCACTCCTATATCACTTGCATTCTTTTCAACAAATGTTATTCTGTAAGCCCTACCCTTTTGAGTAACTACCCCCACGATCAAGAAGCCAGACTCACCGAGAAGACCAAGACTGTGCAGTGAGCAAAGGACTGACTTGCCTCGACGCGATCAACTTGCTAAAAGCAGACGGGTAACTCACTTGGAACGGGGTCTCCTCTTTGTCTTTTTTCTCTACGGGAGAACTGGTGACACTTCGGGCACAGAGGTTCTCTTTTCTAAAGAAGGGAAAAATTGAAGGGGATGGGTCATTGGGTTTCCTTCATGTTAGACAAGCATCCGTGAGCAAGAGTAATTTAACCTACTTCGGATTGGTTTTGTAAGCAGATTCTGCTGTCCCCGAGCTTTTAGGTGCGGGCGCTGTGGCGCTCGAGCTTCTGTGAGGAGGTGCTGCCAGCCTTGGGTTACCCTGCTGGGAGTCACTGTTTCTAGTCCCAGTCTTCGACTCCAGGCGGCACAGCTCCTTAAAAGAGACAAGTGCAACGGATGTGAAAATGTAGGTACCTAAGGAGGGTTAACGACCGTACAGAAAAGAAAAACATGAAAAAACAAAAAACAAAAAACAAAAAACAAAAAAAAAAAAAAAAAAAAAAAAAAAAAAAAGAAAAGAAAAACATGGAACTCGGAGTATCATCAAAGACAGAAATAAAAAAAGGACACACCAAAAGCAGGCAGGCATGTAAAACACAGACACCAAAGAAAAACCAAACCTACCATAAACTTCAGAAAGCAAGAGGTATCAAAGTTACCTGTAAACTTTTAACATTTGTGGTTTTTGTAGCAGATCCAGAATTTGCCTGCGACCCTTTTCCAGGCATGGCTTTGGCACTGGAAGATTGTTCACTTGTATCTTTGATGAGGCACAATTTTGGATTCTTAAGTTTTTTGGGAGACTTCGCTTTATCGGCAATTGCACTGGAACTCTTTGTCTCACAGAGTTCTCTAGTTTTTGGAGTAAATGACACAATGATCCTATTACCAAAGACATCTTCGTTTTCCATTCGCTTCTGAGCCCGTTCCGCACTATCTTGGTTTATGAAGCGGAGAATCGCACTGCAGCCTGTGATACTCAGCACTTTCCCACCACAATTATCAGACAGGCGTCTGAGCCTGTTGCTGATGCTCTTGCCATCTTTATTTGCTGGTAGGTTATAAACATAGAGCAGAGTATGGCACTGCTGATACAGAGGAGAAGTGTTACAACAGGTTAACTCAGGGGCACACGTTCAATTACATAATTAGAACAACAAGGAGGGATCTCTAGACTTAAGCTAACAGCCTTAGCCTTGGAGGGGAGGTCATAATGATTTACAGGGGAGAAGGTAAACTTATGTAGACTGAATAAAAAAAAACACAGAAAGGGAGAAATGTACCTTAAATGATCACTCTAGTGAATGAAAATGGCCAGATTTACTGTTCTGGATAATCAAGTCTTTTTTTTTTTTTTTTTTTTCCTAACCATAAAGAATAAGGATCCCAAAAGTGGACAGTGTGTTACCTAAAATATATTTGACTTAAAGGTCTTTGACTTCAGAAAAGGGAATGCCAATTTCTTTATATATTTCTTTATATATTCTCCAAAGAGCTTAAACACAGCTCAACACTGGTAAACATGCTTATCCCAAATTAAAACTAAAAGAAATGCTCACCCTGCTGGAAATATGATCCTAGCATGTGGCTCAATGAGCTACAGGTGTAGCAATAACCACACCTAATTGTGCAAGTGCGCATGCATGGTGGGGAATGTAACTGTAGAAAACAAGCCCAAGGGTTCCTGGGGCTTAAGGATTAAATGCCTCAATGGTATACAACTAGGGGCACCAGGGTGACTCAGTCAAGCCTCTGACTCTTGGTTTCAGTTCCATTCATGATCTTGGGGTCGTGGGATCGAGCATCATGTCAGGCTCATTGCTGAGCAGTCTGCTTCAGATTCACTCTTTCCCTCTGCCCTCCCCCTACTCACACATGCACTCTCTTTCTTTAAAATAAATAACTCTTTAAAAAAAAAGGTGTACAATTATTCTGTTTATTTGTTGCAAAACATGAGCGTGTGCAAACCACCACCATATTCTTTATCCATGCCAGGAAGTTAATGGAGTAATAATGTTTCCATTATTCCAACCACTAGACACAAAACACTGCTGGCTTTGGAGACACAAATGGCTCTTGGTAGGGTTAACCTATAATTCCCTATGATACTATGCAACAAAATAAAAGTAAAATCCATTCATATCAATTTTCTGTAAATTTTTAAGAGAAGAACTATTTCTAAGCCTTATTTAAAAACTCTGGCTAGGCAGTCCTGGTGGCTCAGTGGTTTAGCGCCGCCTTCAGCCCAGGGTGTGATCCTGGAACTTGGGATCAAGTGCCACATCAGGCTCCCTGCAAGGAGCCTGCTCCTCCCTCTGCCTGTGTCTCTGCCTCTCTCTGTGTGTCTCTCATGAATAAATAAACTCTTAAAAAAATTTAAAAAAATAAAAATAAAAAAACTCTGGCCAGCCTCCTGCAAAGAACGGCCTCACTTGATGACCCCTATTACAGGTGGTCTTTAGTCTCCATAATGTAATGTCAGAATACAGCAAAAAAGAATGCAAACCCACTTACTGGCATTTTTAGTGGTAACCTGGGGGGCAAGTCGGAAATGAACTCTTCAAATCTGATCAGCTCGTTAGCATGATGTAGCAGGGCTTCTGACGCTTGGTTTTTATGGACCAAAATTATGTGGAAACCATGCCTGTGTCTCAGGTCACTCAGTTCCAATGCAAAATTGACATCAGCTGAAAGAAAAGGTACAGCCCACCCCCACCCCCAAACATTAGAAGGACAGAGACATACAACTCCACTGACACATATTGAGAAAAGAGGGATGGCTAGACCATATCCAGAGTAGCTTACCACCTCCCATCCCCTTCGTGTGGGACAAATTAACACTAACAGGACAATTTTACCACATATTTACATTGAATTCCAAGACACATGTTACTTCCCGTAATAAAAAAGAGCAAATACTGACATTTTATTAGGGAGCATCAACTTTGGAACTGATTCTTCTTAGATTTTTACAATTAGCAATACTGGGACCAGGGTAAAAATAAATAAATAAAAATATATTTTCTTTAACTGGCTCCACAAGAACCTGTACTCAAGTTCTAAGGAGAAAATACAGAAAACCCACATAGACTCCACTTCTTCTCTAAACAGCTCTCAGACATAAGCGTTAAGTATGTCCTGTGTGTTTCAGCCTCTCTGGGGGCATATTTTACTTTATTTATTTATTTATTTATTTATTTTTTTTTTTCATATTTTACTTTAATGTGTACCGGCTTCTCCAACTATTCCCATATAGTGGGTTTTGCTGAAATTAGCAGATGCTTCTGCACTTACTTGACACAAGAACCACCGTGGCTGGAGCAGTGTGCGTGTTTGCAAACCTTCGGAGACTCTGGCGGAGCTTATCGTCAGCCGCATTCTTTGCGGTAGCATTGATGTGGGCAACAGTTACCTGTGTTAATATAGAGTAAGGACAAACAAGCAAGAGCTTAGGTCAGAAAACCACTATGCGTTCTGCCCACATCTTAACAGATGGTCCCGAGGAAAGACACATTACTGCCACTTAGGAATGGAAGAAAATTATAAGTGGATCTCAGTAACTTCAAATTGGTCTCTCCATACAAATGAACTGGATCCATTATTATGCCTGCTTGCCTCTTTGATCTTCTGCTTTTATACTTTATCCATCCCCCCTTCAGAGATCAGGCAGAAAAGGAAGTGAAATCTGAAGTAGGTAAATTAGCTCTAACAGCTTCTGCCAACAGCTGGGGAAGTAGCAGAGATTGGTATATGATGAAGGTATGACTTAGCGCTGTATTTAATGTCCTTTGTCTCCACCATACATTGCCTGTGGCTTTTGGGTCTGGGGTCAGGTGGTGGGACAGGGGAGGCTTCTGTGTCCCCCACCCCCACCCCAAGAGTTAAAATGTGTTTATTTCTGTTAAAGCCATGAGGCTTACATAGCAGTCGCCAGAGCAAGGAAAGGGTTTGAGAGGTACTTCAACTACGTGCAATACACAATAGAATTTATTAGTTTTTTTAAGGAGCATGGATATAGAATTTTAGGCAGCAATATAGCATATCAATAGAATTACTTGTCCAAGAGTCAAAAGAACTGGATTCTAGTTCTGGTTTAAGAGAACAGACTGCAGTCAGACCATCTGGATTTAAATCCTAGCTCATCCAGGGCACCTGGTGGCTCAGTGGTGGAGTGTCCACCTTTGGCTCAGGTCATGATCCCTGGGTCCTGGGACTGAGCCCTGCAGGGAGCCTGCCTCTCCCAAGTAAATCCTAGTTCATCGGCCATGTGAACTAAAAAGTTGGTTAAGGGCAGCCCTGGTAGTTCAGTGGTTTAGCGCCACCTTCAGCCCAGGGCCTGATCCTGGAGACCGGGGATCGAGTCCCACGTCGGGCTCCCTGTGTGGAGCCTGCTTCTCCCTCTGCCTGTGTCTGTGCCTCTCTCTCTGTCTTTCATAAATAAATAAAAATCTTTAAAAAAATAAAAAATAAAAACAAAAAAGGTACATTTAAACATAAATAAATAAATAAAAAGTTGGTTAACATCTTGGTGCCTCAGCTGAATTTGTCTATTTCAAATAAATTCTATGAGCCCTTTCCATAGGGCAGTCATGGAAGTCAAAAGAAACAATAGACATAACCATCATACTAGCAGAGCAATAATCACATATAAGTAGATTATTGAAACATCAGATATGATTAAATGATTTCTAGCACTTTAGAAATATTTTTTTGCTAATTTCCTCTATTTGCAAACTTGACAGAAATATATATTAAACTAACTCTAAATTAAAATTCTTTAGGAAAAAAAACCCCATGTGGTTATTCTTCTACCATAATAATTTTTTTTTACCTGGCAATTATTCAGCTCTTGGATAACTTCTTTGTTTTCTTTACTAATGTCGCACACACAGATGAATTCTGCTTCTCTGTGGCCTTTAAAAAACTTCTCACGGATTCTCTGTACAACAGCAGTAGCTGAGCGGCCAGAGGGAACTGAACAGTTTTCAATATCCCAAAAAACTCCAATGGGGGGTAAGTTTTCCAGCACCTGTCCGGTTAGTGCAACTTCTGGTGACCCTTAGGAAATGTTAACACTTTCAATCACATATAGTGAAAAAAAAATGGCAAACTAAAATAAAATCATAGGTAGCTACCTATCATTTTTACTGGCAGAAAAATGAAATTACTGATTGATGTTAAGTTTAAGGATACCAACCTCACTGGTTGACCTAATAGCACAACTGCAAGTTGCAATAGTATTTCTAAGCCATTATTCCTATTTTTCAGGAGAGAACAAATCTGAAGGTCAAGTTACTTCAAACCCACAATACTTCAAGCCCACATTGCAAAGCACGAGCCATCATTCTCAGGCTGATCATTACGCTTCTCTGAGGTGAATGGACACTGCAGCTCTGCGACCTGATTGTTATGTCTGCTCATGCTTGTCTACCCACTCAGTATGGAAGAGCAATGAAGAGGTGACAAAGTGTAAAGTTGTTACTGTCCTTGATTTAAAAAAAAAAATGTAACACTGCATTAACATCTGACTTAATATTTTAAAAAAAGGTTTTCGAAAGATAAAATACCACATTAGCTAGTTTTGGGGGAAATGACAATAGGTTTTTCACTTACTGTTTTTCATCAAACATTATAAAATCTTTCTAAATATTAAGTATTTCTATAGAGTACACAATTAACAAGCATGATTATTTATGAACCTGCGTAAAGAGTCCCCTCTAGCGCTTACTTCTCCTAATATACTCCCTATTTTTCTATACACAGCGTCTGGTCTCAAATAGGCGCAGCTCAACATAAAAGACAAATGACTTGTTGGTCTGTGAGAATAAAAAGATTTTTACCAAGAGGTAGAAATGAAGACTCATATACACAGTAGCTTTAGAACCACAAGGAATCTTTTCAAGGCGATTAAATGCGGTGTTAGTATCAGATACTGCAAACTACTTAAATATGCACATTTTATACCATACTGTCATTTACCAAATTTCGAAGAAGCTTTGCCTAGACTGGTCGCCAATAACAACGTGGTCTCCTTCCCTGTTCCTTTGGTTCCACAGCCATTACACAGAGGAATAGTAACAGGTGCAGTTTGAGTATTTGGAGGTGGTATATTTGGCCAGACTTTAGCAGCATCAATTATACTATTTCTTGCCGGCTGTTTTAAAAATTTTTTTAAAAAGAGGAGGAGGTTTCAGATACATCATTTCAGAACCTAGAGTTATAAACAACAACTGAAAATACAGTCTAAGTGTTTCTTCTTTCCACCTGTTAACCTCTGGTGGAATGTATTTTCAGTACTTCAGGGCATTCCTAAAACTATTAGCCATCAGTTCATAAACTCACTTCAAGAAGTGACTTGAAATGATCTAGGAAGATATTCACATGATCAGACCTTTACAATCTAGGGCACGTGTATACCGCAAAGGCGACCCTGAACACTCTACGTGGAAGTGATTGAGATCTTTGCTTGAATATTCATGTGATCGAGGCCAAGTTCCAAGACCCTCAAATTATTACAAAAGAACAACATGGCGTGACCTACATTACACAAATGGGTCCACGTATAAGGTGAGTATTAAGTTATGAGAAACTGCAATTGTGCTCTAGCCTTTAAAGACAGAACAGAACACGAAGCTTTGCCGAACTAGGGTTTACAAGAAACAGATTTATTACAAGAGCCTCTAAAAGCATCAACTACATAAATGATGACTCTGTACTTTTTTGAATGGCCCTTCCATTTTTTCCCTTTGCTTCTTTCAGGACCAAAAGAAGCTGCACTGATGGGGTGAAAGCTACCTCACAGAAGAATCTTCAACCCCATGCACAATAAAGATTTTTCAAGATCTACTTTTTTTTAAAAAAAAAGTCATTCCTCAAACATCAGCTGCACCCAACAGAACAAATAAAAAGATACACACCTTGTTTAGACAGTCTTCGCAGTAAAGTGAGCCCTTTAAACAAACCGGAGGTACCACATTTAGGTGCAAAGAATTGGTGCACAAGTGAGGCGTTAGCTCCGACTGTGATATGTGCTCTTCCAAATGCCCTGGAGCCCCGCTTGTGAAATCAGAACAGGGGAAATAGCCAGCAGAGGCGCAGCCCTGGAGAGCCGGGAACTGATGCAGCTTGTGCACATTACCATGACATGATTGGAAATGAAGCTTTCCACAACAGGGCAGGTGTTTGCAGGAAGATAGATTACTTTCTAGACACATGCTGGGAAAGTCACTTGCAATGCCGGCCAAACTGCTCCTAGCTGAGGCATTCTGGAGTGAAGACGCAGACTGGAAAGCAAACCCTGACCCTACCTGACACGTGATGGTCCTGGTGCTCTGCGAGTCTAACAGTGCGCCTGGGTGAATCAAGCTACCAGTACCTCCACTACCGCCGCCACCACCACCACCACCAAAATGCATTGGTGAAGTGGAGGGTTCATTAGGGCAATGAGCACAGCAGCTTACTTTGGGGACAGGTGAAAGCTGTATTTTAGGTTGCTGAAGAGAATGAATATCTGGAAGTGGGACTGCTGGAAAGAGTTTAGAGCCAGCATGAAGGGGAGATGGCACATCCTTTAATTCCACAGCAACTTTCTTGTTCTCCATGTAATCTTTCTGGGAAGAGAAGATCAAAACGCAAATTAATGTTATGAGGCCAGTGACTTTTGGTTACTCACATCCTACTGCAATCCCAAAATGAAAATAGTGTTCAATCCTGTTCACATTACTCCACCATAACCAAACAATATGGAATGGCAGCTGAAACCAGGGGTATTCTTCAGAGAGGTCTGCAGGAGGTGAACACTGAAACAGACAACTAAAATCAAGACCGTGTCTGTCCTTCCTGAATTTTAGGTGACTGGGGGCGGGTTCTGCTTCCATGTTCAGCAGGGCAGGTTAACCATCTGTGCCCCAGGGACTTCCCTTCGATAACTTCCCCTTGCCTCCTAGGGTCTTCTAAAGACAAAACAGGTGGCATGAAAACAACAGTCACCAACAGCATTCAATAAAGATGGCTTCCAAGCCATGTACTTTGAGGAAAATACTTAATGGTTCCTGCAGTCAAATCATCAAGGGTTTAGGAAGGTCCTCCAGAGGATTCCAAACATTAAAGATGAGATTAGCTATCTGTCCAAGTGGCCCACCCTTGGAGGTTTCAAATGTGTAGCTGATGACATTAAGCAAGTTCCAGGGTATCATGACCTAAAGCCATAATGCCAACAATGACTTTATAGCCAGGGACAAGATTAAGAGTAATTAGAAAATTATTTGGGAACAAGGTTCCAGAGAAAGAGTTTGTTATTCGCCTCTAACATAGACACAGGAGGCCAGAATATTTACAAGGTTATAGCATAGCAGTGTCAGAGACTTGGGTCTGAATGCGCTCAGTAACTGAGGGCCTTGGGTAAGTTACACAACCTGTCTATACTTTAGTTTCTTCCGCCTTCAATTGGGAACAATAGGATATACCTCCTGCAGTTGTTAGAAGGAGGAAATGAGATAGTGCATGTAAAGCACTCAGCAGAGTACCTGCCTCTTAAAGGAGATCCAGCTAATCAGTAGCCCTTACTCACTGCAGGAACTATTAAGAGAAAGAGGATGTCCTGATATAGTGAGAGCGACATGCTCTTCTCTCAGAGCACAGAAAGGGCCATATGACTGCTATGATTTCACTCCTTTGGCTGTGGTTCTACACTCATCTGGGAGAGTACACTCATTTAGGAGAAATCTGGATTTTTCACTTGGACATTTCCTAAAAGGGAGGTGACAGCAATTGACTGACTGCCAACAAGCAGTGTGTTCTGCCCTCTTCGTAATTACAGTTCAGGCTGGAAATTCATCTACTGGCATTGTGATTTACAGACACCTGGCTCTCATGATCAGGGTTATTATGAGTTGGTCCCCCTGAATTTACTCCATTCTGGGTGCCACTGATAAAATCAGGTTTCTGGATCTGTAAAGCTGAGAGCACAATCCTGTACAATGTGACTCCACAAGGGTCAGATCCTCCAGCCCAGAAGCCCTGCCTAAGCTGCCAACCCTGTTGCCAAATGTCCCTAAAAGAAATGACCTCAATTACTGATGCCATGAAAAAAAAAAGAAGAAAAAGAAAAAAGTTAAGTATATAATGAAAACCTGGAGAAGATATGGAATTTGAGTTTTTTAAAAGTTACTAATACCCTTATGTAAATTTACAGTAAAGACTCATTTAAATTCCAAGTGCAATAGCAAAAAAAAAAAAAAAGTAATATGGGGCATGAAATGGAATCAGAAAAAAAGTCAAAATCACTATGAAAAAGCAAAGGAAGTTACAGACATGTTTAAATATTCAAGAGAAATCTTGAATAGAAAAAGACTGCCAATAAAGTCCTATTAATCTTGCTTCAATTTTGAGACTCAAATCTCAGAAGGCTAGAGTGAAATAAAATCTATTTTATACTTTCCTCTGATTTGACTCTATAATTTGGATTTTATCTCTGGCATCTGTGACTTTTGATAAGAAACAAATCATCCCCAAATTTTAACATTAAATATTTAAAGCACCTACAATACTTAGAATAGGAATACAGGAGTTAAAAAATTTAGGCTCTCCTTGAGTCAGGAATTATAACCATGAGCTACAAGGAGGAATAGGCTGGATACGAGATAAACAATTGGTTCGAACAAATCGAACCAATTTCTTCATTTACTTATTACAAAAATACAATCAGATATACCACCAAAGATAAAACTTAGTACAGACTCCAGGGAGAGACACTGCCCCAGACCAAATGGACCGCTCATCTATTTGCATAAGGAGTTTGCTGTGTCCTCAGTCTTGCGCATAGTTACCGTTTGGGGACTAAGTGGCAATGTCTGCTCAGGACGAGAAAAGCAATTAGAGAATTTCCAAAGCCATGGCTTAGCATCATTATTTTGTTGCAGCCATCCAGGTGTTCTACTGCAGGAGTCCTCAGTTCCGCTTCCTTCCATCATACAGCCATACAAAGTGGTTCAACATTCTTTCATCTTTCTTTTCTTTCATTCTTCCACCCTGTTAAGAAGGAGACTGCAATGTTATTTATTTGCCTAAGTACAAATTTCATTATTAAAATGGAAGATTGCAGGGGCACCTGGGTGGCTGTTGGCTCGGATCACAATCTCAGGATCCTGGGATGGAGAGATGGAGAGTCCCACATCACGTTGTGCTCCCTGCTCAGCGGGGAGCCTGCTTCTCCCTCTCCCTCTGCCGCTCTCTCTCAAATAAATTTTAAAAAGTGAGACCGCAACTGTACTTATGGAACAACATTATTTACGGTATAATGGCTCCCATTAAGTCAAAGAGTAAGGAATAAAGGTAGAGTTCTAGCCAAATGCCAACCCATTTAGCCCTGAGCAGGTCTTTTCTATAGTTTTTCTTAATTCTTCTCAACCATCTCTCCCTAAAGACTCTCCTGGTAAAGGTCAAAAAGTTAACCGAGTACGTAATTTTAGTAAAAGAACAGCTACATGTCTTCATTACCAATTACATAAGATTCTGAAATTGACTTAATAGCAACCTATCCCACTGTGTCATTGATGTGACTATGGAAGGTCCAAACTAAGTGAACTCTTTGGACTCTGAATTTGATTTTGCTACAGAACAAATCGAACCAATTTCTTCATTTACTTATTACAAAAATACAATCAGATATACCACCAAAAATCTAATCGAGAAATCTCCAGTCACAGATGTGCTGTATCTACCCCAGTGCAACCAACTGCATTCTTACAAGTCTTAAACAGTACAATAAAAGCAGATCAAATCAATAACAGCCAGTGGGCGTGGAGGCAGACTGCCAATGGTAAGGACAACTGAACCTCATTTCCAAGTCTTTGCCATTATACCAAACAACTGCCTATTCTTACCTGCAGTGGCCATTTTAAGGTTATCAATTTATCAGAAATTTCAATTGGACATAAAGAAAACAATTTCTTTTAAGTCTCTCTCTCTGAAAAGATGCTCTTCTCAAGAGATTTTAATATCTACGTAGTATGGTGAAGGGAGAGATGAGTATTCTATCTAAAATATAGAACCAATCACATAAAGCAGGGGCAGGCAAACTATAGCCTGCCAGCCAAAACCAGCCCTTTACTTGTATTTTAAAGACCTTCAAACTAAGAAGGTATTTTATACTTTTTAATTCTTGGGGGGGCGGGGGGGGAATCAAAAGAATCATATCTTGTAACCCAAAATTATATGAAATTCAACTTTTGGTGTCTCTATTTTAAATAGATAACTTTGTTTAAATACTGTCTGGCTATTTTTGCACTACAGCTACAGAGTTGAGTATTTGCAACAGAGACTGCATGGCCCACAAAGCCTAAAATATTTACTATTTGGCCCTTATGTGGAAGCTACAAAAACTTATATTAAGTTTCAGTCTCTTCCTCTGCAGAGTGTGGCTAAGTTCTTCCCCTCTACAGCATTACGAAGGGGGGAAATTATGGAAATGACCCCACCATCTGTCTTCACCAATGTAGAGCTTGCGCCAAGTACAGGGTTTGCAACATAGTATATACTGAGTAATTATTGTTAAGTGAAGGGATAAATATTGTAACTATTTACCTACTACTAAAAGAGTTAATCGGGATCTCTGGGCAGCTCAGCGGTTTGGCGCCTGCCTTTGGCCCAGGGCGCGATCCTGGAGACCCGGGATCGAATCCCACATCGGGCTCCCGGTGCATGGGGCCTGCTTCTCCCTCTGCCTGTGTCTCTGCCTCTCTCTCTGTGTGACTATCATAAATCAATGAAAATTAAAAAAGAAGAAGAAAAAAAAAACTTTAAAAGAGTTAATCTGGAGGGAGAGATGGAGTGTACCTCCACAACTACAATAAATTATGACAGTTGTTCTTCCTACTGAACACAGATCTCGTAACCCCCAACCATCTCCTCTCTGGATCATGGGAACCTGTGATGTTCACAATATGCAACTTCAACATGCTCTTTCAAATTTCTTCAAGACCAATCCTGAAAGTGAGTTAAGAGGCAGAGTACAATACAGATCACAAACCATTTTTATTTAACATTATTTCCTCATTCAACAACTATTTATTATCTACTATATAACAGGCCTGTGCTTGGCACAAGAGATACAATGATGAAAACAACCAGACAATAAGATCCATTTGTGTAATTTTTTCCCCCCACAGTAAAGCAGGAGCAGGAAACCTGAGCCTGAACTATACAAGGTTGAGCTAGACAAGGGAGAAGTGAGCTACATTTTACCTAGGAGTAAACACAAGTTTAATTAGGTTTTGTAACTTGGCCAAGATCACAGAATTAGAAAGGGGGCAGAGCCAGGCTTGTCCACCTCTTTCTTTCCATCACACCAAGGCACCTGCCTTCCGTATTTATTGCTCAACACAATCAAAAGTACAAATGTATTAGCTTTGGGGATCCCTGGGTGGCTCAGCGGTTTAGCACCTGCCTTCGGCCCAGGGCGCAATCCTGGAGTCCCGGGATCGAGTCCCGTGTCGGGCTCCCGACATGGAGCCTGCTTCTCCCTCTGCCTGTGTCTCTGCTTCTCTATGTCTATCATAAATAAATAAACAAATCTTCAAAAAATATGTAATAGCTTTTAAGTTGCCTGCACCCAGAAAATTTCCCATTCCTGGGAATGCCACTAAGTAACTCAGGTAGCCAAAACAAGTTTTTTGTTGATTTGAGTGGGAGTCTTTGAACAATTAGTGCTTGAGAGCGCAGCCGTCTGATGTCCGCCTGTATATTAATCTCCAATTTTGCTGCTCCCTATCCAGGCAGCTTTTAGAGAGTTCGCAACCTCTCTGAACCTCAGATCCTACGCGTAAAATGGACCTGATTATAACTGCAGCATCCTCATAGGGCTGTTGTCGGGATTTAACGAGACGAAGTATAAAATCTAGAAGCGGCCTCCTCTTAACACAAGTTAGTCTTCGACCCCCACACGACACAGTCCCCTTACTTACTTTTGTTTCGTAGCTCTTCTTACTAAAATTGTTTGTTTTTTTTTTTTTAATTATGCCTCCCCGACTTGAACATAAACTCCATGGCAGCAGCCAAGCAGACACCACGTTTTCTCATTCATTGCTCCACTTCCTGCACCTGCCAAGTGCCTAGCACCGTCTCAACGATTGCTGAACGAGTCAAGTGTTCAAGAAATGTCTAGGAAGATCCTTTGGGTCTTGATTTCCCAACATGCAAAACTGTATTTCCAGCTCGGGGGGAGGGGGGGGGAGTGGGGGAAGTCCAGAAGATAAAAGGTGACTGGAAAGCTCTTGGTAATGCCAGAAAAAAAAAAAAAAGAAAAAAAAACTACTTGGGAAACTAAAACGTGTATGGAGGCGTAGCGTTACAATTAGTAGTGGGAGTGGCTCAAGCCCTAAGGCAACTCAACGTAGTGTTGAGTCTGTCTGTCAAGCCAGAGACTATACCCTAGGGAGTGCTGAACCGTCCGAGGGGAGTGCAAGAACGCTCAAGGAGGGGGGGGGGGGGGGGGCTGAAAAACATTCACCCCTGTCTTCCCTTCTTAACCTTCCAACTGTGCACGCTGCTCCGGAAAGGCTGCTCTCCACACCTGGAAGCCCCCCAGGGAACAGGGAGACAGGTGCGGGCGGGCAGCCAAACACCCCCAAAGAGCAGCAGCGGCGCGGCAGTGACAGTCGTGAACCGACCTGAAAGGGTGACAACCCAAACCCACGGTGGGGGCCTGTCTGGTGGGTCCCAGTCCTTCCCCCCGGAGCAGACAACCTCCCCCACCCCCGCCAGCAAAGGGCAGGGGAAAGGGGGGGGACGCTGTCCCGCCTCCAGCCGGTGGCCCCAGAGCAGTGAGCCCATCAGGAACCAGTCCCCAGCGGTGCCAGCCAACTCACCTCAGCCGCCGGCTCCACCTCCGCTCACATTCCGGCCCCGCCGCCTTCCCCCCGCCCCCCCAGGCCCTTTGTTTTGATTCCCGACTCCGCAGCTCCCGCCGCCGCCGCCAAGCGCACCCTCCACTTCCGCTTCCGCACCGCACCGCCCCTGTCGCAAAACCGACGCCCTTCTCTCCACCCCCCGCCGCGCCCGCCCGCCCGCCGTGGCCCCGCCCCTTCCTCCACCCCGCCCCCGCCGCCGCGTCCTCCCCGCGCGGGGCGTGCTGGGAACCCCGGGGGGGGCGGGGCCTCGCGGCCCTGCAGCCTCGTCAGGCTCAGTCCCCTCCCGATAAACCCCTAAATAGGGACCTTCCCAGGGGGAGACCCCGGCTTTTTGGGGCCAAAACCCCCTGCTTAGGGAGGCCTTCTCCCTGGCTTATCGTGGTGGAGTGGAAAGGAACCTGATAAGCGGAGAATGAGAGGGCTTGTGAGGTGGAGCCGGGCGGGGGGGGTGGGGGTTGGAAAAAAACTTGCCAATCGGGATTTTGATACGATTGAGCTTTTTGGGTCTTTGGAGGGAAGGCGATTTAAACAGAATTTTGATGAAAAACGCGACGGTTTTGGCGCTCTCGCTGATGTGCGCGCGAGCTCCGCTCTCCCTGGTTCCCTCTGGTCACGTGATGGCTCTCTCGCTTGCTCTTTTTTTAAATTAAGGGATGCATAATTTGCGCAGCATCCTTCATCTACTGCAACCTAGTGGCGAGTGGAGAGAAAAATAACCGCCCGCGGGGCTTCCCGCGAGGTCCCGGTGGGGCCACTTCTTGCAAGAGGGTGACCCAGGGGGCAAACAAGGGAGGTGTGTGCCCAGGCTGTGTGCTGCACACTGGCTCCCCCTCCCACTAAGGGGTCCTCGTGTTTTCAGTTAGAAAACGTCATTTTTAAAAGCCCTGTAGCCCAGAGCCCGCTGCAAGTGCATGCAAACTTTTCAGGGATGGGGTAGGGGGAAGCACTACGAAGCCTGTAGGGGCTTGTGTTTTCGGTGGGTGGATGTGACATGCATGGTTGGGTTTTTTTTTTTTTTGGCGGGGGGGGGGGGAAGGGAGGGTTGGTGCTTCACGGTCTTTTACCTGAAGTCATTAAAAAAAAAAAAAAAAAAAAAAAACCTAAGCATGAGACGGTCGCTTCCGAAACTGCCAACCGCTCCCTACTTCCTGTGGCTATTGAGAAAAACAAAACCCGCATCTAAATCGAGACATATTTAAGACGTGCAAGCTGAATCCGACCTACAAGTTCAATTCTGAAGTTTGCTGAGAAACAGATTCATTTTGCAGAAGAATAAGCCGAAATGGCCAAATGAGATTTTTTTTTTTTTACCCCCTGCAGGATGAGGCCATTTCATTAAACAATTTGGATTTTGTTGCGGGGGCGGGGGGGGGGGATTTCAGGGAAGCTGATACATCCCTGTAGGCATCCTTGTATAGTCCTATTGTGGAGGGCAAGATCAAACACGTAGCTGAAGCACCCTTTGTGCTTGATTTTCATTTTCCAGAAAGCAGATGACAAGCACACACATCATCTGCCTGCTTAGGTATTTATTACTGCTAAGTAAATCCTCATTGTGTCTGTGTGTGGGTATTATTTTCCAAGTGGGAATTAGAACAGATGAAAAAACAACCCAGTGTCTGTTTTTTTTTCTTCCTCTTTCTTTCTTTCTTTCTTTCTTTCTTTCTTTCTTTCTTTCTTTCTTTCTTTCTTTTCTTTCTTTCTTTTCTTTCTTTCTTTCCTTTCTTTCTTTCCTTTTTTTCTCTTTCTTTCTCCCAAAGTACCAAATATGCTTCTCTTTAGAGGAGTTTTTTCTTTTTTATTCTGGTTGAGTATCTCTGAACACAGACCCAAGCAACTAAAAACATAAAAAGGAAACAAAGTGACTGTATTTTAAATTGCCTTTTTAAAAAAAGTTGGTGGTGGTCACAAAATAATACAGAACAGACACATTTTGTTTGACTTTGCTTGGCATTCTTCCAAGTCCAGAGCTGTCCCTGATCTCAACAGGTTAAACTCCCTAAGTAAAGTGGAATCAATCCTACTACATGGAAAGTTAATGAAAAGTCTGAATCACAATTTTTAAGGAAATGCAGTTTTAGTGTTTTCTGTAGAAAACCAGCCTAAGCAGACCACCAGCCCTTGAAAGCAATTATGAAGTGAAAGCAATTTGATACTTGTGAAAGAGTGCTTTCGCATTTTTCCTAGGGGTTATTTTCTTAAATATAGTCTCTGTTAATCTTACTCTTATTTCTTTGCTGGCCAGACTCTTTTACCAGAGAGTAACTTTTGGTTTTTCTATGTCCAAATTATAATCCTCATGTTTATGAAACCAGGATGTTTTATTTTTGTGCTGCTTAAGAGGCCACTTTACATTCATTTCACCTCTTAAATTAACTTAGCTACCACTAATGGGGTTTCTCCCCCAGCAACTTCCCTTCCGAAAGGTTTAGCGTTCCGAAATAATGAATTGTAATGGAAGGACGAAAGCAAGAGAAACTGAGCTCTCTGCTAATTCGTATCTAAAAGCTACAAGGAAAACACTGAATAGAAGAAGGAAAAAGTTTTAAAGTACACTGAATTTTCCTTTTATTGCAAAGGTTTTACCCAATAACAAACCCTTTCCCCTAAACTATTCTGAAGAGGACTTTCATCATTTCAACGCACTCCCTCTCGTCTTTATGGAAAATGAAGGAAATTGGAAACTAGCTACTTTAAGCGACTTAATCAATGCCATTGAGGCAGGACTGGTAACTCATCAATTTGTGTTTCTGTTTATCTGTAAACTGGGAATGATTACTCCCTGCCCAGAGACCTCACGGAGTGGTGAGAGTCAAAATTCTGAGGATGAAAGAGAGCATCAGAGGAAAAATGTCGAGAGGGTGTGAATGATTTTATTAGTGTTTGTGACCGGGATGGAAATTTCCTGAAAGACATGTTGGTACTTTCCTTAACTCTGTTGGTACAGGTAGTGAGGTTCCCTTTTGGGTCTGAGTTTCTTTAGGAACTTGAGGAGTCAAAACAAAGTCAAATTAGAAAAAGGCCATTCTTAACCAAGGCAGAGAGGCAGGAAGGATTCTAAAGATTGTGGCAGGAGGCCTCAAAATAGCTAAAAATCTCTTTGTCTCTAGGGTAGTGCTGAAGAGGGCTGGTGTAGGAGTCCAACAGACCCAGGTTTGAAGCCTGATTTGTTATTGCTAATTGGGACTCCTTGGGCAATGCATTTAATTTCCTGCACCTTTGTTTTCTCAACTTTAAAGTGAGAGCAATAGGGCAGCCCTGGTGGCCCAGTGGTTTAGGCCGCCTTTGGTCCAGAGCCTGATCCTGGAGACGAGGGATTGAGTCCCACATTGGGCTCCCTGCATGGAGCCTGCTTCTCCCTCTGCCTGTGTCTCTGCCTCTCTCTTGCTCTATGTCTGTCATGAATAAATAAAATCTTAATAAAATGAGAGCAATAAGAGTGCTTTTCTGTCATTTTCATCTGGGTCTCAGCTCTGTTGTCACCTCCTTAGAGCAGCCTTCCCTCACCATCTAAAGTGACCCCTTCCAGCTCTTTTATCTCAAGTGACCTTGCACCTGAAATTACTCTTTCTGTTTGCTGGTGTAGTGTCTTGCTTTCTTAGCCGCATAAGCCTTTTGAGGACTGGCATTTTGTTTGACATTTGTTGTGTCATAAGCCCGAGTGCTCAAATAAATATTTGTTGATGAACAGTTGGGATTGCTGTTATGAATAAGAAAACCCACATTTAAGAAGTCAGCCTTGTGGGGGCACCTGGGTAGCCTGTTGGTTGAGCATCTAACTTGGTTCGGCTTATGGTGTCATCATTGGGGTCCCTGCGAGGAGCCTACTTCTGCCTCTGCCTATATGCCTGTGTTTCTCATGTATAAATAAATAAAATCTTAAAAAAAAAAAAAAGGTTAACTTGTGCCTGACATACATAACCAATGAAGAAATCATGGTCACTTAACAGTTATATCAATTGTCTTTAACTGTGTGCCAGGCACTACCCTAGATGTTTTACAGACTCCAAATCTTGTCTCTGCATAATCCTATTAGGAGCCCCTATTTTATTTTATTATTTTATTTTATTTAGATTTAATCCACTTATTAATGAGAGACACAGAGAGGCAGAGACACAGGTATTGGGAGAAGCAGGCTCCATGCAGGGAACCCGATGCAGGCAGGAGTCGAACCCGGTTCTCCAGGATCACGCCCCGGGCCGAAGGCAGACGCCAAACCGCTGAGCCCCCCACCCCCCGGGCTGCCCAGAGCCCCCCTTTTATAGAAGAGGACACTGTCACCGAGAGTTTAAGTCACTTGCCAAGATCAACCAGCTAGTAGGAGCACAGCTAGAGTTCAAAGCCAGGCTCGGAGCCAAAGCCTTAGACGCGAAGTCTGCTGCCTTTGAAGAAGATAACGATGCTGAAATCTTTATCATGGGCGTAAAGGCCACATGGAGCATTGCTTGGCCTGAGCGGACCTGGATCTCTGTCCCTCCCAGCTGTTGGGGAAAAATTGCGAGCGGCGTCTAAGGGAAGGGAGTCGTATTTTCTCGAAGAGCGTGGCGCTCACGTCCGAGCCCGTCCCGGGATGCCCGGGGACCCGCCCGCACAGTCCCAGGCCGGCCAGGCCCCCGCCGCCCGCCGCCGGGGGGAGCCGCCGCGTGGCCTCGCCGCGCCCGGGCCCTGGGGAAAAAAAAAAAAAAAAAAAAAAAAAGTTTCCAAACCGCGTTGCTGGGCGCTGATTGGCTGAGGCGAACGCGGTCCCGCGGCAGCGCAGCCAATGGCCGGCGGGGGTGGGGGCGGGGCCAGAGGCCCGGGCGGTGCAGTGCCCGCCGCCGCCGCCGCCGCCGCCCGTCCTCGCGGACCGCTCCCGGGTAAGTGCGGGGCTGCCGGGGCCGGGGCCGCCGCCACCGCCGGGAAGCCCTCCGGCACCGCCGCGCCTCCTGGCGGGGGACCCTTGCAGCGCCCCTCCCCGGCCGCCCGCGCTCCGCGGGTCCCGGCGCTGGGCTCAAAAATCCCGCTCTCCGGAGCCGCCTGCCTAACTTTGCGCCTTCCCAGCCTTGTGTCCTCGCGCCCAGCTCCTCGCCTTTGCCAACTTTCTTTCTCTCCCAGCGCTGGCCCGTCTCCCGACCTGCTGCCCTCCGCTCCCTCCGGCACTGCTCCCTTCTGCCCTCCTCGACCCCAGCCCCCGCGGCCCGGCTCCTCCGCCCTCCGCCCCTCCCACCCCCACCCCTACCCCTCCCGACTCTCCGCTCTTTTTTTTTTTTTTTTTCCCCCTGTCTCATTCCCCCCCACCCCTTTTCCTCCTGCTGCCCCCGACTCCCCCCTCATTCCTCGTACTCCCCCTGCCCCCTCCAAACTCGTCCACTGCCCCTTGCTACTTCCACCCCTCAGTTCAGGCCTCCTTCCAAAAGCCTCCCCCCTCCTTGGCATCCATCTCCCTTGCCTTCGGGAACGTGTTTGGAACAGTCTCCTTCCCCCTGCTTTTTCTCAGATCTCTGCTGCAGGGAGGTTCAGATTTCTCCTGACTGCACTTTGGGGAAGGATTGGATAAAGGATGAAAACGCTTATTCTACAGTTTGAATGCAGTGCTGGGGCTTACCTGCCTCCCCGAGGTCATGGGAAATCCCGCCATCATCACCTTGACACCGCTTTTGGGGGGAAAGCAACCTTATCTTCTCCAGTCATCTCAAGTTCTCTGCCTCCTGAGGGTCTGAGCTTCCCAGATTTCTTTGTCCAGGGTTGGTACCAGGTTGTGCCTCTTTTCTACTTTTAGCCTCAAGGTCCCTTTTAACTTCCTTTCTAAAGAAATGGCCTTTACAGGGTGCACTGGGCAGAGATTTGTCATTTTCTATGCTAGTTTTGTTTCTGTATTCTTGGAGAGGACGGCCTTTTAGGACATGGATAGGGTGCTTTGAAGAGCAGTTGGATCCCGTTGACTAACTCCCAGAGCTGCTTATCTGACCCCACCACCACACTGCTATTTAACCAGGTTTGAAACTTAAATCTTTCCTCTTACTGTGTCCTTTGTGTAAGATTAGATCCTTGAAGTCTCAGGGGCCTCCGACTGGCATATTTTATCCTCTCATTTTGGATAATAGTTTAACTTGGCTTTTTCTGTTAGGATGTTATTTTTGTTTCCAAAGTGTGTTCTTTTGCCTCAGAACGTGTGAGCCCAGAGAGATTACACTCCCTTTCCTTACCAGATAATTTCTTGACAGGAGAGGGCCTGCATTCAGAAAGTTTGTGTCAGCAGCTAGGACTGTTTTTGCACCTAGTACTGATGTACGTGCTTTCTGCCTGCCTCTCCCAGCAGTGCCTTAAGTACTTAGTAGGTGTTTGGAAATGTTGGAGAAGGGATGGAGGAGAGGGAAACCAGGGTATGGAAAAAATCATTCCCTGGCATCTTGATTCAATAGAATAACCTTATCCTGAAACAATAGCCATTCTATTTTTTTTCATTCTATGTTTTGATCTGAGTGTAAGCTTTTTAAAATTTCAAAGGCAGCCTATGCTTGTTGTAAAAATCAATGCATACAGTAGTGTGTCTGGAACAGGTTTTTTTAAAGATTTTATTTATTAGCGTGGGTGGGGGCAGGGAGAGGGAGAAACAGCCTCCCCTCTGAGCAGGGAACCCCAACACGGGGCTCGATCCCAGGACCTGAGCCCAAGGTAGTTACTTAACCCCACTGAGCCACTGGGCACCCCTCCCCCTGCTCCCACCCCACAGGTCCTATCTCAGTGCCTACTTTACCCCCGCCTGGTACATGCTTCCAGATCCTTTTCATGTATGCAAAGAGAGCGACATACCTTTACAAACAAAACTGGCAACCTTCTTTCAACGTATCATGAGCTTTCTTCCATATTAGTTCATATGTTTCTTAACGACTACATAATTTTTCCCAGTCCTCTGCTGACAGTTGAGCTGCTCCAGTTTTCCACATCAGTGAATGATGGCATACACCCTTGAGTATATGTCCTTGCATGCCTATCTCAGTATTTTTGTAGGAAGATCATTATAGACTTGGAAGGTGCAGAGACAGAAGCCAGACTTGCTGACTCTTGACTGGTTTTGCCCCAGTGATGCCACTTCTGCAAAATGCAGGGCCTGCGTCATAACCTAGAAGCTGTTGAAGCACGTGCTGACGTTTGGCCAAGTCTTTCTGACCCTCCCTCTCCATTCAGCTCTTCCGTTTGTTTTGGTTGGGGAGGATGGAGGTTGGTGTGGAGGAGGGCGGTGCGTTAATTCTTGATAGTTTATCCATGTGTATTGTTCCTGACCAGCTGTGCTGGCTTTCTTCTAAGCGAAGAAAGGAGATTGCTTTTTTTTCTCTAGGGTTTCGAAAGCAAAGGTGTGTCGGGAGATCGAAGTTACGCAAAAAGGAGAACATAATTTTTGAACTTCTTGCTCCCAGCTTGTTCTTCCTTGCATGCTGTAGCATATACTTTCGAGGTGCCCATTGGATTTGTCCATAGAGCTCATGGGGCATGATGGCCTATTGAGAGCACAGGCTCAGAGGCAAAATGCCTAGAACACTTGTAGCACAAATGTAATAAATGCGTGTAGCACCCATTTTTAAGAGAGCGGGTACAGAGTTGTATATACCGAGACCTAGCATTAACCCGTGCCTGTCACAGTGCCTTTGAAGACCCTATGTGGGCCGGATGAAATGAGTGAATCTGACCTCTGAACATTCTCTTTGCAACCCCAAGGAGACCATGAACTTGAATTCAAAGGCCCTCCAGTCACCCCTCCCAACTTGCACTTGGTCTGGTTTGCCTCTAGCCATTCATTTGCACCTATGGAAATGGCCAAGGCATGCAGTGTTTCTACTCCAGCTTCTGCTTCTAGGAACCTAGTGATGTCTTGCTTACTCTTATAGTCAGATGGCTCAAAGGGGATAAACTTGAAGATAAGTTCTTACACACCCAGCACAGGGCAAACAGAAGGTGGTGGTTCAACTCAGTAAGGAGAGTCTTTCCAAGTCATCTTACCTGCTTTCTGTGGCAAAGAATAATGCACATTGGAACTGTGAGACATTTTCAAATGGCAAAGGAAGAATTGTACATTTTTAAGATTGTTTCAGTGTGAAGTTCAGCTGTTACTGCTTCTTAGTCTAGGATATATTTTTTTCTCTTCCCTAAGGATTGTTTTTAAAATGCACGGCGGTTTGGGTTGAAATGCCAAGCCTGTGGTTTTTGCCCTTTAGTTGAAGGAGCTACAGTTGGTTCAGGCTGTGACAGGAGCTCAGGTCTCTGCTTAGCTTCTCCCCACCAACTCCTGGCCCTGAAGTCCAAAATCAGTCCACCCATCAGCACCATTATAATTAAAGCCTCTCTTGCATTGGAAGTGCCTCCTAAAACATCTCAAATTCACTTCTTTCCCAAGGACTTTTAGTCCTCACTGGCCATGTTTTAAGAGTGCAGGATGAACCGTTATTAAACCCCAAGAACAGTATCAGATGATCCTTATCAAGTACACCTGAGGAGGGGGTCGTTTCCAACATGGTATCCTCTCCTGCCGCTTCCCACTAATGAGATGCCACACAGGTGCTGAGGGAGAGTGAGGTTTTCCTGACAAGCCTCTTAGAGATTTACAGATGTCAACTATAAACTAGTCTTCAGAGGTTTCTGCCTTCCTGCCTTTCCTTAACCTTACATCCCCTTCCTGTTAGTGGTCCCATATCTGTCTTCCCCTTCATTCATTCCACAAACATTTATTGAATGCCTAGTATATGCCAGGCACTGTTCTAGGCCTTGGGATAAAAAAGCAAGACCCAGAAGGCCGCTGTATTCAATCATTGACATTCCAGTGGGGGAAAATAAAAACAAAACTCAAAATGGTGAAATAAAACAAAGTAGGGGTTAATAGTGAAGAACCGGAGGGGATATTTGGTGGGATATTCAAATAAGGTCTCCCTGGGGAGGACATTTCAGCTGAGATGGAATGACAAGAAGGATATCTGGGCAGAGAGCTGAGGGAGAAGCAATCCAGGCAGAGAATAGCAAGTGCAAAAGCCCTGAGGTGGGAGCAAGTTTGATGTGTTCAAGGAACAGAAAGAAGGTAATGTGGTTTGCACCACATTGCTAATGAGGGGGACTAGGGTTGGGAATGTTTAGAGAAGTAGGAACTAATTACATTAAATATTGGACGTGATATTTTCCCAGATAGCAGGAAAAGTCGATTTACACCCATTGTTTTTAGTTCTCACTTTTTTGGCCTACTACACAGATTCCCATGCCATGCAGTTGAGACTGTACTCTACATAATGGCCACACGGTCCTCAGTTGCACAGGCTCTTGACACTAGAGGCGGTGGTTTGGGGATTTTGTATTGATGAGTTCTGGGGTCATTAGAGCTTAAGGCTTGAGCAAGGAGTACCAGACCTGAGTTTATCCTTACCTGCTGCGATGTTAATTACTGTTATTTACACTCCAGGTGCTCTGTTCTTTTTACTTTCAGCAAATGACATCTTTCACTACTTACCTTAATCAGGATCTCCATGGCAGGAATCCAATCCTAACTGGTATAATCAAGAAAGGTTGTTGGCGATCTCTCATAACCTTAAATCAAGTATGACTGGATCCAGGTGTTCAAATGATATCATCAGGACCCAGTGTCTCCACCTCTTGGCCCTGCTTTCCTCTGTTTTGGCTTCCTTCTCTTATGATGGAGGGATGATCTCTGGCAGCTCCAGGCTTACCTCCTACCGTCTTACCCTAGTGGAAAGAGTTTCTTTTTTCTCCCAGCTTTATGGAGATATAATTGACAAATAACATTGTGTAAGTTTAAGGCATATAGCATGATGGTTTGATAAACATGTATATTGTGAAACCATTACCACAATAAGGTTAGCTAACACTTCCAGAGTGTCTTTTTTTTTTTTTTTTTAAGATTTTATTTATGTATTCATGAGAGACACAGAGGCAGAGACATAGGCAGAGGGAGAAGCAGGCTCCATGCAGGGAGCCCCATGTGGGACTCCATCCAGGGACTCCAGGATCATGCCTTGGGCAGAAAGCAGACGCTCAACCGCTGAGCCACCCAGGCATCCCCCAGAGTGTCTTTCTTGATGGCTCTGCGAAAGCCCAAGACCTGGACACTGGTTTGCTCAGTTTGGGTAAGGGCCAGCCCTGAACCAATCATTGGCCTAGTTTGGGTTTGACCTGCCCCTGTCATTGGCTCTGCTTGGGTAAGGGCCAGCCCTGAACCAATCAATGACTTAGTTTGGTTTCAACTTGCCACTGTCATTGGTTCTCCTTGGGTTAAGGGCCAGCCCTGAACCAACATTGGCCCGCCTCTGAGCCAGTTACTGATGCTGGAGGCATCCGTCCAATCATGTGTCTCCTAGATGCTGGTGCGAAGTACATCTGAATTACATGGAATGAGTATAGGGTTGGTTTTCCTAAGATTGGGGTGGTGTTCCAGAAAGCTGGAAGAAGAAATACTGGATAGGAAAAAAATCAACAAATGTACGGCTTTCTACTCTGTCCAGCTTTTCTGCTTTCATCCAGCTTTCAGAGAAATTCTGTTCCCCAGAAGGTGGTAGGTGGGGAATAGGGCATCTTGTCTCTGAATCTGGGAAGGGAGAGAAATTAGCAAGATGTGAGTACAGGTACTAACAAATCTAGTTATAAATAAGGACTGTGCTCCAATATATGTGTGTGTGTGTGTGTGTGTATATCTATATATATATATATTTTTTTTTTTTTGCCAGGGATCCAGAAGTTGGTGATTGTGTCCATGTCAACTCTAACATATTTAGCTGAATGACTCATATTTGTAGTAAAAAATACAGCTTGTTATGGACGCCTGGGTGGCTCAGTTGGATAAGCATCCGACTCTTGATTTCAGCTCAAGTTATGATCTAAGGGTCCTGAGATGGAGCCCCAAGTTGGTTTCCATGCTCTGAGCTGGAGCCTGCTTAAAATACTCTCTCCTTCTGCAGTGCTTGCTCTCACGTGCGGTGTCTCTCTCAAAAAGAAAAAAAAAAAAATACAGTTATACCTTGCAAAGTGAGGGGTTGCGTTCATTCTTTTGTCCCTAAGGACACCACATTGTGAGCTCCCTTGAGGGAAGGAAGGGACCTTGGAGACCTCTCATTTGGATTCCTGATGAACTTTTGACAAGCTCAGAGCCTTAAATTCAGAGAATAAGCTGTTACGTGGAGAGGCTTTACCAGCAGGGAGTCTGTGAATTGCCAGCTGTTCCCCAGCCTCTGCTCTGGGTGTCTCCAAGTCCTTGGAGCCAAGGCCCATTCCCACCCCCTGCTCTCTAGCTACTCTCCCGTTTGTCTGCTTCTCACACCCAGCTCTCCAAAATTCCCTCTACTTCCTCTTCTTCGCCTCCTCGTAACTCCACCCAATTTATTCCTCCTCCCCCCTCCAATGTGTTGAAACTACTCTTGCCCACATCACCAGTGACCGACATTTCGCTAAGTCTCCTGGGTATTTTCCAGTCCTTATCTTAGTTTCTCTGTTGTAGCATGGATACTGTGGAACGTTCCTGCTTTTCCCCTTGACACCATCTATTCCCAGGGGCTCACTGTCTGGTTCTTGTCTCTTCATTGGTCCTCTATCTCCTAAGATTACTGTTTCTTTCTTTGCCTACCAGTCAAACGTTGGCATTCCTCAGAGTTCCATAAATAGTCCTCACTAGATTCTCCAGCAGTTCCATCACAAGAAAAAGGGAAGAAGCAGCTACAGGCTCAGGACTCTTAAGTTTGTGTCACCCTAGAGTTTCAGATCTTTTGCTTCTGGATGTGTCACAAGCATGTCAAACTAGAAATGTCCTAAACTGGCCTCATTATTCTCATGCCCTGAAGACTTTCCTTCTCATATTCTTTATTACTGGTGATGGGGATGGTGGTATACCAGTTGTCTAACTAGAACCTCAGGCGATGTCCTCACCTCTTTCCCCCCTCCCTTGGCAACCCCTCTCTCCCCATGAAATGAATACAGTCTTGGTAGTTTTGTCAATTTGTGGAATGTAATGTGGGTGGGCTGTATTTTGTCTGGGTTTAGTTTCAGTTTTTGGCAATGTTTTATCATTTAATCCAACATAAAATCCAGGAGGTTCCCCCCCCCCCCCCATTAAAGCTCATCTATTTACGGGCACCTGGGTGGCTCAGTCTTAGTTTAAGCGTCTGCCTTTGGCTCATGTCCCAGAGTCCTGGGATTGAGCCCCATGTGTGTCCGATACCCTGCTCAGTGGGGAGTCTGCTTCTCCCTCTGACCCTCCCCCTGTTCATGCACTCCCTCTCGTGCTCTGCACACACTCTCTCTCTAGTAAATCTTAAAAAAGATCAGCTATTTAACCAGATATGGGTAATAATATTAAAGCTTTCTCTCCTAGACACCATGCCACAAGGAGAGTGACCTCTTCCTTTGTTTTCACAATGGAAGACTCGGGAAAGACTTTCAGTTCTGAGGAGGAAGAAGCGAACTACTGGAAAGATCTGGCTATGACCTACAAGCAGAGGTCAGTCTTCCAAAGTCGACCCTGCTTTTTCTTCCCATTGGGGTGGCAGCAACCATGTGTTTTGTGGCCTCTTAAGTGACAAGCACTGTAAAGGACCTTACACACACTCTGTCCATTAAATCTCAAACTGCCTCCTGAGGAAACAATTATTACCCCATTTTGCAAATGAGGAACTGAGCCTCCGGGAAGGCAAATAAACTTGCCCACCAAGGTCACACAGGCAGTAAGTGGCTTGGCTAGAATGTGAGTGCCAAAGCCTAGGGTCCTAAGCAAACTGCTGTCTGTGCTCCTTCCCATCTTATTTTCTGGCAGGATTTTATCCGTTCCAGATGCCATATCTGGTCATTCCCCCACGCAAGAGGAAAGAACCTCTCCCTGTGCCTGACAATATGGGCTGTTGCAGATTTTAGATCTGAAGCCAACAATTCAGTGTCCCTATCTGGGAGTAGAGTGTGTGTATGTGTGTGTGTTCAGCATTGTTTCTTTGTTTCTCATGGACTCTTTTACTCTCCACCTGGAGGTCTTATTCCAGTTCCTCTAATTTCCTTATTCTTACTTGGACTTAAAGATAATTCAGATTTAATATTAAAAAAAAATGTTGCTTGACTTTTAAGGCTTGAGGACCTGGAATTGAGTGTCTGGGGGTGGGTGGGGGCACATTGCAGCCGTGGGGATAAGCAAACATTTATATTAGATCCAATTTCTGCTTACAAGTAAATCTGCAGAGGGCATGCAATCCTAAGTCTATTTATCCACGTTGAGTTTAAAAACAAAATACGTTGAATGAATGAGCGGAGGGTGGGTTGGTAAAGAAATGGCTTTGGAGTCAGAGTCAGGAACACCTAGGTTCAGGTCTGAGCTCTGCTTCTGACTCCTATGACCTTGAGACAAGTTACTCAGCTCAGCCTTATCTGTAAAATGAGGGTAAGGAGAGTTTCTGCCTCAAAAGGTCTGCATAACACTCAGCAGCACGGTAGGTGCTCAGTAAATGATTGCCTGACACAGCTGGGAATTTTTTAGGGCAGAGAACACGCAGGAGGAACTCCGAGAATTCCAGGAGGGAAGCCGCGAATATGAAGCTGAATTGGAGACGCAGCTGCAACAGATTGAAACCAGGAACAGGGACCTCCTGTCGGAGAATAACCGCCTTCGTATGGAGCTGGAAACCATCAAGGTGAGAGGAAATAGCAGGTCTAGACAGCCTTCCCGCCTGGTGTGTGTGCTTGGGAAAGTGAGCCCTGCCGTGGGAGGCCAGCCTGCTGGCCTGCTGGGTGCATATGGTAGTAGAACTCTTTTTTTTGCCCCTGTTGGGAGGAGCTCTATGAGAAACGAGTCACACATGTGTCCACATGGTCATCCTTAGCTATCTACCACAACCCCCCAAGGCATATGAAAGGTAGATGTTCTTATTTATTTATTTATTTATTTTTTTATTTTTTTTTTTTTAATTTTTTTTTTAAGGTATTTATTTATTTATTTGTGATAGTCACAGAGAGAGAGAGAGGCAGAGACACAGGCAGAGGGAGAAGCAGGCTCCATGCACCGGGAGCCCGACGTGGGATTCGATCCCGGGTCTCCAGGATCGCGCCCTGGGCCAAAGGCAGGCGCCAAACCGCTGCGCCATCCAGGGATCCCTTATTTATTTATTTTTAAGATTTTATTTGTTTGAGAGAAAGAGACAGCACGAGCTGGGGGAGGGGCAGAGGGAGAGAGAGAAGCAGACTCCCCACTGAGCAAAGAGCCCAACGCAGGGATTGATCCCAGGACCCTGAGATCATGACCTGAGTGAAGGCAGAAGCTTAACCAACTTGAGCCACTGTGGTGCCCAAAGATAGACATTTTTAGAGTATAGGGTGTCACTAGATCTGCTCATCATTGTATTGTACAAGGCCTAGGTTATGCTGCCCATTGTGGTAGCCCCCAGCCACCTGTGGCCATTGACATTTTAAGTTAATTAAAATAAAGAAATTTAATCCCCAATTATCCTAGCTATATTTCAACTGTTAAACAGCTCCATGTCTCTAGTGGGTATCATTATTGGACAGAGAGGGGTGGAATATTTCCATCATTACAGAAAGTTCTATAGGACGGTGCCAGTCTAGAGCAGGTTTCTTAGCCTGGACACTCCTGACTTTTGAGGTCCAGTAGCTTTCTGTGAAGTTTTGCATTGTAGGGTGTTTAATAGCATCCCTGGTCTCCACCCACTGGATGCCAGGAGCACCCCCCCCCCCCACCCCGATGATGACAACCAGAAATACCTACAGATGTTGCCAAGTATCTAGAGCATCACTGGTTCCAAGAGTAAAGACTGCCTTTTGGACATTTTATAGGGCTTAGCAGATAATCACTCATACAGTGCCCTGGAGACCGGCTCTCAGCCCTCACTGCCAGGCTGGATCACCTTGCTAGTTTCATGAATATTAGGCCTGTAGGATCCCTGGGTGGCTTAGCGGTTCAGCAGGTTAAGCGTCTGCCTTAGGCCCAGGGCATAATCCTGGAGTCCCAGGATCGAATCCCACATCACTCCCTGCAGGGAGCCTGCTTCTCCCTCTGCCTATGTCTCTGCCTCTCTCTCTCTGTCTCTCATGAATAAATAAATCTTAAAAAAAAATCAGGCCTGAATCTACCTCTGCCCTGAGGTTCCTGGTCTGAATGTATTTGGGGGGGCACCTAGCATGTCGCATGTCTTTTTTAAGATTTATTTATTTGTTTTAGAGATAGAGTGAGCAAGGAGAGGGCCTGAAGGGGAGAGAGAATCCTGAAGCAGACTCCCTGCTGAGCACGGAGCCTAATGCAGGGATAGATCCCAGGACCCAGAGATCACAACCTGAGCCAAAATCGAGTCGACCACTTAACTGACTGAGCCACCAGGCACCCCTTCAGTTTTTAAAAATAAAGCTCCCCTTGTAAATTTTAATGAGGTGTTAGAGGAAAGAACCAAGGGTAAGGTATGGTGGATAGTGAAGGGAGATGCACTCCTGGTATTCCGGAAGCTCTGTGAAGAAGACAAACCTAACCCCAAAAAGCACTTAAGATACCCAATTACATAGTACTGACCAGGAGATCCTTCTGAGAAAGGTCTTCATGAGCTGGAGACAGCTTCATGGGGAAGCTGGGAAGGATTTGATCTGATGGTTGAAGGTGAGGGGAGTCTGTGTGCGTGTGTGTGTGTGTGTGTGTGTGTGTGTGTGTGTGCATAGCCAGCAGGTTAAGGTGTAGGGGTTAGTGAAGAGTTAATCTGGACCTTCCATAAACACAGGAATGGGTATCAAGCAGACTTGAGAATCCTGGCTTTAGTAGTGCATGGGAAAAAGTGGAACCAGCCAGTGGGTTGGGGATTGAGGGTTGGGGAGGGGCAGAGGAAAGATCCCAAAGACCTCAGAGCTGAGCATAAGCTTTTTATGTTGTAGACCACAGAGCCCACACTGGCCATCTACAGATCAATCTGGCCCACAGATGTTTTCGCCTGTTAGCCTTTGGTGGTTTTTATTCAACATTTTGTCATGACAGTTTTCATGCTCACAGCAAGTTTGAAAGACTTTTCCAGTGGCCATCGGTTTATCTGCCACTGAGGCTCTACTAATAACCTTTGCCATGCTTGACTTTTTATTACCTATCATATCCATCTATCAATCTAGTTTTCTGATGGAGTTCAGAGTGACTTACATCTATACACTTGCCCGTCAATACTTCAGCATGCTATTATTTTTAAAGATTTTATTTGTTCATGAGAGACACACAGAGGCAGAGACATAGGCAGAGAGAGAAGCAGGCTCCCCTGCAGGGAGCCCGATGAGGGACTTGATCCCAGGACCCCAGGATCACGCCCTGAGCCAAAGCCAGATGCTCAACCACTGAGCCACCCAGGCGACCTTCAGCATGCTGTTATTCCCTAGAGTTGAGGGTTTGTTTACAGTTTATTCTTTTGGTAATAAAATTTACATCTTTTAGTGTTTTTTGTTTTGTTTTGCTTTTTTTTTTTTTAAGATTTTATTTATTCATAAGACACAGAGAGAGGCAGAGACATAGGCAGAGGGAGAAGTAGGCTTCCTGTGGGGAAGCCCTGAATCCCAGGGCCCTGGGATCACGACTGAGCTGAAGGAAGATACACAACCACTGAGTCACCCAGGTGTCCGTCTTTAATGTTTTTTAAAGATTTTATTTATTTAGAGAGAGAGCGTGGATGTGTGTGGAGAGTGCAGCAGAGGGAGAGAATCTCAAGCTGAATCCACGCTGAGTGCAGAGCCCACGTGGGGCTCAGTCTCAACACTGATGTCATGACCTGAGCCAAAATGAAGAGTAAGATGCTTGACGGACTGTGCCACTCAGATGCCCCTACTTAAGTACTTAATATTCAAAGTTGTGAGGCTTTGTATAAAAATCTGGATTGCTGACTCCCTTTGAGAACCAGCAGATCTGGCCATACCAGGCCTGCAATGTTCCACACCAACAAAACACCACGTAGTGGTTGCCGAGACAGAGCCACTGTTCACCAGTCCATCTGAGTTCCCACAACCATCCCCCACCTCCATTTCTGACACTGAGGTATAAGTGTCCCTTGTTTTCTCTACACCTGGCCCACATCACTCATTTGATTAACAACCTGACCCCTGCCATAGGCACTAAGGAATCATTCCCATGCTTAACTTGGAAGGGACTCAGGGACGCAAGAAGCAGCGTGGAAGTAAAATCTGTGAACCAGAGTCGGGAGAGGGAACAGGCCTTCCATGGAGGCAGGCTCATACTGCGCAATTATGAAGTAACTGCTTCCCAACAGAGCCCTTGAACCTGCAGAAGACCTCTTCATGACAGCCACATGATAGATGCATGAGGTGCAGAGCATAGAGCCGGGAAAGAAATAGAAATGCAGGGAAATAGGATAACTGCTGCCAGGGGGGTTCCTGGCTGGCTCCACTGTTGGAGCATGCGACTCTGGGTCTCAGGGTTGTGAGTTCGAGCCCCATGCTGGGGTATAGATTACTTTAAAAATAAATAAACTGCTGCCAGCAAGTATCTGTCAGTAACTCAGAGAAATGTATTCAACTCAGTCAGACTTCTTGACAACTGGCTTATTCATCACAAATTGAACAAAAAGGCCTGTAAGAGATCAAACAGAGCATCTGTTGAGGCCTCCATCAGCTGACAGCTTATTATAATTAACCCCAAATGAAAGCACAATATTTAGCAATGGCTTTTCATGTCCCTAAGTTCAAAGGGCATCATTTGAATCTTTATGCCGGTGGAGAAGCCCCTTAACTACATCATCTTGGAAGCTGCATTTGAATTTAGGTTACTGACCTAGGATCTTCTACGCTTCTGTTTTATTTGGTGATGCACCCTGATAAAGGGTGTGAAGCCATCAGAGCCAGCCCTGGGAATTTTCCCGGGCGTGGGGCTTGGTCGGCCCCTCCTTGCCTGAGTGGAGATGCTTCCTGTGCTCCCGGCCAGGAAACAGAGTATCAGAGGGGACCGAGCAGCGAGGATGTGGAATGCCCTCCCTGTCAGCGCCTTGTAAATGATCTACTTGTTCCGTGGGAGCCCTTCTCCCACGGTGCTCTCACCACACCTCTCTGGCCCAGGCACCATTATGTCACTCTCCTGACGCATCCAGATTAGCAACACCTTTGTTTACTTGATTGAGGAGAGAGGAGTTCATCTGTTTTTCAAACTTCCTTTTTTCCTTTTTTTAAGATTTTATTTTTTAAGTCCTCTCCACACCCAGTGTGGGGCTTGAACTCACAACCCTGAGATCAGGAGTTGGATGCTCCACCAACTGAGCCAGCCAGGACCCCTCAAACTTTCTAAGTAGACTTTGGGCCTTTCCTGTGGGAAGTGTTTTCTTTTTTTTTTTCTTTTTTTTTTTTCTTTTTTTTTATTGGTGTTCAATTTACTAACATACAGAATAACACCCAGTGCCCGTCACCCATTCACTCCCACCCCCCGCCCTCCTCCCCTTCTACCACCCCTAGTTCGTTTCCCAGAGTTAGCAGTCTTTACGTTCTGTCTCCCTTTCTGATATTTCCCACACATTTCTTCTCCCTTCCCTTATTTTCCCTTTCACTATTATTTATATTCCCCAAATGAATGAGAACATATAATGTTTGTCCTTGCTTCAACGTGGATGGAACTGGAGGGTATTATGCTGAGTGAAGTGTTTTCTTTTGTGTGTAGATGAAGGGAAAGCAGTAGGGGTGTTGGGTGAAGGAAGGTGATTTGAAAGAGAAGCCTGAGCAGAGTGTGTGTGTGTGTGTGTGTGTGTGTGTGTGTGTGTACGACCAGTCAATACCTGTGTGTTCTGGAAGGAAATGTTGGAGGGCAATTTAGTATAGTTGTTTTAAGAGCACAAGCCTGGGGATCCCTGGGTGGCTCAGCGGTTAACCATCTGCCTTTGGCCCAGGACATAGTCCTGGAGTCGTGGGATCGAGTCCCACATCGGGCTCCCTGCATGGAGCCTGCTTCTCTCTCTGCCTATGTTTCTGCCTCTCTCTCTCTCTGTCTCTCATGAATAAATAAATGAAATCTTAAAAAAAAAAAAAAAAAAGCACAAGCCCTGGGGCACCTGGTTGGTTCAGTGGTTGAGTGTCTGTCTTTGTCTCAGATCGTGATCCCTGTGTCCTGGGATTGAGTCCTGCATGGGGCTCCTTGCAGGGAGCCTGCTTCTCCCTCTGTCTATGTCTCTGCTTCCCTCGATGTGTTCTCTCATGAATGAATAAATAAAACCTTTTTTTTTTTTTTAAATTAAGAGCACAAGCCCTGGTGGCCCAGACTGGATCTTGGCTCAGTCATTAGCTCCCAGTTGGCTTTGGGTTAATGAAGAAGCCTCAGTTCACATCTCTGAAGTGGCATTAAATGGGCCAATATAAGTACTGTCGTGAGCCCAGAAGCTGACCCAGAGTAAGCATGCGATGAATGTTAGCTGCTGAAATTGAGCAGCAGCAGATCGCAAAGTCATTTGACTATTTTTTGCCTTGGAAAGCACTAGTCAGATGACACTGAGCTACTTTTGGTAATTATTACTAATGTTATTTTTAAAGATTTTATTTATTTATTCATGACAGACACAGAGAAGCAGAGACACAGGAAGAGGGAGAAGCAACTTTTGGTAATTAATAACAAGTTGTGGGGTTTTTTTGTTTTGTTTTGTTTTCCTTCCTTCCTTCCCTCCCTCCCACAAAGGTCTAGAAGTCCCTTCTAACTCCCCCATGCTGCAGGGGCGTGTCCTGGATCACAAAGTTAGAACAGTTGTCAGACTAAGTTCATGGTTTCCTGCTCTTAGGGCGAGGCACAAGCATCCAAAGTCATTGTGATTCCTGATACACGATCCAGGGATGTCACATGAAGTAGATTTGGGTTGCCCTTGTGGATGAGAGTTGGAGAAGTTTGTGTGGCTTTCTATGGTTGTGGATGCTTTGAGCAAAATAATTGCTTTGAAGATTGTCAGGGGCTTCTTAACACCCAGAGGCTGCAGGGACCGAGTTCTGGAGGGGGCAGGATGCAAGATGCTACGGGGCCAGGAGACAGGAAGCACTTGGAATATAACAGCTTTGAATGGTGGCTCCCTGTTCTTGCCGTCTGCCCTCACATGGTCATGATCCATGTGGAGAGAAGGTTCTGCTGGCTGATCTTAGGCTTGTCCCCAGGCTGTGGCAGGAGGCTGCTAGAATGTCTGGGGCCTCCTTGTGAGGATGAGGTGAAGACTGGTCCCATAAAGATCCTATAATAAGGGAGAGCTAAATCCCCTAAATAAATCAGGATGCTGCTGAACTGCACACATAGGGAGAAATGGATGTTCATGTGCTAAAAGCAACAGTGTTCGGGGTACCCAGGGGGCTCAGTTGGTTAAGCGGCTGCCTTTGGCTCAGGTCATGATCCCAGGGTCCTGGGATGGAGCCCTACATCGGGCTCTCTGCTCAGTGGGAAGTTTGTGTCTCCCTCTGCCCTTCACCCCACTCATGCTCTTGCGTGCGCTCGCTCTCTCTCTCTCTCTCTCAAATAAATAAAATCTTAAAAAAAAAAAAAACACCAAAACAACAACAAAACACAACAGTGTTTTCCAGCAGGAAAATGTATGTTCAAGGATTAGTCTTCAGTATTTTTAAGGAAATGACAGGGAAGGAAGGTGAACACCGCTTATCAGAAGACTTAAATCATACCCTCAGTGTCAATTTTGTCCTCCAGGAGAAGTTTGAAACTCAGCACTCCGAAGGCTACCGGCAGATTTCAGCCTTGGAGGATGACCTTGCCCAGACCAAAGCAATTAAGGATCAACTTCAGAAATACATCAGAGAGCTGGAGCAAGCAAATGACGACTTGGAAAGAGCAAAACGGTACGTCGGGAAGGAGAAAACAGATTTTAGAGCCTTTTGTCTTTACTGTTTGACCCCAGTGCCTGGGTACCAAGCACTGGGTTGAGTATAAAGAATTCAGCAGGGAGCCAAGCCAGTGTCCTTATAGGAAATGGTCAATGGACAGATAAGTGCAACTTTTTTTTTCTTTAAGATTATTTATTTATTGGAGAGAGACAGCTTGAGCCTGATTTGGCAAAGGCACTGAGGGAGAAGGAGAAGCAGATTTCCTGTGAACAGGGCACCCAACTCAGGGCTGGATTCCAAGATCCCAAGATCATGACCTGAGCCAAAGGCAGACACTTAACTAACTGAGCCACCCAGTCACCCCCCAAGTGCAACTTGACTACAGCAGTAGGTGCTGCAAGTCTAGGGGGCATGTGATAGGATGCATTAGTCTGGCCATTGGCAGGTAAATGTTAAGTAGGACTTCCCAGTGGAAGTGACATTTGGGCTAAGACCAGGGGATGCATAGGCATCATCCAGGGGAGGAAGATTATGAGGTGAGAACATCCCAGGCAGAAGGACAAGCATGTGCTAGATACTGCCCTAAGGTAAGCATGTGCGAAGAACAGGGTTTCCTAAACTGACATTCTGTTGTTTAGCAGAATACTAACAATCCTAACTTTTATTATATAACTACTCTGTGCCAGGCCTTCTTTTTTTTTTTTTTTTTTTTTAATGAAACCACTTTAAAAGTTAGATATAAATTGCATATAGTGGCATGCACAGATTTTAAGCATATAGTTCCATCAGTTTGGATAAATTGCATATATGTTCACGTGACCCATGCTCTTGTTAAGATATGGAAACTTTATGTCGCCTCCACAGTCCTCTGCATCATTATTAATATTATTATCATTATCATCATCAGTTTAAGTAGACTCCGTGCCCAGTGCGGAGCCCAATGTGGGGCTTGAATTCACAACCCTGAGATCAAGACCTTAGCTGAGATCAAGAGACAGAATGCTTAACAGACAGCTACCCAGGCACCCCTCTCTTTATGTCTTTGAGCAGAGCTACAGTAGCTACTTGAAAGTCCTTTCCTGCTAATTCTCATATCTAGGTTATCTTAGGGCTGATTTGTCCCCGTGATTGCCTTTTCTCCTGAGTTTGGATCACATTTTTTGTGTTCTTAACGTGTCAAGTAACTTTGAATTCTAGAACATGCATTATGAATGATGTGTTACAGAAACTATGGATTATGGTTTTTTGTTTTGTTTTGTTTTGTTTTTTTGATCTGTTAACTTGGCTGAACTAACACGCCACAAACTGTTTCTGCTTAATGGGCAGAAGCTGAAATCTGTTTGATTCTTTTAGCCTTGACCAGACTGCTTCAAGTCTGCTGTGCATATGCATGGTCCAGGGGTTCGCCAGAGATATGAGAAGAGTTTGTATGAGAATTTGGCACTCCCCTGTGTTGGTGGATTTCTATCACTGGAGCTGTAGGCAAAGCATTAACAGAGATGCAACATTCACCCACTGTATTGGCTCCCGTTATTGCCAGGGTCTCCAGACTCTAGTTGTAATCTATGGGAAGTTTCGTCTGATACAAGCCACCTTATCATTATCAGAAATGGGGTCTCTTTTCTTATCCATTTGTCAGAGCTCTTTGTATATTTTCACTGCTAATCTTTTTGTCCTACATGGAAAATATTTGTCCTAGAATAATCTAGTCTTTTGCCTTTGTCTCTGTTATCATTTTCCATACAAATAATTACCATTTTTAGATCATCCAGTTTATGTCTCCTTTTTTAGCTTCTAGGTCTCCAGAGTTCACTAGGGAGAGCTCCTTGATCCTTTGTGTGTGTCTTCTCTTAATTTGTTTTTTGTAAGACTTTTTTGTTTTATACTTATGCTTTTAATCTGCCTGAAATTTATTTATCTAGTACAAGATACTAGATCCAATCTTCTTTTTTGCTAAAGATTTTATTTATTCATTTGTAAGAGACACAGAGAGTGGCAGAGATGGAGGCAGAGGGAGAAGCAGGCTCCCTGCAGGAAGACCAAAGTGGGACTTTATCCTAGAATTACCTGAGCCAAAAGCAGACGCTCAACACTGAGCCACCCAGTTGCCCCCCAATTTATTTTTAATGCATAGATAGCTGATTGTGCCAGTACTATTTATTAAACACTCATTTTTCCCACTGAGTGTAACCCAACTCTGTCATATGTTAATCTCTGACATATCCTGGGATTCATTCTGAATTCTTTATTTTGGTCCAGTGTACAATTTGTGAATTACTATACCAATACTGTAATGACTTGATTTCCGTGACTTTATAGTATGTGTGATTTTTAGCAAGCCACTGGCATACCATTGTTTCCACCCATATTTCATTGATCAAAGCAAGTCACATGGTCCAAGTCAAGAGGTGGGACAGTATATTCCACTCACAATGAGGCCATAGCAAGGATGTGGATGTAGGGAGGGTGAAGAATTAGGACCAGTGATGCAGTCTACCATGAAGAGATAGTACATTCACCAGTTCAAAAATAATGTACAAAAGGTAGAGTTTTTTTAATGCAAATTCAAGCAAATAGGGAATAAGGGAATTCATATTATCCCTCCCTTCTGCTCTTCCTACAAAGAGCATTCTATACACACTGTTGCACATCTTCTTTCACATAACAGTAGATCTTCGAGATTTTTCAGGACATAAAACATTCTTTGTTCTTTTTTCCCCAAGTGCATAATATTCTATTGTATGGTTGGTGTTGTATAATACATAATAATTTATTTGTCCAGTCCCCTGTGGATGGTTATCTGCTACATTTGCATTCTTGTGCAGTGATAAGCATTACTGTTACGAATGCTAAACATTGCTTGCACAGATGTTTATTTGTAGAATAAATTCCCACAAGTGAAATTGCCGGGTCAAGGGATAGATGCGTATGTGATTTTGATAGTTATTGCCCATTTGTTCTCTATATGGTTGTATCACTTTATATTCCCTGCAAGTATGTATGTAAATCCCTCTTTTCCAAATAGCTTCACTAACGGAGTGGTTTTCAAAACTTTGCATCTCTGCCAGTATAAGTGACCAATGGATACATTTCTCAATTATGAGTGATGTTGGTTCCTTTTCCTAATTTAAGAACTGTTTTATGTCTTTTTCTATGAACTGTTTATCTTTGCTTACTTTTAAATTGGGTTGTTTTTCATTTCTAGGAGATTGTTATATGTTTTGATAAGAATTGAAAATATTTGGAGTTTGGATTTGTCCTCCAGCTTTGTTGTTTACGTTACTGCCAGAAGTTATTTGATTTCTCTGTGGTTAGATATATCAGCCACAGTTGGAAGGGCGTTCTGCAGTCCAAGGTTTATAAAGCAGTTAGTCTGTGCTTTCTTTTTCTTGTCTGTCTTACATTTCATTATATTTTTTTAAAATTAAAGGTACATAGGATTCCCATTGTGGCCAAATGCTGAATTGTTTGGTGTTAAAATCAGATGAGGTAGGGGCACCGGGGTGGCTCAGTGGTTGAGTGTCTGCCTTTGAGTCAGGTCATGATCCCAGAGTCCTGGGATTAAGTCCTGCATCAGGCTCTCGTCAGGAAGCCTGCTTCTCCCTCTGTTTCTTCTGGCTTTCATGAGTAAATAAATAAAATCTTAAAAAAAAAAAAAAAAAAGAATCAGAAGAGGTAGAGGTGAAGCCCAAGTCATCATTATATCATGAATATTATATATACATATCATTCATATATATTCATATCATTATTTTTTTTTAATTTTTTAAAATTTATTTATGATAGTCACACACAGAGAGAGAGAGAGAGAGGCAGAGACATAGACAGAGGGAGAAGCAGGCTCCATGCACCGGGAGCCCGATGTGGGATTTGATCCCGGGTCTCCAGGATCGTGCCCTGGGCCAAAGGCAGGCTCCAAACCGCTGCGCCACCCAGGGATCCCTATTCATATCATTATATATATAATGACCCATCATTATAGAATGAATAAAGTTATGGAATACTGAGGTTTATTAAAAAAAATTAAGGGCACCTGGGTGGCTCAGTGGTTGAGCGTCTGCCTTTGGCTCAGGTCGTTATCCCGGAGTCCTGGGACCGAGTCCTGCACCAGGCTCTCCACAGGGAGCCTGCTTCTCCCCCTGCCTGTGTATCTGCCTCTCTCTGTATCTAAGACATTACAACTTTATTATAAAGTTTTAATGGTTGTATTTGGAAAATTTGACCATCTACTTCAAGAACAGTAATTTCTCAGCCCTACCAGCCATTTGCCTGTTAAAGTTCTTCTACTGTAGATCTGTTAAATGAAATGGCTTACTTTTAGGAAGGGCATAACCTTGAGAGACTCAGGGCCTAATTGGAAGTAACTAAAAATTAAATATATTCCTTAAGAGTTCTTTTTTGTTTAACATATGAATGCTAAGGTATGAAAAGGGTTAGAATTGATTTTTTTTTTTTTAAGATTTTATTTATTTATTCATGAGACACAGAGAGAGAGGCAGAGACACAGGCAGAGGGAGAAGCAGGCTCCATGAAGGGAGCCCAACGTGGGACTTGATCCCAGGTCTCCAGGATCATACCCTGGGCCGAAGGCGGCGCTAAACCACTGAGCCACCCAGGCTGCCCAGACTGATTTATCTAATTTTACTCTTCCATGTTCCTGTTACACAGAAGTTGGAAAAAAAAACTTCTTGTGATAACACATTACATCAAGTTCACCATCTTAACCATTTTTAAGTGTACAGTTGAGAAGCATTAAGTATATTCACCTAATTGTGCAACAGCTCTCCAGACCTTTCTCATCTTGTGACATTGAAACTTGGACCCACTAGACACTAAATCCTCCTCCATGCTCCTTCTGGCCCTCAGTAATCCCCTTTCTGTTTTCTCTGATTTTTCACTACTTTGGGTACTCTGTAGGAGTGGAACCCTACAGTATTTGTCCTCATGTGACTGGCTTATTTTCCCAGCATAGATCTTTGAGATTCACCCATGTTGTAGTGTGCGACAGGATTTTCTTTTCTTTTCTTTTATTTTTAAGGCTGCATAATATTCCAGTGTATGCACAGTTGAGTCAACACAGGTTTGAACTGTGTGGGTGTGCTCACAGAATTTTTTTAAATAAATGCAGACTGATACTATAAATGTGTTTTTTCCTATGATTTTCTTAATAACATTTTCTTTCACTTTATTGTAGAGTACAGTGTGTAATACATAGAGCATACAAAATATGTGTTAGTTGACTGTTGTTGTTTATGCTTTTGACCAATACTAGATGATTCATAGTTAATTTTTGGGAGTCAGAAGTTATATGTAGGTTTTTAATATGTGAAGGGTTGGCACCACTATCCTCCTCACCCGCTCTGTTCAAACACCAATTGTATATGCCACATTCTCTTTATCTATTTATCTGTTCGTGGATATTTGGGTTACTTCTGCTGCTTAATTGCTGTGAATGATGCTGCTATGAACATGCGTATACAATTATCTCTTTGAGATCCTGCTTTTACTTCTCTTGAATATATGCCCAGCAGAGTAATTGCTGGATCATATGGTAATTCCATATTTTTATTTTATTTTTTTTACCAGGGCCACGATCATGTCTCTGGAAGACTTTGAGCAGCGTTTGAATCAAGCCATTGAAAGAAATGCCTTCCTGGAGAGTGAGCTTGATGAGAAAGAGAATCTCCTAGAATCTGTTCAGCGACTGAAGGATGAAGCCAGAGGTCAGGCGGCCATGGCTTTGTTCTTTGTGCCCTCACCAGTGTTTTCCCCTCTCCCTCCCTGAGAACAGCTTGTCCTGCAAGGTTGCCCAGCATCACCTTGGCTGGAAATCCATGCTCCACTTGGCACATGAACAGTCTGGGTCAGAGGGTATAGAACCACACTGGGTAGCCCTCAGCCTCAGTCCTGACCCCTTGCTAAGAACTGTCTGATGTCTGGCCCTGTAAAGACCCCTTGTGGTTATTTAAACCCACCCCTAGCTTTCTGATCAGTAGGGGTATAAGAGTTTTGTGGGGAGAAAATTCGTGTTGATGGAATTCCGTGCTAGCCCACTTGTTTTTGTGGCTTGATGGCAGCTGATACATGTGCCTTAGAGCACTGAATTCCCGTCAGCATTTGCTCCATGGAAGTTCACAGTTCGGGAGATAGATCTAGGTGCAGAAGAGATTTTTTTTTTTAACATCCCAATTAATTGTTCATAACATTAATTTAGTTTCTAAAATAGAGCCAGTAGAAGGGGGATTAAAAAGAAAACACTCTTTAGGGGATCCCTGGGTGGCGCAGCGGTTTGGCGCCTGCCTTTGGCCCAGGGCGCGATCCTGGAGACCCGGGATCGAATTCCACATCGGGCTTCCAGTGCATGGAGCCTGCTTCTCCCTCTGCCTGTGTCTCTGCCTCTCTCTCTTTCTCTCTCTGTGACTATCATAAATAAATAAAAAAAAAAAAAGAAAAAAAAGAAAACACTCTTTAAGCTTGAAAGATAGTTTATTTATTTAAAATATTTTATTTATTTATTTATGAGAGACACAGAGAGAAGGCAGAGAAAGAAGCAGGCTCCCTACACGGAGCCCGATGCGGGACTCGATCCCGGAACTACGAGATCATGCCCTGAACTGAAGGCAGAGGCTCAACCGCTGAGCCACCCAGGCATCCCATTGAAAGGTGGTTTAAATTCCTATCAGTAGTGAAGTGGTTAAATAAGTTGCATAGATTTATTTTCTGGAATGTTAAACAATTGTTAAATTATAGATATAAATATAGTTAGGTTAAGATATACTGTCATAGTAGGTATGTTTCTATTTATGTTTAATAAGAATTCCTATTTGTCTAATAGAGATCTATGTAAACTGTATGTCTGAAAATACAGAGAAAAAGGATTGAAAATATCTCTCCATATTATAGTGATTATGGGTAAGGAGGGGCATTTGGGGATGGGCTGGGAGAGCATATTTTCATTTAGTATTTATTCCTTATTGCACTGAAATTGCTTTTGAAACAAGGAAAGCAGTAGTGACCTGCCACTGCCATAGTTTAAAAAAATTTTTAAACCTTAATGTTTTTATTTAAAACATCTATAATTTTCCAAGCCTACTAGGCCAGGTCCCTTGGGTTTCACTTCATTGAGGGTTTCACCTATGATTTTCCATTCTGGTACTTCTTTTCCCTGACCAGTGTCTACTGTTGACCCTCCCCTCCCCCCATCACCCGAAGCAAGGACCTAATCTGAATCCTTGTCCTGGCTCAGATTTGCGGCAGGAGTTGGCTGTGCAGCAGAAGCAGGAGAAGCCCCGGACCCCCATGCCTAGCTCGGTGGAAGCCGAAAGGACAGACACAGCTGTGCAGGCCACTGGCTCTGTACCATCCACTCCCATAGCTCATCGGGGACCCAGCACTAGCTTAAACACACCAGGGACGTTCAGACGCGGTAAGGGAATGGCCATTGGGAGGATTTTCTCTGCTTCACAAAACTCTCCCAGGAGTCGGGTTCTGGGTGAGACAGACACTGGGTGTGTTTAAAAGGAGCAAATGGGTGTTCCCAGGGTGGGGGGCAAAGCTTTGAGATAAGAAGAGCTTGGTTGTGAGGTAATAGGGAGCGATGGAGTCTGTGGCCAGGAAAATGGAAGCCTCATCTCGAAGGGGCAGCTGCCACTCTGCTCCTACCCCAGGCATTAGCAGACATTCCCAGTCTTCATTGGAAGCCAGAAAACCTCTCCTTAAATCCTCTCCTGCATTAGCAGACATTCCCAGTCTTCATTGGAAGCCAGAAATCCTCTCCTTAAACTTAAACACAAAGTTTCCAAAGTTGAAAATTGCAGTAACCAGATAAAAAAAATGGAAAAGCATTCTGTGAGTCCAGCAATATTTCCATCTAGAAGTAGAATCCAGTATAACCTGGGCTGTATGGTTAAAAAAAAGAAAGAAAAATTTGAGTTTTCACCCCAGCTCCTCTGCTGATTAACTAAGACTGTTACTGGGTCACTTAATAGCAAGTAACAACAATAGACAACTATTGGGTACTTGGTATATGCTCATTAGCCACTCTGCTTCAGATGCTTTGCATATATATGACCTCACTGAATTCTCACCACAGGCCAAGATGCCAGTGCTGTCCCCATGGGATGGGTGAGGAGATGGGTGAGGACACTAAGGCCCTGATAAAGGAGCTTACATCAGGTCATACAGCTGGTGAATAGCAGAGTTGGGATTCAGACCCAGGCCTAGCTGGCTCCAGGGCTCACACTACTACTGACTATTTTATCTGTTAGCCTATTCCCTGGGATCAAGAGACTGGTGAGACTTCCAGAATCCCTGTCTAGAGCAGGGCTTTCCACACTTCGGTATGCACCTAAGATTCAGCAGGTCTGGGCAGGGCCTGGGATCCTGCATCCTAACCAGGATGATGCTGGTGCTGCTGGTCCTTGGGTCCTGCTTAGAGGAGAGAGAGGGGCTCTGGAGAGGAAGCCCCCTTACAAATGTGGTTTGTTCGGATGATGTTCATAACTACATGGAATTCCTAGAATTTCAAGAAGACTTGTTTTGATTTTGCTTTAAAAGAATAACACATAAAGATAAACAATTAATACGGTAGTTTTAAGGCTGCAAACGGTTGCTCATCAAGTAGACTTTTTCTGTCTTAGTTAGGCAGCATCTAGGATTGGAGGGCAGAGTTAGCTTCCTGCGCTCACACCCGTGGTTCTGCATTTAGGGATGTTTGTGCACAAACTTTCGACTGTGGGTTGGTATTACGTGTCCCTCCTTTTGCACACCCAGGTCTGGACGACTCTATGGGTGGGACTCCCCTCACTCCTGCAGCACGGATATCGGCCCTCAACATTGTGGGAGACCTGCTTCGGAAAGTAGGGGTAAGACTGCCACCTCCCTGGGCTTTGGTGTGGCTCCTTGCCTGTTTCAGGATATCGGAGAGGGGTGACCTGATTAGTTCTTCTCCCCTTTAACAGAGACTCCCTGCATTTTAGGCAAAACTCTGGTTCTGTTAGTGTCCTATAGCATCATTTGAGGGCATTCTGTGGGCATTGTTATTGACGAACACCCAGAGCTCTAACTCTCATCCCTTTGATCCCTGGGCATATCTTTCCCTGCCATTTTTCTTTGGAATTTGAGAAATTTGGTTGGTGTCTGTTTTTTTTCTTAATTTGAAAAAAACTGAGAACTGAGAAACATTGTAAAAATTGCTTCCTCTTTTTAAATTTCTTAGGGAGGGACGCTTGGGTGGCTCAGCAGTTAAGCCACCTGCCTTCAGCCCAGGGTGTGATTCCAGGGTCCTGGGATCAAGTCCCACATCGGGCTTCCTGCATGGAGCCTGCTTCTCCCTCTGCTTGTGTCTCTGTCTCTCTCTGTGTATTCTATGAATAAATAAAATCTTTAAAAATGAATGAATAAAATTATTTATTTATAAATAATTATAATTATATATTATATCATAATTATAAATAAGCAAAATTCATTCATTCATTCATTTATTTATTTCTTAGAGAGTTAAAAAACAAAATCTTGAAAGGCTAGGACAAAATCCAAAGTGGATTTCATATTTCCCATAGGCAGAACTAGATGATTGGCAGGGTTATTGAGTTTCTCAGGAAGCTCCTAAGAATGTCTGAGGCTAGTGGCTCTAAAAGTTAGATATACATTAGGTCCCTGCAGGGCCCCACTTTGGAATTCCACTGTATAACACAATTTGAGAACCACCGTTGCAAGTTATTGTCTGTGTTCAGGCTCTGGGTGAGAGGGGAGTTCTTGTCTTTAACTTGAAAGATGAAAATGTGTTTCTCTGCAGGCCCTGGAGTCCAAACTTGCGTCCTGCCGGAATTTTGTGTATGATCAGTCCCCAAATCGAACAAGTGGCCCAGCCTCCGGGCGGGGGAGCAAGCACAGAGATGGCAGTGAGAGACAGCCAAGCAGCACCGGCGTGCCTCTGGGTGATAAAGGGTCAGTACCTTTAGCTCTCCATTCCAGGTGGGAACCTCTAACCCCTGACCAGTAGCCATTTGGGAAAAGCTGCAGGGTTATGTCTGTGAACCTTGGCCCACCCCCTTTGAGACAGAGTTAGGTGGTATCTTCTGGTTAAAAGTAAATGGCCAGGAAGAGGCTCGTTTTCATTATTTGATGCTGCGGCCCCAGCTCCTGGTCACCCTGTGAGCACATCCTGTATAAAACACTTGCTTGGGACTTGAGCTTCAAACACTGCTCTGCTTCCCCCAGAGGAGGATTTTTTTTTTCCTTAAAAAAAAAAATAAATAAATAAGATCTTTAGAAACTCAGGAAGTAGGCATTCAGTTCTAGCCAGACTAGATTCCTGAAGCTAGTCACCTGATGGGAAGACACAAATCTGATCTCTAGCAGCATCGTGCGTATTTGCTTACCTGAGGAGCATAGGGGCAGCTTCTAGATTGATTAATTTTCTAAGCTGTGCCACCATTTTCCTGGCCCCCAAGCCATGTCACTGTGGCAGACCTGTCACCATGGCAGACTGCTGGCGGGAAAGGAAGACTCGTTTTGTATGGCATGCACATAACTTGCAGCCCTGTCAAAGAGGATGTCTTTAGTGGGTCTTCTATGTGACTGGGCTTCTCGTGTGGCCTTGGCAGTGTGTGAGCTAGGTGGCCAGTGTCCTTTCCTTCATTTCATGGGAAAGAAAAATGACACCCAGGGAGACATTGCTCCTGACTCCTGATACTCACTCTTAGAACTTGCAGGCCCCAATGCTAGCCAGTCTGTAACAGCTGTAATGTCCACCTAATTTGGTTTGCTCTGTCTGAAGGTTGGGAAAACGCCTGGAATTTGGGAAGCCGCCTTCAAATATTTCCTCACCGTCGCTGCCGTCAGCCCAGGGTGTAGTCAAGATGTTGCTTTAGGAAATCCACGGAAGCTGAAGCCCCGGTGTGCCTGTGCGGGAATCGTACCTTTCTTCCCCTCTTTAAACTAGGTTTTTGTGTTTTGAAGCTAGTTTGAGAAATAGGAGCAAACAGTCACATTAGCCAATGAGGCCATCGCCCGTGGCCCCAAGAAATGTTGTATCGTAATCCCCATCCTCCTTGCTGGTGTGTTGCAAATGGGACAGGGACAAACCGGAGCCTTTGGAAAGGGTGCTAAGGTGTGGATGCTGAGGCTACCCCATCATTGTGAGCTGACCAGACTCCCGAATGGTTTTGAGATGCGTTTTTAATGTCTGGAGATGCCGTAAAAGTGGGATGTGAGCCCATCTCAGACTCAGGCTATCTTCTAGAACAAAACTTTGCTCTGTGGCACAGGAAGGGTCTGTGTGATGAAATCATGTCTAGGAGAGCAGAGTAGAATAGACACATGCCTTTTAAAAAAGAAACTATGGTGTAGTGTGCCTCTGGGACATCTTAATCTGCCTCTTACTGAGGCATTTGGAGGTGTGCTTGTTTCAGAGGGGATCTTGTGTAGACCAAGTCAGTTGGAAAGTTCGCATCCTCTTTAGATCGATCCTGATCGTTAGTTTTCCTGGAACTTCTGCCCTGGCCTGAGGTTGACCTTTGCTTCAGGACCCTGACAGTCTTTGGGGTGGCATGGCCTTATGAATTCAGCCTTTAAGAGCAGGACTTCATTCAAAGCCTTGATAAAATCATCAGGGTGACCTCCAAATAAGATTAAACCACAGGATTGTTGTTGGAAGCTTCCTTGTCAAAGAAGAAACAAACATGGGATTTCCACTCGGATGTTGTACGTACCCAACCCTGCTTGTTGTGAACTGTGTCTCGCTTTTGGAGGAAAGTAAAAAAGAACACATGAATTCAGGAGCATGCATGCAGCTTAATGACCTTTTTTACTAAGTTATTTTTCCAAAAGAATAGCAAAAATATCCTTGAGTTAAAAATAGAACTTCACAAGTGCTACTGAAATTCAACAGAGAATTGATCTCTGGTGCCTGGTTCCTTACCCTGGGAACATTCTAACCTGTATCGGTAAAAAACATACTTTTATTTTTTTAAAAGAACAATAAAATCAAGAGAAACTAATTTTCAACTAGCTTGTGGTGGTGGTCAGTAAATGTCGCTTTATTTGTGCTTTTATGTTTGCTCGTATGGTGGTGAAAAACTTGGTTTTTAACCAAGTAACTATGGAAAAAAAAAAAACCCCAAAACCGTCCTTTTAAAAAATGCCCCCTCAAGTCGGCTTCTTAGTGTGTTTGGGATATATTTGGGTTATTGCTCAGGGTGTATTCGCATTTGGTCATTGGCTTGAGTTTTTCAGTTTGCATTCTTTCTTTTCAAATCTATTGGGCCTGTGGAGTCCGTACGCCGAACTGTTTTGTGTCAATTAGGACTTTTGCAAAGGATCTCTGTCTAGAACACTCAAGCTGAGGAAGGAAAAGACCCACAGTGTGGTGGTTGTACGGCCCCCGCAGCATGAATGGTTTTTATATTTTTAAAGGGTTACTTAAAAGGAAGGAAAGGAAGGAAGGAGAACATGTGAGAGAGACCGTACGTAGCCTAAAACATTGACTCTCTGGCCTTTACAGAAAAAGTTTGTTGACCTGTGCTGGATGAAGTCTTGTGTTTTTTTTTTGTTTTTTTTTTTTACTTTAAAATTCAAGCATGTTTTATATTCTTCACAGTATGTCTGTCTGTATGGGTTTGGATTGATAAGGACATGCTTCCCGGTCTCATTCCTTCTTCCTGGGGCCTAGAGCTGCCCACCTCTGGTTGGAGAAGTCTCTTTACACAGACTCCTGTGACATCTCTACATGCTTCTTTCTTTCTTTTCTTTCTTTCTTTCTTTTTTTTTTAATGGCCAGCTTTGGGATCTCAGACAACTTATTTCACCTCCCCAGCCTTCAGTTTCCCCGTTTGTGAATGAGGAATAAACTGACTTCACAGGGTCGTCGTAACAACTCAACGAGAATCCCCCCCACCCCCCCATTCTTTGACTCTAGAAAACAACAGAAAAGCTGACTGCATTCCAGTGATTTATAACCTTTTATTAGTGAGGGTGTCCTTAAGTACAATCGGGGTGCATATAAAACAGTGTAACATTCCTGCTCTTACCCGCTGGAGCAGTGTCTCCTTTTTAATTCCTGTGACTACCGAAGGCACTTGGTCTCCGTGAACTGTGTGCGTCTGAGGTGTGTTAACCAGGAGGGGAAAAAACTCAAACGGGCCCACTCGACACATTGGAAGGGTACACAGGTTAGAGAATGACTTGGGAGTGGGAGGCGGCGGTGGCACCCACTTTGGCGATTTTTTCCCCATGTCACGTACACTAAGTTGCCAGGGATCAGTTACTGTGGTTATATGTTTTCCCTAAAAACTCAGAATCTCCGCACGATTCACCGCTAGGGGGAGCGAGTGTGTCTGTGTTGCCTGTTGGGTTCTTCTCATTGGGTACATCACTCAAAAGTTCCAATGATACCCCGGACTCAGGGCGGTGGTGTTTATATTCATCGTGAGAGGTGTCTGTGATGTTTGGAATTTGAAGACGGGTTTAGACAGTGCTAAGCAGAGTCCACTGGGTTTTGTTTTGTTCTGTTTGGAGCAAGTTGTTCATTCACTGGCTTTGGTTCCGTTGAAGTCGGCGTCGCGAGCATCCACTTCCTCGTCAGAGCCATCCGCGTTTTCAATAACTCGACGTCCTCCAGACCTTCTAGAGGGAACAAAAGCGGTCTCGTTTCCTCGCCTGTGGGATTGAAGAGAATATGTGTCTATTGAGTACAGAGATCTCTCTTGAGATGGGGAGAGATTTTTCAAGGGGCAAAAAACACACGCAGACAAACTCAAATGAGATACAAATACTCAGGTTGAAGTCAAGCCCTGACCGGTCTCAAGGTACAGTAGCATTTTATCAGCTTGCATGGGGGGGGGCGGGGGGAGTAGATTTTTCAATGTAAGACTATCTGCATTTAAAAAAAAAAAATCTGGCTTGGTCATCTAATGACCCATAGGATTCTGGTCTGATGGGGTCTTTATTTAGAAAAGAATTTTTTAAAAAAGAGGTCAAGTGGGGGCTGACACATTCCCGTGGGTTTATGCATACTCTGTGGGGCCAGTATAAAGGGGAACATGTTCTCATGCTGTACTTCCTTGCCTTCAAAGGGTAAAAAGAAAAAGGGGAAGGGGTCTTAGGTTTTCAATTGGAAGGAGGTAGAAATGAACATAGGCAGTGTTGAAGGAAAGAGGTCATTGTGTGGATGCCAGAAGGATGTTCTTGGTTAAAGCAAGGCAGGGCCCCCTGCTGTGTAGAGCAGAATTCTTGGTGTGAGTTCTCACAGGGCAGAGGTCTTACCTGATTCTTACTTACCATGCAGGCACCATGCATGGCCTATAAAGAGGTGCTACAGTGAATATTTGCTAGATAAGACCTGTTAATCCAAGGGGTATTTTAGCTCTGGCAGGACACCCGTTTCTTTGTCTAAGGACTCCCATGTCTGGAGTACTGGATGCCCTGAGTTACTGCCAGGGCCTGCCCGGGGCACCTGAAGCGAGACTTTGCTTAGAAAAGCAGGCCGGCAGAAGGAGAAGTTGAATCCACCTGCATTCAACCTCCTCTGCTTGGAAGAAACGTTTGCCATCTCTTCTGCAACCACACCAATAATTGTGTTGGGCTCCAGCCATCTGGCCCCGTTTGACCTGAATCGGAGGACAGGTCTTAGCTCATTTTAGGAAGCCTAAGCCGAGTACAGACTTTCTGTGATGAAAATGACCTGCTTCGCCACCTGAAGTTACTGGACAGACAAGTCACAAGGGAGAGCCCCATTTCAGTGATCGATTGTTTAGTCAAAAGGGGCAGCTCAAGAGAAGTAAGATTAGAGGCTTAAGCAAGGCCTAGAGTGTCCTGATCGCTCGCTGAGGAGGGGAGTCTCAGCTTGAGCCTTTTGGGGTCCGAGGATGGGAGAAACATGGATGGGTTGGGAGAACCTGCCCAGGTTCAGAGTATGGTACTTTCTAAGGGGCAGCTATCAGGAAGGAATTCTCCCAAGTTGTAGCCACTCCCAGCTAAAGTCTCTGGCCGGCCTCACTCACATCCAAGGGAAGCTTGGAGGTGCTCAGTGCCCTTAGAACTCACTGTCCATCACTCTCTGTCTCTCTCTTGAAGAGACCTTAAAAAGTATTCTTTAGCACTGTCCTTTCTAAGAACCTGGGTCCAGGAGAAGGGTCTCAGAGTACAGGACAGAAAAAGTGGCAGCTGCTGCTTGCATGTCTCTCCTCCTGCTTCTACCCTCCTGGTTCAAAATTCCTGGGACAGCCTCAGGCTGGGAAACTGTCTCGCCTACCATTCCAGGCTCCAGGCACTCTTTATCTCTTGGGACAGTCTGTATTTGGACGTTAAAGTTCAAGTGATAAATGTGTTCCCTTGACCTAAGAGGTCAATCAAGCCCTGGGTCACCAGAAGCCCCCTGCTCGGCCCCCAGTCCTGAGAGCCTATCTGCCAGTGCAGGTGTCCTGCTTGAAGGAACTGGTTTCAAATCCAGGGCAAAGGTTGGCACTGTCTGCCTCACAGGAAATAAGGGACCCCTCTAAAGATTGCCTGCAAGGGTCTGATCCTGGAGAATCTGGCTTCTATTCATGGGCTCAGAGAACTTGTGCAAGGCACCAGTAGTGCGCCAAGAATCCGCACAAGAGTATGAGCATTTGCTTTGCAAGACCTCAGTTCCCCCGTCAACCAGGGGGTCCCATCATTCCAGTCTGAGCTGGCAGGAGTGCTGCTCAGAAGCTGTGTCATAGAGGCTGAAAGTTCTCCTAAAGCTCCTGCCAATACCTCAGTCAGCTTCTTAAGTATTTGGGTAGTGGCAGCAAAGCTGAGATTCTCCTACAGAGCAGAAGGGACACCGGCTGGGGCTCACTTGGCCTCTCGAGGATGAAAGGGACACCAGGCCACAGGGCCTAACTTCACAGGTGATGAAGCTCTTAGACTCCCAGACAAGTCAAGGCTTCTAAACTCTTTCTTGTCAAGGGCCCTATGTTCTTTCTCGAGTGTTGGGTGTCCACTCCCCACTCTGAAAATGTGCCCACAAGACCTGGAAAAAGCTGTGCCAGGACCACGTGTGGCTCCAAGGTGACCAGCGTACACCCCCGCATGCTGGAAATGCAGGTAGCAGGTAGGCCTTACTTCAGCCTCACGCAGCCCCAGCAGTTGTACAACGTGCAGCGAGAGCTCATTTCTTTCACAGACGTGTTTGTGAAAAGCCCAGCTGCGGGGGGCAGAGGGGGTGTGACAAGTTGCTGAGCTGTGGTTACCATGAACCTGTGCTCTGTGAATTCTGATGGGTGAGCCAGACCAGCCAGCTTGAAGCCATTCTCCGGAAATGGACCCAGACTGTGGAGCTGTCAGACACACAGCCAAGCATCCTAACAGTGTGAGAGAGGCCCTCTTGGGCAGGTAAAAACAATCCAGGTGATACACACGCAGCCTCCAAACACTCGTCAACACACGGTGACAAGGACACACTGGGTGCCATGTCAGATGCCAAGGCAGAAGTAAGGAAGGAAGATGGGTCAGGAGATGAAATCTTCTTCGGTTGATCTTGGCTGCGATGAAAGAGTTTTGACCTAAGATACCCATGCCTTCAGGTTTTGCGGCAATCTCATGGCAATTTGGGGGGACCAAAAAAAGGGGGAGAGGGAGGGCAGGATAGCAGGAAAGAAGTGGACCCGAGTACAACATACATGAGCTGTGAAGCTAGAAGGCATGATACCTGGTGAGTCATTGCGGAGTTTCCTGGGGGAGGGGCCCTCTGAAACAGAGAGAGAGAGTCCCTGGTGGTTATCATCCGCAAACGAGAGGGAGTCCGTTTAAGTGTGTTTTTAATCATTAAAGGCATTCACTTCAATTAAGTCATTAAAGGCACTTAGAAGTCAACCTTGCAGTGAAGCACCCGATACCAAGAGCTCTTAGGCTGGCACATGTAAGCCACTGTTTCCACTGAAAAGCTCGTGTTGGAGATGACTGGCGTTGTGGCAAGTGCTGGGTACAGCGGTCAGGCTTTAACGGGAGCGCATGTTGGGATTTACGTAGTCAGGAGAACTATGAAACTTGCTTTGCAATTCCTTGTCCGCTGAGAGCTGGCGAGGCTCGCCAACCTCATTCAAAGCTCGAGTGCTTGGCTTTAGGTTTTGCTCATAGACAAGACTCAGGAAGCAGAAAAGTTATGATCTGTCTGCACCGCACCTTAATGTATGCTCCTACTAAGACCATAAGGAGCCGCGTGTTCAATACTGGCCTATACGGCCTAAGAAGGGTGGTTTGTCTGGGGCAGAACCCACGGGGGATGTTCAGTGTGTGCCAAAAGGATCATTGGTCCTGAGAAAAGGGAGCAGTGACAGCTTAGGGGTGACGGAGCCAGAATGGCTGACTGCTTCCCCACTGCTCAGCCCATCGCCGAGGAGGGCAGGGTCCAGTGGCCAGCAGAGCAAATTCCAGGGGTCTGCATGGTGAGAACAGCTCTCTTGCTGGCCATCCCCCTGGGGGTTGCTCCCAAGCCCCTGCTGGACCTGAGGGGTTATGTCTGGCTTCCATCCCCTCAGTGGGACCCACAGACCCTCACCTTGCATGACCTGGGGTCTGCTTCCCGAAGCCCTATACTCTGCACCAGCCCCTCTCTTCCTCATTCTGAAAGAAGTTTTGGCTTTCCCCTCATCTCATGCAGTGGATCTCAGAGTCTGGAGTCGATATGGCAGGTGGTTTCATGGTTCCTGGGCATGCCACTGGATAACTCAGTTGCACAGTGACAATATTCCCTTCCCGACTCTTTTTAAAATACATCAGATTATGTCAGAGACCGTCTTTTTGGTGCTAATGTCTTCTCTCACTCCCTTGTTAACTGAAAAGTAGGCCCTCCGGTCCTAGTCCTCAATTTATAGCCACAGTAGCTAGAATTCATTATTTTGTTTCCACTTATTTTAATTTTGTTGTGACCTGTTAATGCTGGTGATGCTGGTTTAACAATACAGGGGTGGTAGATTTTAGTTGCAAATAGGTGTGTGTATGATTAGAACAGTTAATTTCAAAGACAACGTGAAGTCAACGATGGTACAGGGAGTGAGAGACTAAGGCAGAATGGTCAAGGGGGTATGACAACGAGGTTGGGGAAACATCATCTTTGACTCATTGACTGCAGGTTTGTGCCCAGCACCATCCCAGACACCGGGGATGAATAAACAGACAAAACCTCGGTGCTCACGGAGCCAGAGTGAAGGCTGCAAATGACATACGTAGACTAAATAGCAGGTTACAGGGTGACAGATGGGTAGGAAAGAGGAGAGTGAGGGAGTGAGGTTGGAAGTTGTAAACAGGGCAACATGGATAAGTCAGTGCTTAAGGAAGGGAAGGAGGGATCCAGCTATGTGGAGAGCTGGAGGAAGGGCATTCGAAGCAGAGGGAACCACCAGTGCAAAGGCCCCGAGGCAACATCTGTTGCCTCCAATAAGAATTGGAGGGCTTATTTAGGAGGCAGTGGACAGAGATCATTAGGGCCTAGTGGAACCAACCAGCATAAAGATGATGCTTTCAATCTGAGTGAGGTGGAAGCCATTGGATAGTTTCAAGCAAAGGCAGGTTGTGACTCACCTCCATTTAAAAAGGATCTCTCTGGCTACTATGTTGAGAACAGACTGTAAAGGCACAGACACACAGAGGCCCCTGAGGAAGCTGTGAAAGTTATCTAGATGGTAGGAGAAGGTGGTTTGAACCAGGATGGCAAGGAGCACTTGGATTTTGGGTGTACGATATTTTTAAGGGAAAGTTAACCGGATTCTCTGACAGACTGGGTGTGAGGTATAAGGGAAAGGGAAGAAATAAAGTATGACCACAGGATCGTGGCCTGGGTTAATGACCGCTTTATCACTCCAGTTGCTGAGCTGGAGAAGTCTGTGAGAGAAGCTGGTTTAGGGGTGAAGGGATTCAGTCAGGCCTCAAGATCTGAGCTGCCCGTGAGGCACTGTGGGGGGGTGGGGTGGGGATGGCTCACAGGTCTGGGATTCTAGGAAGAAATCTGGGCTGGAGATAGAAACTAGGAAGTCACTTGCCGTTGGTGGAATTCAAAGCCACCAGGCTGGTTGAGATCACCTAGGGAGTGAGCAGAGATGGAGATGAAGAGAGACCAAGATGGTGCCCCGGGACAGGCCAACAGCAAGCCGGCCTGGAGATGAGGTACCAGCAGAGGAGACGAGGAAAGCCAGAAAAGTAGGAAGCCAACCAGCTGAGGGGAGTGCTGGGAAGCCCAGGACATTCTGCAACTGAGTCAGGTGAGACCTGCACACTGATCATTAGGGTTTTGTGGTAAAGGGGAGGAGGGGATGAGGCTCAGAGGTTTCCTCAGCTCATGGAATGACTCTGTTGAGGGAAGACGTTACAAAGGAGAGAAAGGTAAGAATTTCTGGAACAACGTCGTTGAGTGAAACAGAGGTTACATCTAGCAGAGGTGTTGGCCGGAGCTGGTGCTAGACCGTCCAGCCTGGAACTGGGGACAGAGAAGAAATGAGTGCAGGTGTCGGGAGGTAGTTCGATGGGGAAATGGGAGCTGGTAAGGATGGGCAGGTGGGAGAAAGTCTGGGGAGAAAGGGAAAAGCAGAGGCCCAAGAGAGTGGGAGGATGAGGGGAGCCTGAGGTCCAGGCAGCACTGGTGGGGTGCACCCCACGTGGCCGTAGAGAACAGAACACCCCGCAGGAGATGGCAGTGCGCTTGTCTGCTTTTCTCAAACCACTCTGAGCAGCAGAAAGTAGGAAGGGTGATTTAATTTGGGTTGTGTTTTAACAAACTAAAGAAGGCAGCAGGCAGATGACTCGATGCTTGAGGGGCAAGTTAGAGCCAGTGGTAGAGCCCATGGAAGGATTGCGGAGGGGAGACGGTCAAGGATGGGACCTAGCTCCAGGCCTGGAGGTGCAGGGGTGTGGGAAAGAAAATCTAACCCCGGTTAGGGCAGAGGTTCTTGACCACAGGCATCTGCACCCCCAGGGGAATTGGGCAACGTCTGGAGACATTTTTGGCTGGGACAGTCCAGAGCGTGCCACCACTGCATTCAGTGCGGAGAGGCCGGAGATGCTGCTCAACATCCGACAATGCACAGGCCAGCTCTTGTGACCAAGAACGATCAAGCCCCAAACAGCAATGGTGATGAGAGACCCTCAGGGTAGACCAAGGAGCGGAAGAGAGAGTCCAGAAAAGGGGCTCCGGAGAGAAGGGACGTGTACAGCTTCAGGTGGTGGGGGTTTATCTCCTCCTCCTCCTCCCCCTCCTCCTGCTCACCTGACCATGGGAGGGGAAGGACAGCAGTCCTTTAAACACTGGAGGGAGGATTGGCGCCCCAGATGGGTGCCTGGCCCACACTGGTGCTGCGGGAGTCGGAGCCTCAGAAAGGAGCGGGGCATCGGGGAAAGGGAGCCCTTGCATCTATAAAGAAATTCGGTGGGGCACGTCAGGCCAGCGAGCCTTACCTGAGCTTGCTCTTGAGCGCATTCACCTCGCGGCCCATGGCCTCGTTGCTCTCCGTGGCTTCATCCAGCTCCCGCTGCAGCTTCCTGCGGTTGGCGTTGATGCGCTGGGACTCCTCCTCCGCCTCCTCCAACTGCCTCTTGAGTTGCTTGACCTTCGCGTTTCCTTTCTCTGCCTGTCAGGGAGAGGTCTGAGGGTCAGGGCAGGGGTTGGGGGCACCGCTGGAGTCCCTGCAGGGCTGGGAGAGGCCCGGGAGCCGGGTCACCTGCTCCTTGTATTGCTCTGCCATCTTGCGCTCGTCCTCCACCTGCAGCAGGACCTCCTTTAGCTTCTTGTCCTTCTGCTTCAGCGACTTGGCGGTCGCCTGCTTCTCTCTGCACACACACAGGGGGTACGGATGGCTTCCCGCGCCGTTGGTGTGGAGACCTGAGCAGCATCTCACCCACCAAGGGCTCTTTTCCTGAGGCCCAAGTCAGGGTTCATCCCCCAAATCACATAAAGCACTGTATTTGGCCATAAAAGGAATGTAGTACTGACACCTGTTCCGACACACGTGGACGTTGAGGACATGCCCAGTGAAAGAGGCCAGTCACACAAAAAGGCCCATTTATAGGAAACATCCAGACTAGACCACAGAAACGCAAAGTAGATCAGCGGTTGCTGAGGGCGGGGAGAGACAGAGGGTGATGGCAAAGGGGCACAGGGTCTTAGGTGACGAAAATGTTCTGTGGTTGAGTATGGAGAGGGTGCCCCTCCCTGCGAATATACTAAAAGCCATTGAGCTGAACACTAACAGGCTGAATGCTGGGGTAGGCGAGTTACATAAAGCCACTACCAAAATAAAAAGAACGGGTCGGAACCCGGGCAGTCTGATGGTGACAAAGGTGCCGTGACCGTACTTTCTCAGTATGATGAGAAGCATTACCATACTTGCTTGTGCTGCACGGGTTGCTGATTTGGACTCTTTGTGGAGCCCTTAACATGACACCCTGCAAAAACGCAGGCCAAGGGGAGCTGGCTGGCTACGCCCCCCACCCCCCCACCCCCAGAGGAGGCCCTGCTACTCAGTGCTATTGGTAGGGGCCTCCTCTGGGCCAGGCCCACCTCCCTCCGGTGTCCACACGCAGGTCTCCCAGCACACCTGCAGTGTGGGTACCGCTCGGCTTCTTTCCCGGCCAGAACGGATGCCCTGAGAGCTCTCCAAGTGACCCCCGCCAGCCACTCACTATCAGGCAGGCAGGGTGTCTTTGGAGCCCAGGCCCCACCTACCTGGCCTCCTGCTCGACCTGCTCCTCCAGTTGTGCGATCTTGGCCTCCAGCGCCGCAATGGTGGATTTGAACTTGGACTTGACTGCCCCCTCCATCTCCTGCAGCTTGCTCCGGAGCTCCTTGTTCTGCCGCTCGAGCTGCTGTCTTGCACTCTCGTTCTTCTGGGCCGCGCTGCGTTCCGTGGCCAGCTCGTTGTTGAGCTGCTCAGCCTGGGGAGGACGGTGAAGGGCATGAGGTGGAGGGCACAGAAGCCTGGGGTGGCCCGCTGAGGTGACAGTCTTCTCCTGCTGCCCCCCAGCCTTCTTTGGATTCTGCATGTGCCCTTGGAGCTGGAGAACCCAGGAGCCCTCCCCACCTCCTCCAGCCACCAGCTCCTTTCTGGGCGCAGCTCAAGAGGTGGTGTCCCAGTGCCACCCAGGCTCCCCGTCTCCAGGTCACACGGTGGGTCCCCAGCACCTGTCACGGAGCTGGGACTCAGTGATGTCACTGAGCGCTCACCAGTGTAAGGCCAGGGTCTGGGGCTAGGGACAGAGCAAGAAGTAGACCCCCGAGGCCCTTCCTCTAGACACACATCATCTGCTGGAGGGGCCAGACATACACTGGCCACCTGATGAGACACTGCAGGCTGGCATGACGTGCTGTGACAACGGTGCTGCGTAACTGTGAGAGGGGCAGCCAGCAGATGTGCTGGACCCCTGCTCCCTGCTCCCCTCCACCCCCACCCAGGCCTGGCACACAGAAGCCTGCAGTGCATGTCACTGGACCAGTGCTGGGCTTCTTACAGGGTGGAGCCCAGCTCCGGTGCCTGCCCCGCTCCGGCCCCCACCTGCTGCGTGGCCTTCCGCACGCGGTCGCTCATGGCCTCCATGTTGCCTTGCTCTTCCTCCAGCTCCTCCTCCAGCTGTGCAATCCGGGCCTCCAGGCGGCGCTTCTCGTCCTGAAGTGTATTCCTGAGGGAAGTGCAGCCACGTCTGGTACTCCAGCCTCCAAGTTTAGAAGATTCCCTCTCCTCGGAGGAGTGATGCCTTAGAGTTGCCCTCATTTATAGCAGGAAATGGAGGCCCAGAGACTTGTCCAAAGTCACAGAGCTGGGAAGCAGGGAGCCAGGACTCCTATCTGGTTGGTATCGGCAGAGCCACGCCTGGTGCAAAGAGCAGCTCTCTCCTCTCTGATGTCCTCAGCTGCTCCTGCCCAGCCCCAGCCCCACCATGCTGTTCGTTCAGAATGAATGAAACTGGCCACACACTCAAATGGGGTCTGAAGACCTCCACACTCCTATGACAAGCTCAGCTGGTTACTGTCATCTTCAGCATTAAAATAGGTGCCCCAGGAGGCTCTCCCATGAGCTGCCTCTCCCTGCTCCTCCCTGCGTGGCTCCATACCTTCCTGAGACACTGCTGGCCAGCTCCTCGGCCAGTTCCTCTTTCTCCAAGTCGGCCTGTTTGCGAGCCCGCTCAGCTGCAGCTAGATCCTGGACGATGGGGGTGGGAGGAAGGACACTTGTTACCTACCATGGAAGGGCTGAGCCCCACCCAAAAACCCACCTGCTCCTATCACCAGGCCCCCAGCAGTTTCTGTGACCACTCTTGAAAGTGGCTGTGACTTCTCTGAGCCCGGGGGAGGCCCTGCCTCTACACCAGAGGAGGAAAATCCTGTGTCTTTCCCTGCTCGTCTCTCCCTGGCCTTACTCTGGGGGTCCACCTACGTGGAATGCTGGATGAGGGAAAGAAATCTGTGGGTGCACACACTAGGATGCCAGGGGCTCCTATCATGATACCTCCATCTGAGCCTCTTAGCGAGAGGGCTTTACCTCCTGGAGCTGCATGAGGTCTGCTTCTAAGCTCTTCGCTTTCTTCTCATTCTCTTTGGCGGTGGCAAAGATCTCATCTCTGGAGGCACGGGCATCTTCCAGCTCCCTTTGGAAGTCCTTCATCTGAGCCTGCACGAGTCAACAGGAAGGACAAGCTAAGATGTCCTTACTTGCCAGATTATGCCAACCCCTAGGATTTTCCACAATTAACCACAAAGAAATCCCTGTTGCATGAGCATTGCCTACAACCTTGCACAGCCAGGTTGCTGTCTGGGGGCACCGTTCTGGATGGCAGTGGAGATGTGGTCTGAGGGCGAAGGCCAAATGCCTGGTAATGGTGCCTAACCCAGGGCAGGAAACACCACCCAAGTGCCGAACTGTGGTGGGAAACCACCAGCTAGTAGGCCCCGGTGCTGTCACCGGGAGGGAGCCATGCCCTCCTTCCACCTGTGCCCTGCATTCAGGGCATCACCCACCTGCAGTTTGCGAAGCTGCTTGATGGCTTCTTCCCTGCCTTTGATGGCCGAGTCGGCCTGCAGCTCCAGGTCTTTCAGATCGCCTTCTAGCTTCTTCTTGGCCGCAGCTGCCAGGGCACGTTGCTTTCTCTCATCTTCCAGTTCTGTCTCGTATTCGTGAAGCTGATCGAGGAGGGTAGATGTGCGCTGCTGGGCTGACCTGTCCCATGGGGAGGCCCTCTCCCCACCTCAGCCAATGTTCAACAAGCTCCCAGGTATGCACAATCCCCTGCAAGGTGGGTCTGCTCCTCCCCAGGTTGCAGGGGAGAAAACCAAGTCTCCCTTGGGCCAGGAGGTGGTGGTGGAAGGAAGGAAAGCTCTACAGACCTCCCTCTCCCCGCTTTTCCCTGACCTGACCCAGATTACCTGCCTCTGGAGCTGCCTCCTCTTCTCCTCGTTCTGTTCATCGCGGGCCTGGAGGTCCCGCTCAAACTGGCCCTTGAGGGCCTGCATGTTGACCTCGAGCCGCAGCTTGGCATCTTCTGTAGCCTGCAGCTCGTCTTCCAGCTCCTCCAGCTGGGTCTTCATCTCCTCCATCTGGGTTTCCAGGGCCCGCTTGGACTTCTCCAGTTCATGAACCTTTCACATGAGAGTTGGCTTCATGAAGGTGGTCCGGCAACCCACGGTGACAGGAAGCTCATTCAGGTCAGAGAGGTGGCTTGTTGCCACCCACAGGATGCATGGCCGGGAATCAAGACCAGAGCCTTTCCTTTGGGAACCCTGGACTCAGCCCCCCATGCAAACCGCTGTTCCTAACCAGCCCCCATGTGTGACAGTCAGAGGGAAGCCTTCATTCCTGATGATCATTTCACATCAAAGAGGCACAGAGCCAGCCCCCCTCATCCCACCCCCAACAACTGGTAAATAGTGGGGACGGTGGGTTGGTGAAACATAAACAAGCCAGGACAATGAAGAGGGACTTACGTTCTTGCCCACATCATCCTTGGAGCTAACCAGATCCTCCATCTCGGCCTTGAGCATTTTGTTGGTCCTCTCAAGTTCCTCTTTGGCTTCTAGGGCCTCCTCGAGGGCTCGCGCCAGGGACAAGGCCTTGGTCTCCTTTTCCCTGGCTTCTGCCTCCGCTCTGTCCCTTTCATCCGCGTATTTGGAAGAGATGCTTTTCTCCTCAGCCAACAACTGTAACAACAAAAGCCCCGGAGGTGATACCCAAAGGCATACCCAAAGTTTGGCCTTCATGTCATTGCAAATATGGGCTAGAAGCCTTGTGTCCTGCTAAATTTATTCAGGGGCAGGTCTAAGTAATTAAGATATCTATGGAGAGAGTTAATAATAAGCTTGCTTCTGACTTCCAGGTCAGCCTTAGGCAGAGCCAGCATCTGCCCAGCCTCTGTGCTCGGAAATCACTTGTGCCGCCCGTGTTGGTTAGAACACACTGCTACTACTGAGGTCAGAGTGACACTTAATCCCACCAGGAGCCAATAATTGTTTTTGTTTTTTCACGGCCATTCAACGCCGGCTCTCTAAAGCGCTCTGTGAGCTGGAGTAGGGAAAGGGTGAGTGTGTGGATGGAACTGCGCGCGCGCGCTCACACACACACACACACACACACACACACACTTATTCCTCCGCTTGGAGGGACAGTTCAAAGAACACTCTGTCCTGATGTTAACCTCATCTGTAGAGAGCTCAGCATATTATACATTGAAACATCCAAAAACAAGATTTCTAGAAGTCACCAGAGACAGGTTAGTATTAGGGGCCCCCTAAATAGCACAGTCGCCACAGAATCCTACACAATAGGTGACAGGAAAATAAATAAAAAATGTGATCTCAGGCCTTCAAACTGAGAACAGAGCAGCAGAATGGAAGCAGTGAGGACAGGCTGACCGCACCGAGACGGAAACTGGAAGAGCCTGCACGTCACCTAGAAGACTGGTACTCTGGGCCCCCATGCCTCTGGCGCTGGCCTAGCACAATCCCCAAATTGATTTTTAGGACAGTCCCCAAGTCACTTGCAAACCAAATGACATTTGTTAGATTTGAGTAACATATACAAAGTTGGTATTTAGGGGTTTAGGCCACACAGGTATATGCATTTATCAGCACTCAAGAGAGTGTATGCTGAAGATTTCTGCATTTCCACATAAATTTTTACCTCACAAGAAGCAAAATTGTATTTTAAATGAGAACTCTAGCTGATAGTGTTGAGGTATGGAGGGGGAGGGCTGTAATTTGCTTTGAAATGCATCCAAAAGATAAGATGCCATTGACAGCTGCAGTTTATCCTTATAAATAAACATGTAATAAAGCATGTTTGGTAAAACACTGATGATCGAATCCAGGTGTTGCCTGTTTCATGCTTTGAGCGTCGCACTGTGCTAGAAATTCTCCAAAATGAAATGTTAGGGGAACGTGGTTATCTAAAGGGTGGAAACACTAAATTACTTGGAATATTCAGGAGGTACTCAATAAATACTTGCTGAGTAAATAAAGTAAGTCTCATTCCAGGGCTAGAAACTAAGGCATTGGTGGGGTCTCGGGCGAGCATCACGGTGGGGGGCACCTGGCAGTTACGCCCGGGCACTGCCGCCGTCCTTGAGCCTCACATTTCAGGGTCACCCAAGGCAAGCTAGTTTTCCATAGCTGTCAGCACAGCAGGGGCTGGGGTGCAGGTACACAGCAGCCACACCGGCTGCCTCACAGACCCACCGACCCCAGCCCATGTCCTCAAACACAGTGGCCCACCCTCCAGCCCTTACCTGATCGAACTTCTTCTGCTTCTTTTCCAGGTTGGACACCAGTTGCCGCTGGTTGTCCAAATCGACGACCAGGTCGTCCAGCTCCTGCTGAAGCCTGTTCTTGGTCTTTTCCAGTTTGTCATAAGCAGCTGCCTTCTCTTCGTACTGCTGGGTGAGGCCTTCGATTTCCTTCTGGAACTTCTTCTTGCCCTCCTCCAAGGCTTCCACGGTGCTGGCAAAGTCCTGCAGCTTCTTCTTTGAATCGGAGAGCTAAAACGGCAGTGCCCAGGGTCTGGTGAGAGGAGGGCCATTGGGTGATTCCCATCCCCTACCCCCACCCTGGGAAGAGACCGCTTTCTCCTCGTTGGAGACATTCAACATCAGGGGGAGCCAGTGAGCCAGTGCTCTACTGGGGCACAGCCGAGCTCCTGATGGGCCCTCGCGGCTTAGACCTAGAAAAGCAAGGACACACAGCCAGCACCTGGATGTTCAGAGTTGAGATGTGGCGCTCCAGGTTCTGCTTGGCTTCCATCTCCTCGTCCAGCTGGTCCTGCAGGCTGTTCCTCTCATCCTCCAGCTGGCGCAACTTGGTGGACACGTTGAGTTTCTGCCGAGTTTCTTCTTGAAGCAGCTCCTACAAAAGGACACACAGAAGTCCCAGGGGCCCACACGCAGGAAGCTCCTACCCCTGGTCCCTCTGGGTGGGCGGCAGGATACCCACCTGAGTGTCCTGGAGCTGGGACCCAAGGGACGCCACGTCCTTGGCCAGTTTTATGGCCTTCCCCTCAGCCTCGTTGAGCATCCCTGTGACACTCTCCACTTCATTCTGAGGATGCCAAGAGACTGTGGTTAGAACCTCCAGAGCGGGACCCTTATTAAGCTAGAGAAGCCCTCTTAACTCACATGATAGGTCTTGTGGGAATCCACTGATTGAGAAATACCCGAGCCATGATGGGGCTGATCACGGCAGTTCCGTGGCTCCCACAGAAAGTGTGTCACCTACAAGTTGGGATGCCTGGTTCTAAGAACCTCTTAGAGCCCCAAACTCGTATTGCACTCTGTTTGCACCAAATAGATCCTGGGTCCTTGCCAAGGTTGGCAAAAATGAAACAGCAGGTTCGAGAGCCCGACACAGAGCTGCTCTGGACTCACCTACTCCCTAACGTTGGAGAAGAGGATACATACGGCACCTCTGCTTCCAGGGGCCCTTTTACCACCACCCTCTTCCTCACCCCTTACTCTTTGCCCTTTCATTGGCCCCATGGCCAAAACCAGAGATGCAGGAGCAGGTCCTTTTGGAGGTATCAGCCTACCATCTGTCCTCTTCCCACTTACAATGAGGATATAAATGATCTTTACTCCTCTAGGATATCGCTTATGTTAGGATAGCAGAACCTCTGCTCTCCACTGCTTGTGGGGAAAAAATCCTATTTAATGCTCCCCTTGCCCCCTTGTCCCAGACTGTAAGCACATTAAATATTTATTGAAAGTCTGCCTGTATTCCATGAGTGGAAGTCAGGCCAGACGTCTCGTCAAAGCTACGTAAGACCAAAGACAAACAGACCTTGTGATTGCTCATCTTAAAAACTATCAATGGCTTCTTGTCACTCAAAGACCACGTACATGTTATAGGACCTGGAGGACCCTGTGTCACCCGGCCACAACCTACCTCTCTAGTCCCACTCTGTACCATGTTTCCCCTGCAGCTCAGCATTCTAGCTCTACTTCTGTGATCTCTCCTAATTTCCCACTTACCCCTGGGCCCTTGCACATGCTGTTCCCTCTCCCTGCTAGACTTCTACTTATCTCAGACTGTACCTCCTTCTCAGTGAAGCCTTTCCCGACTCCTCCTCCTCCCGCAGGCCAGGCCCCTTGTTACCTACCCTTACTACATCATTTTACATTCATTCATGGGATTATAAATGCCTTTCCCTCCCTCAGGTCAGAGTTCTGTCGGGGCGGAGGCAGGGCCTGTGTCTTTCTTGCTGTTATATCTTAGCTTGGCCTGCAGCAGATACTCTGATACTTATTGAATGAGCAGATGAAGGTCTCTACAGACTGGAGCATGCAACAAGAGGACCACCAACTTGCTTTTCAGCAAGAGAGACTTCAGTTAGCTGGGAAGAGCTTCGGCCCCCACGGAGCTGGGACCAGGGGGGATGCTCGCTGCGTTGCCACCTCACCTGCAGCTTGTGGACCTTGTCGTTGAGCTCAGCCCGGGCCCGCTCCCCATCGCTACACTTGGACTGCAGCTCCTGCAGCTGCACCTCCAGCTTCTTCTTCTTGTGTTCCACCTCCTGCTTTGCCTGGTTCAGGACCCGCAGCTCACCGGCCAGGTCTGCGTTCTCCTTCTCCAGCGTCTGCTTATTCTTGTCCAGGTTGGCCTTGGCCTGGCCAAACAAACAGAGGGGAAGGAAAGCATCACAGCTCTGACCAGGAAAACATTTTGAGATGGGAGCCCACATTACCTGGCACACCACTTGCTACTGTTTCCCCCAACCCCTCCCCATCAGGTAGGTTCCAGGGACTCAGGCTTGTCCCCGCAGGGGAGGAACATGGCAACGTGGCGGACACACAGCCACCACAAGACTTTCTGTATTCTGTTTTTCTCAAGCTCAAGGTGACAAACCAGCATTCCACGAGCTACATCCAACCTGCTGTCACATCCTGTTTGACCTATTCTTGGTTGCCAACATTTTAATAAAGAAATGTTACATAGAAATCTGAACTCCAGCTATTTTTTTAAATTTCATGTTCTAGTTCATGACAGGTGATGGTTATACCAAAAAGCATACATCTATCAAAATTAAACTATACAGTTAAAACTAGTGAGGTATACAGGTAAAAATGCATATACGTCAACAATTCTGACTTTTAAAAAAACAAGAGGAGCATCATACTCAGTGGGGAAAAAACTGAGGAAAGACCTCCCTGAAGGGCAGGAACAAGATAAGGTTGTCCACTCTCACCACTTTCATTCAACAAAGTACTGGAGGGGGAAATGCACTTTGTAGGTACAATTAGCAAAATCTTATTCACCCAGAATACATAAAGTATTAGCAAAATGTCAAAGGCTAGTATTCAGATCCCATTTGACAAGAGGACACAAACAAGTGTCCTTTTATTCATCAAGAGGGTGAGGGGGGCTCTCTCGGCACTGTGCTCTTCCAAGAGCAGTCCTAAGACTGCTTGTATGAGGCTGGAAGATGGGGCCTGGAGATATGCATGTTAGCAAGGCCACAGGGGAAATGAAATGAATTAGTGTTTGTAAAGCAATGAGACAGTATCTGGCACACAGTCGGGGCTACAGAAGGGATGGCTGCCATTATTTTAATGTGCAGGAAATTTTCAGATTCTGATAGAAGTAGCCATAAACCAGCTCACCTGAAGGTGCTCACTACATCACCTCCTGAAAGAATAGTCACCTTGGCCAGTGACAGAAACAAATGCAAACTCCAACAATTTTTAGGTATTGCTACCCCCATTTAGTCTAGCTTCGGGGGGAATATCTAGAAAGTGCAGGGATGTGGGAAGCCATAGCACCGAGGGTGATGGAGGTGATTCAGATCTTTAGGGATACAACCCGGACATCGCAAGCTAGGAAGTTCACCCCACATGGAGCCTGCTTCTCCCTCTGCCTCTCTGTGTGTCTCTTATGAACAAATAAAATCTTTTTTAAAAATGTATTTACGTTAGAGAGAGCCCGCAAGAGAGAACATGAGCAGGGAGGAGGGGCAGAGGGAGAGGGAGAAGCAGACTCCCCACTGAGCAGGGAGCCCGATGCGGGACTCGATCCCAGGACCCCGGGATCATGACCTGAGCTGGAGGTAGACGCCTAACCCACTGAGCCACCCAGGTGCCCCGCTGTTTATCTATCTGGGTCACACAGACCCTGATATGTAGCTATTTGAAGCTGCGTGCATGTCACTGTTTTGCGTGTGGTCCCCAAAAAGATGACGACGTACCCTCTTGAACTGCTCCAGCTGCTCGGTGAGTTCCTCCACCGCCTGTGTGTGCTTCTGCCTCATTTCCTGGACCTGGGCCTCATGGGACCGGGTCTCCTCATCCAAGGCCTTCTTCAGCACCGTCACCTCCTGCTCCCTCTTGGCCCTGGACAGAAAGAACACAGTGGATGGCCATTGAGGGGAGAATGGGGCTCCCCTCAGACAGCGCTGTGCAGAGGAACAAGAGCTCTCCCAGGACCCAGCACTGAAGTCTCCATCCACCACCAGCCCTCCCTGGCTGGGTGACCTCGGCTGAGTCACCTGACCTCTCTGGACCTGGCATCTCCTCAGCTGCAAAATGAGGAGCATGTGACCGCCCAGAAACTCTTAAGACCAGCAAAAAAAAAAAAAAAAAAAGTAGTATTAGCTCTTATTTATTGAGCACCTACTATGTGCCAGGCTCTGACCTAAGTTCTTCATGTACATCACCTCATATAACCTTCAGGGTAACCCTCAGAGGCACATCTATTAATTTTTCCAATTTTACAGATGAGAAATCTAAGGCTAAGAAAGGGTAGGCAGTCTGCCCATCTTGGTACAACCACCACGTGACAGAGCCAGAATCTGAACCCACATGGTCAGGTGTTTAAACACTGCACTGGGCTTTCCTGGATCATGGGCCAGGTGGGAAGGGAGCAGAATATCGTGCTGGCTTCTAAGCACAGGTAAGGGATGTGACACAAAACCCAAAGTGTAGGTAATCAGTCTCAGCATTAGCATCGCACCTGATGCCAGATGCACTCAAAATGCATTTGTATAGGGACACCTGGGGGGCTCAGTGGTTGAGCACCTGCCTTTGGCTCAGAGCATCATCCCAAGGCCCCTGGATCGAGTCCCACATCGGGCTCCCTGCATGGAGCCTGCTTCTCCCTCTGCCTGTGTCTCTGCCTCTCTCTGTGTGTCTCTCATGAATAAATAAAGTCTTAAAAAAATACATTTGTATATGCGTTGAATGAATCAGCGACCTACTTTCACTAAGGTCAGCATGCATTATCTAGCAGGTGACCAGTTTTTGTTGGGGGACGGGTTGTGTGTTTGCGTTGGGGTGCTTTTTTGTTGTTGCTGCTGGTGTCCGTTAGCCTCCAACAATCCAACAAATGTTGGATCCAACCAATGTTATTTTACAACATTTATCACAAAACTCCCACACACACTCTTGGAGACTGGAACCTGGAGAATTATTTACACACATAGACACACACACGACAAGGATAGGAAGGAATACCCCACACATCAGCCGTGTTGGGACTAAGGATGATGCTTTTGGTGTCTACGTTTCTATAGCTTTGAAATGGTCCTACTACTGTGATGCAAAATAAGATGAGACAGGACTGTGCCTCTCTTAAAGAGGGTAACTGTAGGGCCTGAGCAAGCCAGGGGTTCAGAATGTGCCTGGGGGTTGCCCCTTCTCCACCGGCCACCCCATTGTGTGGTGGGGCAGGGGGAGCCGCTGGGCTCCGTGGGCCGGCCTCCCACCTGAGCTCCTGCTGGGTGGCCGTGCTGTCCAGCGTGTCCTCTAGCTCCGTCTTCAGCGCTTCCAGCTCCTCCCCCAGGTCCCGCTTCTGCTTCTCGGCCTTGTTTCTCGCAGCCCGTTCTGAGTCCAGGTCCTCCTGGAGGTCTGAGATGTGACCCTCCAGCTCCCGGATCTTCTTCAGAGCATTGTTCTTCTGAGCAATTTCATCATCGAGCCTGCCGGGGACAGATCACCAGAGTGAAGACCCCCGGGGACCTCACAACGCGGCCAAAAATTGCTTCCTGGGACCAGTTACTCATGTTCCACAGACATCAAAACAAGTCCCACCCACGTCCCCGAGACACAGTGGACCGCTTCTTGCTAGGCCGGGACTGCTTGCAGATTGGGACCTGTGTGATGTCAAAAAATAGATTGTGTGTGTGTGTGTGTGTGTGTGTGTATGTGTGTGAATGCAAAGCATGATCCCAGATGAGCCAGGTGCCCAGTTCACACCAGGAGCTTAATAGAGACTTTGTGAACACTGGACAGTTGTTTCTCCTCAGCAGCTACTTGTTTTACTTTCTTCCTTTTGCTCAAACAGTGGCATGGAGCCTGCTCCAGGTTCCATGCAAAGCACTTGGCCAGGCGTTGCTTGGAGAGAGATTAAAACCAGGGCCCCCCGTGTGGGGGACGCGGTGACTGTGGGGTCAAGGTGGGGGATGAGAAGCATTGTCTGAATGGCCTGGCGTGCATTAGGAATCTCATGGAAACAGCTCCCTCCTGACGCACGGTGGAGCTGGCCTCTTGCTTTGCTGTGATGGATGGAAAGGGAACAGCATGAAAGAGGGCCCAGAGGCAAGATTCCTCAGGAAAGGGGGAGGTGAGCACCCGGGTTGTACTGAGTTTGGGAATGGGGAGAACTAAGAGAGAACCCTAAATGGTCGGGTTAGGGTCAGGCTGTGCAGGCGGGAAGCTGGCCTTCCCTGCACAGACCAGCAAGGTCTTCCACGCGGGTTCACAACCCAGGTGATGGTTCTGGCCCGTCACCCTAGCGCCGTCCTGCAGCACACACTGGAGGAGGAGCCGGCAGGGGGATTGGTCAGAAAGTTCTGGGGCTGAGACCCCAGCTCTGCCTCCGAAACACGGTGTGATGGTCACATGTTCCCTCACCTTGCCCCACGCACCACTTCCTGCCCAGTGACATGGAGATCACAGCAGTGTACCTAGCCAGGTGCGTGTGAAGACACTGCCTGGGAAGAGCCTGGCACACAGTGAACAGGAAAGTCACCACCGTAGCTGCTGGATTCTCGGTGCGAGCCCGTTAGCGTGAACCCAGCCAGGAGCTGGGGGGAAGGCAAACCGGGTGGTGCGGGGACAGGTTTCGAAGGGCCCGTGGGGTGTGAGGACCGCTGCAGCCCGGGGGTGGGCGGAGAGCCAGCAGCAGAGTAAAGGGGAGACTGGCATTCACAAAAAAGACCCTCCGAAGGAGGGGCAGGAGGGTCGTCCCGGCCTCAGGCAGGTGGTGCTTGAGAGGCCAGTGGAACGGACTCCGTGCGCAAGTGTAGACGAGGGAAGGCCTGGACATGGAGAGGCAGGCATGGAGGAGGTGGAGGGGAGACGCAGAGGGAAGCTGAGCTTGCGGGGAAGGGAAGAAAGTCCCCGGCACGGCTCTGGAGGCGCAAGCAAGACAGGGGAGGCACCCAGCAGGACGGAGGCCTGCCTGGAGGAGGAGGAGGAGGAAGGTGGGGCCCGCTCTGGTCCTGCGGGAGCCCACGGGACACACGAACACACACAGCGTGTTCAGCCGGGCTACCTGCCCAGGGCCGCCTGCAGCTCCTCCTCCTTCTTGGCCAGCTGCATCTTGAGCTCTGCGATCTGGGCCTGCAGGTCAGCTATCTGCTCGTGGAAGTCACTCGCCTCCCCTTCCAGCTTCCGCTTCAGCTTCTCCAGCTCCTGCCGGCTCTTCTCCTCCTTCTTCAGCCGCACTGCGACGAAGCCAGGGCCCCTCAGCAGGTGGAGACCACCAGAAAGGCGCCCGGAGGACAAGCCTTCCTGCTCCGGCAATTCACATACACACACGCTCATGAACACACACACTCATGAACACACGCACAAACACACGCATGCATGAACACACACACGAACACATAATAACACATACATGCACGAACACATATGAACACAAACACATACATGAACACAAACACATACATGCACGAACACACATGAACACACAGTAACATGCATGCATGAACGCACATGAACACACGCACAATAACATACACGCATGAACACAAACACAATAACACATACACGCACGAACACAAACACATACACACATGAACACACATGGACAGAAACACACATGAACACACATACTCAAACACACTCATGAACACAAGCACAATAGCACATACGTGCATAAACACACACTCATGAACACATAAGCACAACATGTACATGCACAAACACGCATGGACATGAACGCACAATAACACATACATGCGTGAACACACATGAACACACACATAACACATACATGAATGAACACAAACACACAAATGTGAACACACACACATGCACACACAGCCCTACAGGCAACAGTTGCAGCCCAGACCACTATCTTTTTTTTTTTTTCCAGACCACTATCTTGTGGGAGAAAGCCAGTGCCGATGAAAAGCACCTCCGTTATGACAGGTGTGTTGGCTGCAGGAGCCTGGAGAGGCTCAGATTTGCTCTCTCATTTTAAAACACCCGTCTAACACCCTCCTCAGGGTAGCCAGCTTACCTTCCAGTTCTGAAATCATAGATTCATGCTTATTTTTTAGCTTGGTAAGATTCTTGGCCTTTTCTTCCTCCTCTGCAAGATTCGTTGTTAAGTCACTAATCCTCTCTTCGAGGAGTTTTCGCTCCTTTTAGGGGAAAGAAAAAGAAACATCGGTGATTTTTTTTTCTTTTTCCTCTTCTCCAGGATCTACATTGCATTTTTTAGGCCAGTTGGAAAGAAAAATCTGCATGAACACCAAATACAACCTCTAGTTTCAAAAGGATAAAGAGGAGTTCCTTGATGGTTATTCCTTAAAACCCAACTATGTGGGACGCCTGGGTGGCTCAGTGGTTGAGCATCTGCCTTTGGCCCAGGGCAGGATCCCGGAGTCCCGGGATCGAGTCCCGCATGGGGCTCCCTGCATGGAGCCTGCTTCTCCCTCTGCCTGTGACTCTGCCTCTCTCTGTGTGTCTCTCATGAATAAATAAATAAAGTCTTAAAAAAAAAAAACCCAACTATGTCCCATCTCATGTGACCTCTGCCCCTCACACCTGATGTTCCAGGCAACCGTGCCCTCGTCTCTCTCTGCCACATGCTAGCTCTTCCCTGCCTCAGGGCCTTTGCACAGAGAGAACCATCTGCTGGGCTGCTTCTTCACCCCCTTTCCAACTACTCTTCATTCTTCAGGTTTCCTCATCATTGTCACCTCCTCCAGGAAGCCTTCCCTGAATACCTCGCTTCCATCCCCTAATGATCTATTTTTATAGTATGGTGAATGCAATCTTCAGAACCCTGATTGTGATGGTCATTAATGGGTAGGTGTAGGATTATCTATCCTGCTTCCCTAGAGTATGAGCCCCACCAGGGCAGGGCCCACCTTCACCACACATGCCCTGCACCCCAAACAGGGCCTGGCTCACAGAAGGTGCCTGGCTGACCTGTAGCTCAGAGAACTACAGGGAGCCTGAACCCAGTGGGGCTACCTGGTGGCTACCGTCCAGGGTGACCTACTCACACCAGGTGTCGCAAGGACTTGCCCAGTTTGGGCTGGAGCCCTTAACCCCGTGGTCCTGCCATGTTAACCTAGACACGGCCCCACTCACTTTTGACAGCTTATTGTTCTGGTCATCCATGACCAGAATATCGTCCTCCAGTTTCTTGATCTTGGCCTCAGCCGTGACCTTCTCGAGCTGTAGCTTCTGCCTCGCGGCTTCCTCCTCCTCTAGCTGTTCTTCTAGGTCCTTTGTGGGGGAGAGAAAAGAATCACAAGCCTCACTCCCAACGGGGTTCCTCCCTTGGAGCTGGGGACCGACCCACGCAGAGGCCGGGCCTCAGGGCCCCCGTGCTCTGCGTTCTCCTTTGCACTAGAAATAAAAGGTTTGGGAAACCACTGGCCTCATGGAGCCTCAGTGTCTCCATCCATCAAATGGGGAGAGTCAATTCCGTGGTGGTTTCAAAATGTGTCCGTGAATTCTCTGGTACCCCTCCCTTCGAGAAGCAGAGGCTAATTTCTCTCCCCATCAGTGCGGGCTGCACCCAGGACATGCTTCTAATAAGATCGGGAGGAAGCGATGGAGTGTAACCTCCGAGATGAGGCTATGAGAGGCATTGTGGCCTCCTTTCCTGTTACCTCTTGTGATTCGCCCCCCACCCTGGGGGAAGCCAACCAGCCACCGTGTAGCTCTAGGGAGAAGCCCCCCAGCCCCACCCCAGGGAGAAACTGAGGCATCTTGACTGCAGCCATGGGAGCAGGCCATACAGACACAGGTCCTCCAGCCCTGGGGTCGCACCCCGACTGCATCCCCGTGACAGACTCCAGGCCAGAACCTCCCAGTGGCCGAACTGCTCCGAGGTTCCTGACCGTGTGACATCATGCTTTGTTATTCCGAGCTGCTAAGTTCTGGGGCCCTTTTGGTCCTGCGAGGACATCCAACTAATGCCACTGCCCCTCAGCCGGGGCTGCTAGGGGGAGAAAAGGTGCTTGCACACGGAGGGCAGGAGAAGGGAGCTGCCCAGGGGACCCGCGTTCAAGGCTGTGCCGGTCCTCTCCAAACTGCACCCCCCGGGGGGGGGCATACAGGACCACGCGCACCTCTAGGCCTGCAGCGGGGGTCCAGTGACACAGCGCCCAGTGAGGGCAGCCCCTGCAGGGCCTTACCAGCATCTGCTGGGCCATCTTCTTCTTCTCGGCCTGCAGCTGCTGGCCTCGGTCTTCCTCCTCCTCCAGGCGGGCCTCCATCTCGTGCAGGATCTCCTCCAGCTCCTGCTTCTTAGCCGCCAGGCGGACCCGCATCTCCTCAGCCTCAGCGTACAGCTCCGTCTCTGCCTGCAGCTGCTCCTGGAGCAGGTTCTTCTCCTCAGCCAGCTGCACGCGGGGAGCAGGGAGGTAGCCTGTGAGCCCCGCGGAGACACGTGTGCTCCCCCCGCCCCCCCGCACGGCCCCCGCCAGGCTCCGGCCTGCTACCTGTGTGTGCTTCTGCTCCAGCTCCTTGAGCTCGTTCTCTGCCTTCTGCTGCCGCTCCTTGGTCTTTTGCAGCTCATCCTCCTTGGCCTGCATCTCCTCCTCTTGCCGTGTCACCTGCAGCAGGGGCTTCACCTGCGTACACATGGTCAGCCGTCACTTGCTTTCGTGGCACAAGGAAGAGATAAGCTCTCCTAGCAGCTTAGATCCGTGGTTCCCAACTAGGGGCCAACCCACACCAAGGGGACACTTGGGAATTTCTGGGGACGGTTTGGGCTGTCCCAACAGGGGCAGGGGGATGCCACCAACACCTAGTGGGCCCAGGCCAGGGATGCCACTGCATGCTCTAGAATGCACGGGACAGCCCCCACAACCAGGGATTATCCATCCCAAAATACCAGGAGTGCTGAGGTTGAGAAACCGTAAATCAGAACTGAAAAAAAGATGCACAGTGTAAAGGAAAAAAGTCTCTCCTTCTCCCACTTTGTCCTTTTCCCAGAGAGAGAAATTATGCTGACGAACTGGCGTGTTCCAAGGAGAAAAGGGAGAGAAAAATCCATCATGTTCTACACCCCCCATCAAGGTCATTACACGCATCGTTGGCATTTCCCGCCAGTCTTTTCTCCTACATGCTTAAGAAATACGGCCGAGATCACGCTGTCCAATTTAATATGTCGCTCCCATTAGTTAAAACCACAAGATAACTACTGCCCCATGCTGCCCTGTCAGCTTCACAACTTTGTTTTTGGATAGCTGCCATTTCCGCGGACTGGAAGTGGTGAGAGAGGGCCTCCCTCCCCGCCTTGCTCCCGGCTTAGGGGGAAAGCTCATAGGTTTCTCCCGATAAGGATGATGTCAGCTGTGTGTTTTTCATAGCAGGCCTTTATGATGTGGAGGTATGTTCCTTCTAAACCTACTCTTCTGGGTCGCCTGGGGGGCTCAGTGGTTGAGCATCTGCCTTTGGCTCAGGGCGCGATCCTGGAGCCCCGGGATCGAGTCCCGCATCGGGCTCCCTGCAGGGAGCCTGCTTCTCCCTCTGTCTGTGTCTCTGCCTCTCTCTCTGTGTGTCTCATGAATAAAACAAGCAACACAAAACAAAACCTACTCTTCTGAGGGCTTTTCGATAGCCATCATTTTTAAGAGCTTAAAAGTCTCCCACGGATGGATGAGTCTGTTGGGGCTTGGGCACTGATGTTTTGCTACTGCTAATAAGACCATGATAAAGGAGAAAAAATAAGTGGGAAATATCAGAAAGGGAGACAGAACATGAGAGACTCCTAACTCTGGGGAACGAACTAGGGGTGGTGGAAGGGGAGGTGGGTGGGGGGTGGGGGTGACTGGGTGACGGGCACTGAGGGGGGCACTTGACGGGATGAGCACTGGGTGTTATTCTATATGTTGGAAAATTGAACACTAATAAAAAATAAATTTATAAAAAAAAATAAGACCATGATAAATGCCCTAAATTCCTGATTTCCATTATAGCAGATGGCTTTCTTAGGACAGTTTTTCAAAAGTCGGGTCAATGAAGATGAAACCTGCCAAAGCAGCTTCCCCTCCCTGTTTTGTTTTGTTTTGTTTTTTTTAAGATTTTATTTATTTATTCACAAGAGACACAGAGAGAGAAGCAGAGACACAGGAGGAGGGAGAAGCAGGCTCCCTGCAGACAGCCCGACTCAGGACTCGATCCCGGGACTCCAGGATCACGTCCTGAGCCAAAGGCAGATGCTCAGCCACTGAGCCAGCCAGGTGCCCCCGCTCCCTGTTCTTGACCGGGCTGACTCCTAACTCCTGAGTTCCAGCCCTCACCAGGCACCAGAGAAGCCTCTGTTGTGTAGACTCCGGCTCCTTCTATGCACTTACCCTATTTTACTGTTAGGTATTTGTTTCTGTGTTTATTTACTCAGTGTCTGCTCCCCAGCGTGTCTAGAATATTCATAAACCAGAGCCCACGATGGCTGTTCATCGCTGTATCCCCAGCACCTGGCATGTGCCTGGCACACAGCAGGCACCGGATAAATATTTGCTTGATGAAAAAGGTTTGTGCCAATTTTCACACCCAAAGGCACGAAAGAGGAAGCTATGTCTGTGACAGCCAGTGGCCCTGCAAGGACAAGCTGCACCCAGAGAACAAACGGTGGATACACCCACCAATCTAGAAGGATCTCCAGAGAAGGGTGCTTTGTAAAAGAGCCAGTCGCCAGGATGACATACTGCATGACTCCACTTCTATAATGTTCTCGAAATGGCAAAATCTCAGAAATGGAGAACAGAGGAGCGGTGCCGGGGCTACGGCGGGGATGTGAGCGTGGCCATAAATGAGCAACGCGAGGGATCCCCATGGTGGTGGAGATGCCCTGCATCCGAGTCTCGGTCATTTCTAACCCACATGCCGAACAAGGAGGGGGCCCTTCTCAGGCCCGAAGAACTGGTGCCAGCTCCAGTTGAGTCGGAGCCCTCGAGTGCACACAGGCTGTCAACCAGATGCAGCCCCACATCTGGAGCATCTGCAGCACCAGGCTCGGGCTGAGGGGCCCAAGGGCTGTGGGGCCCCGAACACTCACTTTGGTGAACAGCCTCCACCACTGCCAGTTCCGCAGCTTGAGGTAGGCCGCGCAGTTTCTCTGGATCACCTTCATGGCCGTCAGCTGTTGCTGCCGCTTGGCAAAGGCCCTGGGGAGGGGGGGAGGGGCGTGAGAAGCCCAGGGGACCCAACACCGGCCTCCCCGGGTCATCCACGGCATCCTGAAAGCAAGACACACCTGTCCACAGTATGTGATTTTGTGACTCACGTGGGGACATCCCCTGCATCCTCTCCAGCTCAGATCCCTCCCCCAGGAGGCTCTGAGCATCAGCACCTGCACGTGGTCTGGGCACAGACCAACTTCAATAATCTGGAGGCCACAGCCTTTCTCAGGGGGCAAAGAAAACCCCAGCTCACAAAAAGCCCCAGACTCAGAGTCGTGGTCCCAGCACCACCCAGGAAATCCATCTAGGCTATGCCATTCCCAGGGGGACCCTCCACATCACCAGCCGTGCCTTGTCTTCCCCACAGCTGAGCGTCTGACAAACCTACTCTTCACTCGAGTGTATTTTAGAAATCTCGGATCTGCCTTGGAACCAACGCCCGTTGTGTTTAAGAGCCGTCGGGTTGGCAAAACCACTGCAGAGGGAGCTGGGTCCTCCTTCCTCCCCTCGGCTGCCACCTTGGAACGAGGGTGAACTTGAGGAGTGAGGCTGCTCCAGGTAGTAGCGGCGGGAGGGTGCATTGGGGAACTTTGCTATGAAATTTAACCACTTAGGTCTGTCCCTGGACTCCGAGCTCCCCAGTTCTGGCCTTGACCGTCTTGACCCACTTGGCAATGAAAGGGCTTATCATGATCAGGGCTCTGCAGCTGCGAGCGTGGTCTCGCCCTCACGGCAACACACGCCTGGACGGAGAGCCGCTCGGCCAGCCCCTGCAGTCCTCTTTGGGGTGTGACTTCCCTCCAGGAACCCCATCCCGCCTGCAGACCCCAGGCCTCACAAACCAGAAGGGGCATCCAGTCTTCCAAGACCCTGCCTTATGAGTCCCTTGTGGACACGGGGATATGCACACGGCCAAATCCTCTTTCCTCTGATTCTTCATCATATTCTCACACTGGTGAAAAGATAACCAGGCCCTGTCTTGACCCTCTTTGTGCAGCATTTTGCCGACTCCTCACGAAGAAACCCATGGGGGCAGGGATGAGTATCCGCATCCTCCAGGGGAGGAACAGGAGCCTTGGAGAGAAAGCCAAACTTGCCCAAGGTTCACCAGCAAGGAAGTCGGGGAGCCAGGGTGATGCCCAGGGTCTCACCCCCTTCCAGGCCTGCCCTTATACGTAGCGCGCATCCCTAAAGTGGTAGCATTTCTGCCTCTGCAAGAAGGAGCTGCTGGTCAATCAGGATGCTTCCTGAAGCCGCCGGTCTCTTAGAAGCAGGGAACCTGGACATGAGCCCCGAGAGCCCCCCACCCCCACCCACCAAGGAGTGTGTTTTTCTGGGCTGTTTGCAGGGAGGCCACGGCACCCGGGTCCTTACTTTCTGGCCAGGTAGCCACGACACATGGCCTGGAAAGCCATGATGACATCTGTGATCTTCAAGTCCCGTTCCTCTTCCAGGTGGGCCAGGACCCCCGTTCGGAAGAAGATTTTGCTCTGTCCGATTCTGTACAAGTTGGGGTCAAGTTCTAGGGCTTTGATCTGCAGAAAGGAAGGGGACAGGCGTTCTTGTTCTCAGCTGCGACATGTGTGCATTAGGTGTGGTTAAGGAAGCCCCAGCAAGCTCCTGGCCGTGCACCCTGGGACCGGAAGGTTTGCAGGAGGGTTTGCAGTTGGAGCCCTGGTGAGGGGCCGGGGCAGGGCTCACCATGAGAATGCAGGCCTGCTTCCCGTCCATGAAGCCCTTGGGAATGGCGTTGGCAGCCAGGATCTCATAGCTGGAGACACAGAGCAGATGGCACCGATCAAACACCTCTCCAGCGTCCTTCCATCCCTCCACCTGAGCTGGCTTACCACCTGCACCCCACGCGTCCCTCCCAATGCCTGGTCCCAGCGGGCTCACCGTTGGCGGAACTCCTGGAAGACGATCCTGTTGGGGAAGCCCTGGCGGCAGATGCGAATGCCTTCCAACACCCCGTTGCACCGCAGCTGCTCCAGCACCAGGAAGGCGTCCAGCTTGCCCGACTACAAGGACAGAGAGGCCTGTGGACCAGTGCAACCGGGACTCACGGAGCAGCAAGCCCTGAACCTCAGGGCTGGGTGACCCACCTTGTCAGGCCACCCCGGTTGACAGAGGCACCGGGTGAGGTCTCAGCTGAGGATTCAGGTACCACCTCTCTTGTACTTGGTGGCACCAGCATCACCTGGCTAGAAACTGGGGCTTCCTCCCTGTCACTTCTCCTTCCCTCACTTCCTCTCCCTCACTGGCTCTACAGCAGCTCCCTCCCAGATATCTCCCAATGGACCCACACTCTCCACTGCCATCCACACACCGTCACCAACCCCTACGTGCTTCCCACCTTTGTCTTGCCTCCTCCTGCAACCTCTCATTCTTTTTTAAAAAAATATATATTTATTTATTTATTCATGAAAGGTACAGTGAGAGAGGCAGAGACACAGGTAGAGGGAGAAGCAGGCTCTCTGCGGGGAGCCTGATGCGGGACTCGATTCCAGGACCCTGAGATCATGCCCTGAGCCTAAGGCAGATGCTCAACCACTGAGCCACCCAGGTGCCCCTCTCATTCTATTTCTGTAACATCAGTCTGATTATGACATACCTCTGCTATAAAAGCCCCCAATGGCATCCTCTGGTCAACCCACAAGCAATGCCATAACCTCGCTCCTGCCAAGTGATCCAACCTCATCTTTCCCCCAATCCCTGCCGCACACCATTACACGTCAACATGAAATGACCTAGGGTTTCACTGCCTCAACTTTTCATTCCTCAGCTCACATCTTAGTTTCTACCGCTCCCATTGCCTAGGATGCCTTCCCCACTTTGCCTTCCACGTCATCAAGCTGATGCCTCCTTGTTCCCAAGGCAGCTTTCTCTGAGCCCTGAAGCTGCAATGGGAGCCCCAGCTTCACAGTGTTCTCATAATTTACCACATTACATTGTGCGTATCAGCTTGTGTGTGTCTCTTTCCCACTGTGTCTCCTATAACATCAGCACTACTGACGTCTTGGGCTGGATTAGTCACTGCTTTTCCCACTCTGAGGGCTGCCCTGTGTGCCATAGGGCATTTAGTAGCATCCCTGGCTTCTGCATATTGGATGGGAACAGCAGCTCCCTCCCAGTTATGACTGCCAACAAAGTGTTCAGATATGGCCAGATGTCCCTGGGGGGGGGGGGGGACACGACTGCCCCAGCTGTGAGCACCCTGTACTAGATCACCATAAGAAACCTGCAGGCAGGGCAGCCCGAGTGGCTCAGCGGTTTAGCACTGCCTTCGGCCCAGGGCGTGATCCTGGAGACCCGGGATCGAGTCCCGCATCGGGCTCCCTGCATGGAGCCTGCTTCTCCCTCTGCCTGTGTCTCTGCCTCTCTCTCTCTCTCTCTCTCTCTCTCTCTCTCTCTCTCTCTGTGTCTCTCATGAATAAATAAATAAAATCTTAAAAAAAAAAGAAACCTGTAGGCAAAGACTACAATTTATCCAGCACTGTGTCCTCCATACCTGGCACAGGTGCAGCTCAGTAAATATTGACTGGAATCATGAATGAATGAGTGATTTGATGCCCTGGACAGAAACTCCAAGGCTGAAGGTCACTTCTATCCCCTTGCTTCCCTTTGCCTCCAGGATGGGGAATAGGTACCCAATTCAGACAACCTTCCACCCATGTCAGATGGAGCCCTTGGGGTATGGAGTCAGGCTGTCTTCCTGCCCCTCTACTCTGGTCTGCCTTTCCCTTTCCCAAAGCCCCCTGACAATATCCCAGGGAGGATATTTTGACCACCCAAGGACCCAGGCAGGCAGCCTCACCCTCTTCTCGTGGTTGGGGATGATGCAGCGCACAAAGTTGGGTGTGGTATTGCGTAGCGTGGTCATCAGCTTCCCCAGCTGCTCTTTGTACAGCTGCCCCACGGTGCGGAACATGCCCTTCTTGGTCTTGGAGGCACTGGGCAGTGAACTCTCTGTCATCTTGGCCATCTGGTCCAGGCCCACAATGCGGTCCACTGTGGGGCACATTAATGTTGGTATCTGTCAGCCTCTGGCCATCCCAGGGGCCCTCCACCCCCACCATAGACCAGAGGACCAAGCCCAGAGGGTGGAGACCCCAAGTCCTCTGCTCCCTTTTGGTGGGCACCACCCCCCATTCTTTACTGTGCTGACCAACACCTTTCTACTAGCAATAGGTAAGGGGAGGTATGCAAAGGATTACTTTCCATGTATTATCTATTTGGAAAATCCTGAAAGCCCCTGAGTGACACAAAGAACAAATTCTCTCTGATGTTGTCACATAAACCTGGGAATAAATCCTGCTCTTGCCACTGCCTTGGCCTGGTGCCATGTTGTGGCACTCAGCTTCTCCTTCTACAAAAAGGGGGTAACAACAGCATCTACTTCATCAGGCAGGCATAAGGAAATAAGGCACACCCCTCCTGCCTGCCTTTAGTCCTTCATCTACCAACAAATATTTATGGAGAACCTACTATGTAGCAGGCTCTATGGATACAGACATGAACAAAATAGAGACCCTGTGTCTCCACACACACACACACCCCAGCTCATATCCTACGGATACTCTAATGGGAAGGGACTGACAATGATTACATATGTAAGTATATAATATTCCAAGTGGTGAGATGTGGTTAGAAAGATAAAGCAGGGTAAAGGGGGAGAGAGAAAGTAATGGGGGTGATCTCCCCAATAAGTTGAGTGAGTAATTAAGTAGATATTCAGGGAAATAATTTTCTGGGCAGAAGGTATAGCAAACCCTCCCAGGTAGGAATCTGGCACATTACTAGGTGACTCAACAAAGAACAGGTGGTGGTGTTATTGGTGGTGGTATTACAACCACAGTGGTTCTTTTTCTTTCAAAAGAGAATGAGAGACTCTTACCCTTCCAGTGGGCGCTGCACATGCCAAGCTGAAACCATTGGCATTGCTATGAATTTCCCTCAAGGCACTGCTTTTGCTGCACCCCACAGACTTTGGTAAGTTGTGTTTTCATTTTTACTTAGTTCAAAATATTTTAAAATTTCACTTGAGAAAATTAAATTACCTACCAAAACACTTCTAAACAACACATGGGCCAAGGGCCGAGGGAGAAGTTTCTTGGGCCCACGTGCTATTTAGAAGTATGTTGTTTAAGTTCCACTATTTGGGGATTTTCCAACTATCTTTCTCTTATTGATTTCTAGTTTAATTCCACGGAGCTCCAAGAACAGACAATGTATGCTTATTCTTTTAGATTCATTAAGGTGTGTTTTATGCCCTAGAATGTGGTCTAACTGGTGAAGTTCCACGTGAGCTTGAGAGGAATGTGCCTTCCATCATTGCTGGATGAAATAGTCTACAGATGACGGTTGTATGCAGTAGGCTGATGGGGGTTCAGTTCAATTCCACTGGCATTAGGATGCTCTGTTTCTCCTCCTTGTACTCAGTTAGGGTCCATGTAATAATATCTTTGCTTATATCTGTCTCCTGCAAGGCTCTGGGCTCCTGGAGGGAAGGGCCTTGCCGAAATGGTCATGAATCCCAGGGTGAGATGCCATGACCCCATTACCCCAGGGCCTGGCACATTGTGAGCACTTAGTAAATGTCTGCACAACAGAACCCTTCCTACAGCATCTTCTACTGTGCTTAAAACAAGGGTGGCCAGACCTCTAAGCCCAAGGCCCACAGGCTCTGTGCAGGATAGAAATCTGTTGCAGGCACTGAGGTCCAGAAATAAGAGCAGAAAACCCCACCACCTGTAGTAGTCGTCATGGCAGCAGGCACACAATGAGCCTTTACTATGGGACTGGCAAGTGCTAAGTACTTCACATGGATTATCTCTTCTCAGAGGGAACCAAAGCATGGTCCCCAGGGCAGCCTCAGCAGCACCTAGGAACTTGTTAAAAATGCGGAATCTCAGGCCCCACCCAGACCTGCCAAATCGGAACCTCTGGGGATACAGCCCAATTTTCTGAGATTTGACAAGTCCCCCAGAAGATCCAGATGCATGCTCAAGCTTGAGCTCTTGGTCTAATTCTACCCTCACAGTAATCCTAGGAGGGTTGGGGACCATTATTACCTTCTGGTTTTACTAAGGAGGGCACTCAAGTTTAATGACATCAAGAGACTTGTCCAAGATGACACAGCTAGCACGTGGCAGAGTCATGATTAAATGAAATCTTTCTGACTCCAGATAGGAAGTCACCATGCCTCGTGCACTGTTTTCTCTGTTACCACCTGTGCCCTAATTTAGGACTTTCTCTCTGGGATCCAGGTGTGGGGCTGAGGGGTCAGGGGTTACCACTCAGGAAGTGGCTAAATGTGCCAGCAAGTCATTACTAGCACCTGCACATGCGGCCCTCTCCCCCACCCCCATATAGGCCCACCCCTCATAGCAGCAGGTGTGGGAACCCGGGCAGCTGGGAGGAGGTGGAGGACCTTGTGTCCAATCCTCCGGTTCCAGCCAGGAGGGCCTTACCGTCCTTCCACAGGTCGGCCACAAACTTGTCTGAGGAGGCGTTGAGGAGGGAAGTCACGTTGTCATTCAGCGGGTCCATGTTCTTGGTCAGCCAGGCGCTGGCATTGTAGTCCACCTGCCAAGGATCACCCCATTGGTCAGGTGCTTCTGCCTCCATTACAAACTAAGGCCAGGGCCCAAGGCCTCCTGGTTCCCTCCCGATCTTCCAAGGTCAGAGAGGAAATGGCATCAGCAGCCATCACAATGGGAAGCCACGAACACCCATGCAGAGACCAGTAGAAGCACGGTGAGGCATCAGCTAACAGCACCCCTCACTGACTATCTACTCTCACTTCTCTTAGTAAGCTTCTGACAGCCTCCACTCTGCATAGCCCAGTAGGATTGCTGTGAGTTCCGACGGATGGAGAGCTTTGCTGATGGCAAGAACCCTCCCTCCACCCCCAGGGATCCCCTCCCACACAGAGAAGCCTCGGCAACAATTACATTATGTTTGAGCAACCTCCTTTCTCATCTCTGATGAGAATGTAATTTTTGCGCCTTGGAGATCCTGATATATGGATATACAGAAAAAAGGACCAGTAAACCATTTTTGATTCCAGACTTGAACATGGACAAACCTTATATTTTATTACTGTGGCTCTGAAATGGAAGGAACCTGTAAAATAGCTCTGGAGGGTTATTATGGGATATGGGTTGTTATCATGGTAGCCAGGCCTGATCACAGGAAAAAAAAAAAAACACTTGGGAAGGCAGAAAAGAGAAATAGAGTTATTCCGTGTGCTTAAGGGAATGTACACTCCTTTAAGTATAGGGTAGGAGTTGGCAAACTTTTATGGTAAAAAGCCCAGATAGTAAATATTTTCAGCTTTGCAGGGCACAACATCTCTCTCATGTAGTGTCACAAGCAGCCAAAGACATTATGTAAACAAACGCACGAGGCTGTGCGCCCATAGAACCTTATTTACAAAAGCAGGCTGTGGGTCAGATGAGGCACACGGGGCCGTGGTTTGCCATCCCCCTGGTATAGGCAGGACATTGCCTGTTCGCACGAGGCAGTAGAGGCACTGGAGAGACAATAAAGTAGTTGGATCCTGCAAGCCAAGCTAAGCTGTGTCTTTTCTACATTACCCAGGACCCTCTGGAGCCATTGAGGAAGCTCCTATATATTTACAGCCATCACATTATGATCATCATTATCAAGAAGAAGAAGGGGGAGGAGGAGGAAGAGGACAAGGAGAAGGAAGAAGACAATCATTCCATATTTGCCTGGAGAGTACAGGCTGGCAGTGGCAAGCTCAAGACTGTGGTCAGGAAGATTTTTGTTGGACTCCAGAGTGTGTTTATCGGTCATCCCATCCCAGTTGGCCCTTCCTGTTGGGCTTAAATACTAGCAGGAAGGATTCAGAGTCTATACGAGAAAGAACTTCCTGGCCACCCTGGTTGGGAAATGCTATAGAGGTTAGAGTATATATATATACATCTTCCTTATAGATACTCAGATGGATCATATATCGCAGGACTTGCTGGATTTGCTTTACACGGATACCTTTGGACTCTTCCATTCCCAAACCACTTCTACTCTGAGTGCCTTGCCTGGTCCCTGGGGACAGAGAGAGCCCTGGCACCCGGGGCTGGTACCTTCCCAGCATAGTGGATGATGGAGAACTCCGTTTTGTCCTTGAGCTGCTTGGGCTTCTGAAACTTGGGATGGTTGCCCTGCTCTGTGCACAGCTTCTCCACGAAGGACTTGTCTGTGGCTTTGGGGAACCAGCACTCCTCGTCCAGCAGGGCCAGCACACCTGGAGGGTTGTTCTGTGGGAAACAAGGAAGGCAGGATCACAGTTAGGGTGCCCAAGCCTCGGGCTTGCCAGAGAGAGCTGGCCACCGAAACACACCATAGGCAGCCTCCCCCTGACTCTATCACCTTTTCTACCTATGTATAAAGATGGATTTATGCCTTCCACTCCTACAAATCTAACCTCAAATTACCCTGTGTCCAGTGGACCTCCACTGGGGATGGAAGGGCAGGCACCAAAAGAACATGCTTGCTTCTGCCCCCTGGTGGACAGCACACACTGAACAAAGATTTCACTCGTGAATTTGTTCCTTTACATAAATATTCACCTCAGGGTTACTTTGAATAAGCTCTTTTCTGTGGCCTAGACAGGCTAAACCAAGGTGCCAAGAATATGGCCATAATTTACACACATGTCATTCACTGTGCTGGAAGGGTCTTCACTTTTTAGACTCCAATCAGAGAAGTTAGTTCTTTCTTTCTTTCTTTCTTTCTTTCTTTCTTTCTTTCTTTCTTTCTTTCTTTCTTTCTTTCTCTTTCTTTCTTTATTTCTTTCTTTATTTCCTTCTTTCTTTCCTTTTTTCTTTATCTCTCTCTCTCTCTTTAATGTAAACTCTACACCCCACATGGGGCTTGAACTCACCACCTTGAGATCAAAAGTCACATGCTCTTCTGACTAAGCCAGCCGGGCACCCTGAGAAATATTTTTCCACTGCTCTGTCCAAAGCAGGCCTCCCTAAATCATTCTCCACACAGGCCTTATCAGAGGTTTAGTTGATTTGTTTGTCTGGTTTCATCATCTGCTCCTTCAAGAGGGCAGGGACTCAGTCCATCTGGTTCCTGGTTACCTCCCTAGCCCCTAAAGAGGCACCCCACTCAGTACACAGTCATTGAACAATTATTGATTGTGCACCTACTATGGACATGCTTCTAGGAATTAGGGATACATCAGTGAACAAAACAAAGGCCCTTGCCTTTGAGAATGAATGAATGGGGGAAGGGGGAGAGGGAGGGGAAAGGAGGGGAGGGAGGGAAGGAGGAAGAAATAAAAAAAAAAGAAAATACCTTTGATAGTGAAATGTGGGCTAAGGGAAAGTGTGATCGAGTTCACAAGGACTCGGTGGTGGGGGAAGCCGTGCACACGCGGGGCGAGGGCAGGGCCCACGTGCCAGCCGAACGAGGCCACACACGCATGCGAGTGTGACGTGGGCCCTCACCGGCCGCTCAATGAGCTCGATGCAGGGCTGCAGGTCAAGCCCGAAGTCGATGAAGTTCCACTCGATGCCCTCGCGCTGGTACTCCTCTTGCTCCAGGATGAACATGGTGTGGTTGAAGAGCTGCTGCAGCTTCTCGTTGGTGTAGTTGATGCACAGCTGCTCAAACGAGTTCACCTGGGTGTGTGACACGGGGGAGGCCCGGTGAGCATCCTGGTCAGAGGACACAGGGCCCAGGGAAGCCCTCCCCTGAGACAGCACCGTGGCTGGTACCCTTTCTGCAAGAGCCCGTCTGCCATCTCAGAGCCCAGAGAGGGTTTCGCCCCGGCAAAGGCTGCCTAGAGTTCATGGGGCTGGCGATTGTCACGTCACAGCCCCCCACCCCCAGGTTGTTTTAAGAACGGTTATCTCCTTCACCTGTACAGTGACTTATGGGTAGAACAACTGTGTAGGCTACTTCAATACCACCACTGTATAGATGTGGACATGGAAACTCAGAGAGGGGGTCATTCTCTAGTAGGTGCTGTGTTTTAGAAAATCTGTCAATCTCAAGACCTTCCCTTCCACTGAGATCTGTGGAGGTAGGATCCAGGATTCACACTACATGAAGTATGGCAAGACCCTGAAATCAGGGCTTGGCCCAACTCAGGTAAGAGTCAATGAGACTCAAGTGCAAGATTTTGGTTGGAACTGTTGGAAACAGTTGGAACTGGTTGGAACTTCCAGGGTTGCTGAGAGGTAGTGTAGAGCTGTGGCAGCCATCTTGCCACCATGAGGGGAAAACTGGCTTGAGAATGGAACCAACATAGAGGGTGGGAAAGAGAGAGAGAGATGAAAGAGATCAGGTCTTGCCTGCTGGGCCCAGCTGTAGCTCTGGCCTTCTCAGTTTCACCAAACAATACATCTCTTACACTCTCAAGGGTGTAACCTTAGCTAGACAGCCTCCCACTCTAAGTGGTCATTTGCCTGCCTTTCTCTGAAATAATGACTTCTCCAAAGGGAAGCTTCATCCCAGAGAGCCAAGACCATGGCTGTCATGATCCCACCAAGCTGTACCTCAAAGATCTCAAATCCAGCAATGTCTAGGATTCCCAGGAACGAAGCCCCTTGCCGGTGGGTCTTGTCTAGGGCTTTGTTCACACGGCTGAGTATCCAGCGGAAAAGGCGTTCGTAAGTAGCCTTGGCCAGAGCCTCTATGGCAAAGTCTGCCTGTAGGGAGAAGTGAGGGAACATGATCATCCCCAGTGGGCCGCATTTTCATATGAGCCCGGCCAGCAGCTCAGATTTTTATATCCCTCCTACCCATAGCCAGTCCTTAAAAAATAAACAAAAAATGGAAATTATGCCATCTCTACAACCAGCAGAGAAGTGGCAGTAAGGAATAGAGTGGTTAGACCTAAGGAATGACTGTGTAGATAACTAAATGGATCCTATCAGAGGGATGGAGGGACCTGGAACAGCATAGAGCCTGTTCCATCCCTGGGACCATTTAGAAGTGGTCAGCTCTGTTTCCAGAAAGGGTACACAGTCATTTTCAAAAATATATCTTTTAGGTCTGACCTCATGTGTACAACTAAGAGATCAAGATGCGATTGTGAGTGAGGTACTGTGCTGCTCTTGTTCAGTACTGGATCTTCAAAACCTGATATGGGATTTTGAATATTCTAGTATTGGATGGGTGAGGGATAAAGAAATGGACAGATGGATAAAAAGGTGGATGGATATATGGGTGCATGGATGAGTAGATGGATGGATGGATGAATAGATGGATAAACAGATAGATAGAGGAGTGCATGGATGGGTGAACAGATGGATGAAGAGATGGATGGATGAATGGGTGAATAGATGCATGGATGGATGAATGGATGGATAAAAGGATGGATGATGGATAAGTGGATGGATGGATAGATGAATGCATGGATGGGTGGATGGATTGATGGATGAAAAGACAGATGCATGGATGGGTAAATGGATGGATGGATGCATGGATGGATGAACAGATGTATGTATGTATGTATGGAAGATTCTGCAGAAATAAATGGCAGGTGTAGAAATAACTTCACATGCAAAAATAAACAGCAAGTGCATCATTACCTGTTCTTTTGTCTGAGCTTTCTGTACTACATCCCGCCCAACTTTGATACGTGGGGTCAGGATGGACCTGGTGAAATCTGTCACATTAATTCCCATGAGGTGGCAAACTTTCTGAGCAGCTGGATAGAGGAAAAAAGCACATGAAGTGTATCACAAAAGAGAAGGCTTAGGAAGGCAGGCACATCCCATGGGATATTTGTGATCTGTGTATACATTGGGCATTTTTTGAGAAATGGAGCATGATGGTAGTGAACATAGCATTAGAGAGTCCCGAAAACTGCTGTCACTGGTGACCCCATCCCCAGTGCTTTGCAAAGAGGTGGGATGGAGGTATGCTCCACATGGGGCCTTAGGGTCAGACAATTCTAGGTTCAAATTCTTGCCCCTTTCCCACTTCCTAATTATTTGATTTTGGAAAAGCTATTTAACTTCCTAGAGCCTTGCTTTTTTCGGCTTGTAAAAAGAGTGGGCCATTTGGTACCATGTGGGCTTGTCAACTCGATTAAACGAGGTAAGTCATGTAAAGCGCCTAACATATGGTCAACTACCAATAAAGATGTGTCCTACTGTGCCAAGATAGGTGCTGCATCATTTGTGGCGGAAAAATATTGGAAATGACTTAAATGTCTATTAATATGGAAGCAAATAAATATATCATGGTATTTTCACAAGGTGAGTACCAAACAGCAGTTAAAGAAATGACTTCAGTTTTCTCTTTCTCTCTAGACCAATAAATAGCTCTTAACTGGGGATGATTTTGCCCCCACAGGACATGTGGCAAGGATGGGAGACATTTTTGGTTGTCACACTAGGGGGCGCTACTGTCAAGAAACCCTGATCCAGATAATGGTGAATACAGAGAAAAGTTGCAGAAGGACGTCTCCAGTGTGACATCACTCATGTAGATTACAATCACACTCACTAAGCAACACTATCTATTGTTTAAATATATGTATGGGAAAGTATAAAAACGCAATTGTAAGGGGACAATTATGTTGTGGTCGCTTGGAGACAAGGAGAATGGGACCCTACTGGGAGAATGAGGGGATGTCACTGTTGGCTACTCTGTTTTATTTTAAAGACTAAGTAGTATTAGAACATGCTCACAAATGTCCATTCTGGGTGGTGGACTCTTGTTATATTAGTGTATTTCTGCATTTTAAAACGTTTCTTTAAAAGAAAATAAATTAAAATGAAGGACTGCTTCCTTCACTCAAGGGCTAATCTTGCTTGATGGTTTGTGCATGTGTGGTGAATGATACATGGTGTGGTTTTAGGATTTTTTCCCCCTGTCCCTTTGCAAGGAGGAGGAACACCTGACAGGTCCAATGGAGGGTAAGCTCTAGGGAGCTTGCAAAAGCCATATAATACCTGGTCTGCGCCAGCCTGTAGAGACAACAGGTGGACAAGCTGGGGACTTAAATTATCTTTTGGCTCAGCTACTCACAAGCATGGGGTACCCAAGCAATATTTCCATAACATGAAACACCGCTTATTTGCAGGTAAGGCTGTCAAATTTAGAAAAAAATAACAACACAGGATGCTTAACTAAACTTGAATTTCAGGTAAACAATCAACATTGACAAATTATAGTTATGTCCCAAATATTGCATAGAACCTACAACATATTATAAAATATGTCATTTTATAATGACATCCAGATAATATAAATATATTCCCAAATATATTATTAATATAATCTAAATATATTATCCCCAAATATATATTCCCAATTATATATAAACATTTATTGTTTATCTGAAATTCAGGTATCCCTGGGCATCTTCTATTTTATCTGGCAACTCTAATTGCAGAGAAACTTGAGGTCTGTCTCCCCGGCAAGACTGTATGAGCCACGAGGAATGGGGCTGTTCCTATTTAGTTTCTTAATGAATCCCAGAGCCTGGCCTATTATACATGCTCAAAAGATTTGTTTAAGAAAACAAATAATGGAGGCTGGCTTAGAATTGATGCTCCCTAAGGATCCTGTCTGGTCTAAAACCATTAGTTTCCACCCCCCCCCCCACCATGCTTTGATTCAAGAACTCCCCACTGTAGGGTCTTCAGCAGTAAGAAGTCTAAAAAAGATAAAAGTCAGTGAAAATAGCTTAGTTTAGAGGTGTCCGGGTGGCTCAGTGGTTGAGCATGTGCCTTCGGCTCCAGTCATGATCCCAGGGTCCTGGGATTGAGTCCCGCATCAGGCTCCCTGCAGGGAGCCTGCTTTTCCCTCTGCCTGTGTCTTTGCCTCTCTTTCTGTGTCTCTCATGAATAAATACATAAAATCTTTAAAGAAAAAAATAACTTAGTTTAGCACTTGTTAATATCCTCATCCAAAAAACAACCAAAGACTTCCTTGGCCCTCCTTCCCATCACAGACATTGTCAGTTATTAAGAGGCAACAAGCACCTGTATTATCCGGCATGGATGCCTGGTCTGTGTTTCTTTCCTTCTTGAAGACAATATTTCCAAGTTGCAGGACAGATGACACCACTTTCAGTATGGCTAGGGGTGAGAAAAAAAAAAAACAAACAGATAAGACACAGATGTCAACGCTCAGATGTTCAGGAAGTTTAGAGTCTAAAAGGTTTTCCCAATAACTTGACCTTAGAGCCAATCTACATCTTTCTCCCCCAAAGACTCAGTTGTGAGCTCCTAAGTCTAGGAAAAAGGCAAACTAACCTAATTCCCTGCTAACATGGTAGAAAATCTGGCTGGGGGTAGCAACATGTGTTCAGATGGTTCCTAAAAATCTTGGGTTACAAGGGAATACTGTACAGCAGGGGTTGGACCCAATCCATGGAGGAAACCACAGCCCATGAACCAACTCTGGCCCACTGCCTGCCATTGTAAATAAAGTTTTATTGAAACACAGCCAAATCATTCATCTACATGTCGTCAGTAGCTGTTGGATGTTAGAAGGGCAGAACTCAACAGTTGCAACAGAGGTCGTAGGACCCACAAAGTATTTACTATCTGACCCTTTACAGAAAATATTTGTCAACCCCTACAATACAGCAAGGAGAATGAATGATTTACAACCACAAACAATAAAGCTGTTGTATCTCACAAACACAAGCGCTGAACAAACAAGACGCCAAATGCAAATAAGAACAGAACTATGTAAGTCTGCTTACAGAAAGTTCAAGAACAGGAAAAACTCTGCTGTCAGAAGCCAGGAGAATGGTTATCCTTGACTGAGGGAAACTACGAGAAGGGCTATGGAAAGTTCTGGGGAGCTGTTAATGTTCTCTCAGTTAAAATGGGTGCCAGGAGCACAGGTGTATGTGATTAATAAAAATTAATCAAAATGTGCCCTTATGATATATGCAATTTTCTAAATGTAAATTATGTGTCAATAAAAGATGTTTCAAGAGCAAAAAACAAAACAAAACAAAAATCCCTGTGCTGCTTAATATCATCTGGCTGAGTGTACAAGATATTGATGCTAGAATTGAGAAGAAGGGGGAAATTTTTTCCCATTTGTTATCTAGGTGTCTTCAGAAAAAAACAACGTGTTCCCAGGCCCTGGGAACCCTTCAGATGCCATACTCAGCCATGTTAGTGTTAAAATGGCTCCTATATCTGAAATCCCCACAAGACCATGAGTTACTGGAGGTAGGGGATTGTCCTATCATCTCTGTATTCTCAAAGCCTACTTCAGGGTCCAGACACACATAAAAAGGAAGGGAAGATGGATGGAGGATGCAGGATGGACGGATGGAAGGACAGAAGGATGTATGGGTGGATGGAAGATGGATCATGGATGCATGTATGGAAGGAAGAGAGATGAAGCAATAGATCGATGAGCCAGTGGATGGATCAATAGAGGGATGAGTTGATCAATGGGTTGATGAGTGGATGGACTAATTGATGCATTGACGATGGATGGATGGAAGATGAACAGATGACTACCTAATGCAAATGCTTGCCTTTAGTTTGACACAGATGCAAATCCCCCAGGGTTCTGGCTTCCAAGAAAAAAAAATCACTGTGTTCTGGAACAAAGCCTGGAGACCCCAGCCTTTTCTGATTCCTTCGGCCAAATGAAGGGTGACAGCCCTTCCCAACAGCTGTCCTCACACCTCAGGGACTCTGGTCCAGCTCAGCAGGAGGAAGGCCCAGTTACTGACCACCCACCCACCTGCTCCCACTATTACAGAAACCCTTCCTTTCCAAATAAGTAAAGCTTCTTTTGATGGGAAACAATCAAAGCAGCTTCTTTTAACAATACCAAAGGGGCTTTGTAAACTGTTAACTGCTATACTAATAATTTTTAAACTCCAAGTTTAAACTAAGGATTGCTGAAATGCCTACAGAGCCCAGGAAGCAGCCTAACTCAGGGTGGTCTCACTCTTGGCGCTACTGAAATCTGGGGTCAGGTATGTCTTTGGTGAGGGGGCTCCCCCCATGCATTTCTGTAGGATGCTTAGCAGCATCCCTGGTCTCTAACCACTAGGCATCAGGAATGTCTTCTCTCCTGAGGTGTGAGACTCAAAAATGTCCCCTGGAGGGCCAACCACCCCTGGTTGAGAGCTCCTGCTGGTCTAAATGAGCAAAGCAACTTATGGGGACTGTGGGGACACGTGGGGGCCATAACCCTGCCTGAAGGGGGACAGCTCATCTCTAGTCAGGGCTGCGGGGGAGGCAAGCCCAGTGCTGATTTTTCCAAGGTTAATGGAAACCTAGATTCTTACTATAAAATCTATTCATCTTTAAATGTTAGGAGCCCATTTTCTAAAAAGATATTTATTTATTTATTTATTTATTTATTTATTTATTTATTTATTTATTTAAGAGAGAAGAGGGGAGAGGCAGAGGGGGAGAGAGAGAGTCTCAAGCAGACTTCCTACTGAGTGGGGTGAGGGGTGGGGTGGCAGGGGCTTGATCCCAGGACCCTGAGATTTACGAGTCATTTACAACCTGAGCCAAAACCAAGAGTTGGACACTTAACCAACTGTGCCACCCACACCCAGGAGCCAATTTAAAATGACTTTGGGGATGCCTGGGGGGTTCAGCAGTTGAGCATCTGCCTTCGGCCCAGGGTGTGATCCTGGGGTCCTGGGTTCGAGTTCCACGTCAGGCTCCCTGCAGGGACCTGCCTCTCCCTCTGTGTTTCTCACGAATAAATAAATAAAATGTTTAAAAATAAAAGATAAAATGGCTTTGAAGGCTGTGTAGGCCAATCTCCCTGTGGACTCAGGCCCCATCAGGCTGCTCTTTCTGGTACAGATAATGGGATCACAGAAATGGAAGAATGGCCGCCACACTGAGGCCGCAAGGGATGAACAAACAGAAAGAGCACTGGTGGGCAGCAAAGTGGCAAAGTGGAAGCAGCTACACCAACAGCAAGGGCGGTGAGGGCTGGTGGTCAGGGGCAGTGGCTGAACACCCCAGCTTCACCATGTGGAGCCTCAGTTTCTCTGTCTGCAAAATGGGGCACCTGCTTCACGAAGTTTCTATCAGGGGAAATGGGGCAAGCAAGGAGCATGGTCCAGTGGGTGCCAAACAGTCACCTGCAGTGGGTTGTATGGAGGCCTCCCAAAAGATGCATCCAGTCAGAAACTAGAAATGTGAGCTTACACAGAAAAAAAAGATCTTTGTAGGTGTCATGGAGTTAAGGAGCTCAGATGAATCGTATTGGTGGATTCACTTGGTGGACCCTAAATCCAATGACAGGTGTCTTGGTAACAGAAGAGGAAAGGGTGTGCACAGCGAAAGGCATGGTGACACTGGAGCCTGCAGGGACCCGTGTACAAGCCCAGGAGTGCCAGCCGCCAAGAAGCCAGGACACAGGTGTGGGGCAGATGTTCCCTTAAGGCCTCCAGAAGGAGCAAACCATGCAAACACCGTGACTTTGGACTTTGAAAATCCAAAACTTTGGACTTCTGGCCTCCAGAGCTGTGAGAGAACCTATTTCTGTTGTTTGAAGCCCCCAAGTCTGTGCTCATTTGCTTCAGCAGTCCCAGGGAACCGACACACCACCCTCAGTGCCGAGGAATAGGGACACGGGCTTCCCAACATGGCCTGAGTACTGCCAGCGGCCCACAGGATGGGTGATCTTAGGTGACGTGGTTCTACAACTCTGACTCATTAGGTATTTACTCTAACTTACCAGAAATCATGCAATCAGGACATACAATTAATGATTTTACAAAAATTGTTATTTAGGATAAAACCTGGAGCGTAAGGGCTGTAGAAATCTAGGCCCTGCGCAAAAATATTCAGCAAATGCTAATATGGCTTGGAACCCAGAAGTGGCATCATTTACAAATGATGAAGTCTGGGAAATGGATCTAGACAGTCCCTAGGAGGGGTCTGGGTGCCTGGGTGCTGGAGCTAGCTGCCAGGGGGTTCACTGCCTGGCCCTGTTCTTAGGAGCTGTGTGACCTCAAGTCAGGCATCAGCCTCTCTGGGCCTCTGTTTTGCCATCGGAAAGCCCATAAAAACACTTAGATCCTAGGATTGTCATGAGGAGGAAACGCCTAGCACCCAAACACGGTCGGGACCCAAGAACCACTGGTTGCTGTGATGTCATCATGACTCTAGCCCTACAGTGTCACTAGCTCTCTGTGTGGCTGGCACCTACTTCTCCCCACTGAGCTGCAGGAACCAGAGGGGCTGGTCACCTGGGGCTCCACGAAGCTCCGGGGCTCGCACCTGACCCCCCACCCCCCCAGGCCAGCCCCATTCTCCTCCAGCCTCTCTTATGGAGCCCTGGGGGTCTCTCTGGAGCTGTAACTGGGGGCTGGCACACACACTGGTCTAGGTCCGAGTCCGACGGGGCATCACTCGTCGCACACGCTCATCCTAACACTCATCTGTGTCTGTGTCCCATCCACGCTGCTCTTCACTTAATGTTTTTCTAGCCATTCACTCACTTCTTCTTCCTGAAGCTTATTTTACTAGGAAACCGTATCGCAAGTGAAAGATGGGTTCCCTTGCCATATAAATAGGAGGCAACTATAGCAATCAATCCAGGGAAAAGGGAACAATATTAGCAAGTTCTAGCAAGATGCTGGGTCCAACGTCTGCTCTGTGTGGTGAAAGGGAGAAGGAGCAAGGACCAGAGGGGGCTGAAGACCTAGTGGGTGCCCAGCTGCTACTCTCTTCTTGAAACTCAACAGGAGAATTGAAAAGGGGCAGAGACGTGATAGTCATCCCGCAGTGGGATTCCATGTCACTGGGATTCCATGTTTTAGAATACACTGGGCTCTTCCTCGCTTTGATTTCCAGACCTTGATTCTGATAGAGATTTTTGAAAGATTTTGTACAGGACAAAAGCCACCTTTCCGCAGACAAAAAAAAAAAAAAAAAAAACAAAGATGGTGAATCACACAATGGGGTGTGAAGTCCCTGAGACCTGAGAGGGACAACGTGCTGTGTGTCCTCGGGGAAACTCCTTCACTTCTCTGCACCTCAGTTCCTCATGTGCAAATTGAGGATAACAGTGGCCACATGGTTGGGTTCTTTTGATATTAAATAATGCATATCAAGCACTTAGCAATATTGCTTTGTCACTTTAACTACATCAGAAGTATTTCCGCCAGTATGTGTTTTGAAAATGATTTAGAAAGCAATCCTTTTCTTGGAGCACCTGGGTGGCTCAGTTGATTAAGCGTCTGCCATCGGCTCAGGTCATGATCCTGGGGTCCGGGGATGGGGGCCCCTGCTTCTCCCTCTCCTCTGCTTGCTCTCCCTCTCTCTCAAATAAATACATAAAATCTTTTTTTAAAAAAGAAACCAATCATTTTCTTTCTTAAGGCCAAATAATAATGGAATAAATCCTCTCTGATCAACATTTTAGTTTGTTCTGGTTTTTTTTATTATTTTAACACTGGATGTCTCCCCCGCCCCCGCCAAAAAGGCATTAGCAAATGCCTGGCACACAGCAAATACTTAATCATTAGTGGTTTGTGTGTGTGTTTAAAGCACAGATTAGAAGTAAAAATGACTCACATCCCAAATCAAATAAATCACTCTGGGAGAGCCAATGCCATTCAGGAAGGGGTGCTGTTAATATTGGACTCTGATGTGCGGCTCTGGCCAAAATCCACAAACACCATCCATTTGTCCACTGACCCATGGAGCCCGCTTTTTCTGGGGAGGGGAGGCTGCCCCTCGGCGGTGGGGAGCTGCCCCTCCCTGTCTGCTGCATTGCGGCAACCTTACCACTATTCTGGGGCTCCAAAGGGGTGTGGGCGTGGGAAGGGACAAACATTTTCCACAACCTTGTCCTGTGTTCCCAAAAGAGATTAACCTTGAACGCTGGGGCACATCTAACCCAGAAGGACAAGTATTTCTTGAAGCACAGTGTGGAAACCAAGATTATCTCTTTGAGCTTTCTTGATCTCAGGATCAAACATGTTTCCTGGCCATTGGTTGGTGATGCTGATGAACATGGGTCCATGCCCAGAACTGCCTTTCCAGGAGGAACCTGTTAACCCACTGCCTCAGTTTCTCCCCCCACCCCCACCCATCCTGTTCCCCTATGTTCTTGACAAGGCCAACGTCCTATCTCCAGCTCCAACATGGAATAGAGACCATAACATAAGCCACTCAGAGCTTTCCATAACCCTGCATCGTTGTGAATAACTCAGAAATATGACACCAACCTAAGCCAACTGGTAAGAGTCAATAAGACTCTACTCATGGACTCAGGCAGGGAACCCAATCTGTTCTGTTGGACATAAATCCAAAGGAGGTAAGGGCTGGAGCCATGGCAGCCCTTCTGCTGCCAAGAAACTGTAACCCACTTAAAGACAACATTGCTCTGAGACCAAGTTCTAGAGACACAGAACCCATTGTACCTGAAACCCACATCCCTGAACTTTCCAGCTCTGCAAGTGGATCATTTTCCTTTTTGCTTAAGCCAATTTGGGTCGCTTGTAACTGAAAGAGCCCTAACATATGAAGCCACTTTTCTAAAACACCAATAACCCATCTAAGGTAATATTCATTTTCCTTCTTCTTCTTCTTCTTTTTTTTTTTTTTTTTTTTTTGAGGGAGTGGAAGCAAGCAGACATCTGTCCTGACCAGAGAAGAGCCTCTAATTAATTCTGGCAGTCCTGAAGGTGTGAATCGAGGTTCCCTCACCAGCACCCAGCCTCCAGGTGTGAAGACTTACACAATTGCTCCTCCTCACTGAAGCCCATGATTGCCATGGCCTCCACTGTTTCCTGGAACATCTCGTCATCCTGGGCGGCCGGGATGGGCACAAAGCCATTGGAGAGGAATGTGTAGTTGTTGAAACCCTCCAAAAGCAAGTCATCTAGAAGGAGACAAAGATGGGGCGGTGATTAGGAAGATGGACTTTGGATATGAGGCAGGAACCTGGTAATGGGTCTGGACCATCATATTTTCATTTCATTTCCCAAGATATACACGGTTTAAAACCTTCCTTCTGTTCCATCCCACAGAAGGCACCACCAGCCATCACCAGCTTCATACAGTGGTGTAGGTTGTGCACTGTCCCAAGGTGTCTGGAGCCGAAACCTATGCTTGGCTCCATTTCCTAAGCCATGTTCCCCAACACAGGGTTGCATCTAGCCAGAGGAAGAGATGCCTTTATCTCAGCTGCCCCCAAACACCCTGCCTTTAGGAACAGAGCTGCCTGCAGAGTTAGATAATTATTTATCCATCCACTTAGGAAACTATCACATCATTAATACACATGATTTTAAAAATCAAGTACTACTAAAAGGTTTATAATAAAAACACCATTCCTTGTCCATCCTTTGTCCAATTCCTACCTTACCCTATAGTATTACTTCTACCTTTTTTAGCTGTTCCTTCTGGTACTTAGCACCCTCTCTCTATTTAACAGGCTTAATATAAATTACATATAACACAGGCTTGTATATATGTCATTTTTATGTAGGCTTATATAAATTATAATGTTAATGTTTATATATCACCTATAATTGGCTATTTCTGCATATTCCAAAATGAGATATTATCTAAGGATCCCCTGCAATGGTGGATAAAGATTTAGCTCTCTTACACTGCCTTCCTATACATCTGTTTCTACTCGAGTCAATAAATAAAGTTGATGTCAGGGCTTGTCAAATCTAGTCTGCTGGTTGTTTCCTAAATAAAGTTTTATTGGAACACAGCCACTCGCAGCTCCTTGTCTCTTTTCTAAGTCTGCTTTCATGCTACGGGGGCAGGCAGATTTGAGCAGCTGCCACAGAAATGATGCCCTCCAAACCTAAAATATTTACTATCTGGCCCTTTAGCAAAAACATTTGCCAACTCTGGTTCTATCAGGAAACGTGGTTCTCTGTAAAGTGATTTCTGGGGTTACATTTTGTTGCTACTCTTATTCAGCCCTGCCCCCACATTTATAATTGCTTCTCATTTTCTTGTAGGCTTTGCTTTTAGGACGGCCTCCAATACATCAAGTGTCCTCCTCCAGATAAATCTTTAATGAAGCTGGATTTGATTATGGTTTTGGAGAAAAGTCAATGAGATACTTTTCCTTTTGAACAAAGGTCTTTCACGGGTCAAGTCACTTGGAAGGTGCCTCAGGTTAAATTGACCCAAGACACCAGTTAACTCCAGCCTTTGGATTAGCCGCGATGCCTGATTAAAGTCACAAGGATTTGGGTCTTGGCCAAGATTTCATGATCCAGATTATGGGTAAATTTAGAAATGCTGATCCTCTCTAAAAGCGTAACCTCTTCCCAGATCTATCAGCAAGAATAAAAATGGCCCCTTGGAATTTCAGTAGTTAGCCTTATCCTTGCCCAATTTCTGGGAGACTAGGGACACAGCACAAAACTGGAGCCCAGATTACCAAACAAGCAAACAGTTGACCTCGGTGCCAACGACAAGGAGAGACATACACATTTCTCCCTGGGCCACCTCATAATGTCCTGCACTACAGCTGATAATTTACCTAATTTCCAGCGTACAACATCTGTTCAGCATGTATCCCCCTTTTAGTCAAAATTTTGCCCCCTGGGACTCTATTATATGCTCCAGATCACCAAGCATCAGGATTAAACAATGAATGAGGTTCGCCTCCCTAGTGGTGGAACATTGCAACACACCTCATCACAGCAGAGGCACCAGCGCACACATCCCTTCCGTAGGGTTTCTTCAGCAAAATAACTAACCCTGGGTTCCCAAAAGTGACGAGAAGCAAAGTTTGCGTTGCTATCTTATAATTTTAGTCTTAAAATCATCACTGTATTGACTGGTATGTTCTTTTTTTTTCCAGCTATGTGATCTGTATTTTCTTCTAAGAGTTAGCATGCTCAGAACACATAATTTCCTACTGGAACCTGGTATACAGTAGGTTGCACTTACAGGGAAAAATACTTTCCCTACCGGTGACAGATGTTAACTATACTCATGGTGGTGATCACTTCACAATATATATAAATGTAGAATCATTATGTTGTATACCTGAAACTATGCTATATGTTAGTTATACCTCAAGATAAATATTTTTTCCCTAGGGTGCCTGGGTGGCTCAGTTAAGTATCTGAAGCTTAATTTCAATTTTTAAGATTATTTATTTATTTATTTATTTATTCATGAGAGACACACAATGAGAGAGAGAGAGAGAGAGGCAGAGACACAGGCAGAGGGAGGAGCAGGCTCCATGCAGGGAGCCCGACGTGGGACTCAATCCCAGGTCTCCAGGATCGCACCCTGGGCTGCAGGCAGCTCTAAACCGCTGCGCCATCGGGGTTGCCCTGAAGCTTGATTTCAGCTCAGGTCATGATCTCAGGGTCGTGAGATTGAGCCCCATGTTGGGCTCTGCACTCAGCGGGGAGTCCTCTTAGGATTCTCTCTCTCCTTGCTCTGCTCCTCCCCGACTCGTGTGTGTGTGTCTAAATAAAATCCTTTTAAAAATATTTTCCTTTTTTTAAAAATATTTTCCCCTACAACAGAGGTAAGCAACTATAGCATACTGCCTACTTTGTAAATAAAGTTTTATTGTAATTTAGCTATGTGCACTTGCTGTATATATTGCCTATGGCTGCCTTTGCTTTACAACAGCAGAGCTGAGTAGTTGTGACAAAGCGCCCTCACCTGCAAAAAGCCTAAAAGATGTATTACCTAGTCCTTTACAGATGGCTTGTTGGCCCCTGCCCCATAAAGGCCACTTAAGGTTGATTTCAACACGGATAATGAAAAGTGCTTGGTTTCCCTTCCAGACGCCTTACGAAATTGCATCTTACATACTTCCAAGTTTTGTAAACTGGCAAATACTGCAATTGTCTCTCTCCCTTCTTGGAAGGCAGATTGTATCTAATTGGACTTGATTAGTTAATCAACCAACATCTAATTAGACTGGCTGCTATGTCCCATAGCAGGTGCTCAGTAAATGTGGCCTGAACCAAAGCCACAGTCACTGAAAGGAGATGAGGACTCATACACCTGCCACCCAAAGATAATTATTCCCCTCGGGATCCCTGGGTGGCGCAGCGGTTTGGCGCCTGCCTTTGGCCCAGGGCGCGATCCTGGAGACCCGGGATCGAATCCCACGTCGGGCTCCCGGTGCATGGAGCCTGCTTCTCCCTCTGCCTGTGTCTCTGCCTCTCTCTCTCTCTCTCTGTGACTATCATAAATTAAATAATAATAATAATAATTATTATTCCCCTGGCAGCACGTGAAGCTCTGGTTTAACAGCCAATCTATTAACCTTGGATCATGATAAGTGGGAGAGCTGAACCCCACCCCCCTCCAGTGATGTGTCCTCGTAAGTCACTTACTTTTCATCTTGTCCTTGGCTCCAGCAATCAGGTAGTAAAAGATGTGGAACGTCCTCTCGTCTCTGGCTTGGCGAATCGCTCGGGACTTCTCCAGCAGATCTGGTTTGCAGGGGGAGTTAAGAATTCTGGGGATACCACAGGTGTTCCCCTTGCCAGAACCTACCCTTCCTCCCCAATCCCTGCCTCACCAATTGCAGGGCGGGACATCTCATTTGAGCCTCACAAACTATCCTAGGAAGTAAATGCAAATATTATTTGTATTTTCAACATAGAGAAACAGAGGCTCAGGGAAAGAAGTCATTGTCCAAGAGCACACAGCTAGGAAGTGGCAAAGCAATGTCTGTGGTGGCCAAAAATACCCTGGGGTTTGACTTGCCTCGGGAAGGAGAATGGGAACACAGCCCTAATTCACCTAAGGGGAGAGCCCATTCTGCTGTGGTGCGGCATGGAGACCAGGGGGTCGCGGATTGCAGGGGATGGCACACGGGTGGCTGGGCTGTTGCACCAGATGGATTTCTTCACCCCCAAGTGCAATGTTGTAGGACATTGGGGCAGGCCCACCTGTGCTCTGCAAAGGTGGCAGTCTTGCCTTCCTGGAGACCCTAAAACCAGCTAACAGTTGCCTCAGCTGCCCCAACCCACTTCCAACTGCGCATCCTTAGAAGCCTTGTTAAAATCCAGGGGCCAACCCATTGCTGGAGCTCTGAGTCTGCAGGTCTGGGGCAGGGCCGGAGGCCTGCATTTCTAACAAGCTCCCGGGTGACACAGGTACTGCTGGCCAGGCTACGTACTTTGCCGGCCACTGATCTAAAGGGCAGAAGCTGAGGCCAGAGGGAGGGCTCTCTGTCCGGGACTTGCCACAAATGTTTGATAGGAAATGAACAGCTGAGAAGTGTGAGTGGGGGCCGGAGAACAAGCTATAAAGCAGACTCTTCCCTGGGCTGGGGGAGGGCTGGCCATGCAGCTCCAAAATCGTGGGGCTCTCAGCCCATAGAGGGCCCCTGGTCTCAGAGAGGCTGGGCTGGTTGGTGGCTGGGGGCCTGCTTCTCCCAGAACACACAAGAAGCTGTTTCCTTACACCTAAAGAACCCGGATTCCACTGGCCCACCCCACCAGCACCCATGTCCTGACATCAGCATCCCAGTGGCAGCTCAGGGCACGGCTGGGTCCTCTGCAGACACCGCATCCCCACCTCTCAGAGTAGGGCCAGAAGTAAACGAGATACTATGTCCCTAGGGCCCAGGCTGGCACCCAATGCACAGTGACCCCTGCGTAAGGTTAACGATCATAAAAATGTCACAACCCTTGGGCCAAAAGAGTTTCAGAATTTGCTAGACTTTGGACAGACCACTGTGGATATATGAGTATCATAGGACACTTTTTTAAAAAGATGTATTTATTTATTTATTCACTCAAGAGACACAGATTGAGAGGCCGAGACACAGGCAGAGGAAGGAACAGTCTCCTTGTGGGGAGTCTGATACGGGACTTGATCCCAGGACCCCAGGATCACGACCTGAGCCAAAGGCAGATGCTCAACCACTGAGCCACCCAGGTGCCCCCGTATGACACTCTCGATGGCTCCAAGGGACCCACCGATACAGCAAAAGGTGTCACTGCTCTCCTAAGGGGAATAGAGAGACACTACAAATTGCCTCTTGTGGGCTCAGTCGCTTTTACCACCAGCTGAGTTTTGGTTTTCAGAAGTTTCTGGATTTTAGAATCTGTGGGCCTGTATTGTAAGAGGCTTTGAAAGGAAACACTGCCCTGCATGGACTGACATGACAGAGTGGGGGAGAAGACACAATCTGATCCAGGGATCGGGGGGATCTATCAGGGAAGAAATGCTAGTCCCCCTGTGGCTTCAGCCAATTTTAACACAGTCACCCAGAGCCTGGTTCTCACGTGTGAATTTAAGGCACTAGCATTTGCTGTGGGCGCTTCTCTAGATGAATACTGACATTTTGCACCGTATGAATACTGATTTTCCAGGGAACAGAGTTTGGGTGGATTAAAATAGAAAATGACAAAAGTTGGGGGTGCCTGGGAGGTTCACTCTGTAGAGTAGCCGACCCTTGATTTCAGCTCAGGTGGTGCTCTCAGAGCCGGGAGATAGAGCCCTGTGTGGGGCTCCGTCCTCGGCAGGGAGTCTGCTGGAGAGTCTCCCCCTCCCTCTCCTGCCTCTGCCTCTCCCTGCCTACCCGCATGTGCTCTCTCTCTCTCTTAAAAAGAAAAAAAAGGCGGGGGGGAATCCCTGGGTGGCTCAGAGGTTTAGTGTCTTCAGCCCAGGGCATCATCCTGGAGTCCCAGGATCGAGTCCCGCATCAGGCTCCTTGCAGGGAGCCTGCTTCTCCCTCTGCCTGTGTCTCTGCCTCTCACTGTGTGTGTCTCATGAATAAATAAAATCTTCTAAAAAATGAGAGAAATTAATGGTGGCGTAACAGCCACAGATGCTCACTGTGGGCCACACCCTGGGCCGAGGGCCATGCTCATCATTTCACTGAACCACAGTTTAACGGCAGCTCCACAAGTAGGGGCTGTTATCACCCCCATTTCACAGGGCAAAAGTGAGGCTCAGAGAGGCCAGGTGACTTGCCCCAGACCCCACAGCTAACACGGCAGAGCTGAGAACGAACTGAGACCCGAGGCACCCCCAAGTCTTCCCTCACCCAAGACACCAAGATGCACTAGAACATTCCCTGGGATCCCATGAGTACCGAGCATGTGCTCCACAAGCGACTATAAAAATACAACGTTCTTGAGCCTGAGAGGCATCTGTTGTGCTTCTAAGTTGGTTGATCCCTGAACCACAGACTGGTCCCCGAGTCCAGAAATTTCTAAGTGGCTTGACTTTGCCATCCAGAGTCTCAAAAAGGCAGTGCTATAGGTCCTCTGCAGCACCGCTGTTCCTCTGGGCAAGTCCTGCCTCCACTAATTTCTTATCTCTGGGCTGGAAACTGGTTACAGACCAGCTCCCTAAGCAGGACAAGGGGGCCATGGCCCTGAAAGGATAAAGTGAAGGGGCAGCTGGGTGGCTCAGCGGTTGAGCATCTGCCTTCGGCTCAGGTTGTGATCCCGGGGTCCCAGGATCGAGTCCCACATCGGGCTCTCTGCATGGAGCCTACTTCTCCCTTTGCCTGTGTCTCTGCCTCTCTCTCTCTCTCTCTGTGTCTCTTATGAATAAATAAAATGGGATCTTTGAAAGAAAGAAAGAAAGAAAGAAAGAAAGAAGAAGAAAGGAAAGAGAAGAGAAGATCACATAAGAGCCGATACTCAGCCAGCCTTATCCTGTCCCTGGCGCAGGTCCCAATTGCTTTTTATGTGAATTAATTCACTTTATTCTCACAGCAGCTCTGTGAGGCAGGTACTGTTATCACCCCCATGAGTGATAACAGATGAGGCACAGAGATGTTGAGTAACTGGCACAAGGTCACCCAGCTAAGGAGAGGTCAACCCAGAACCACACGCAGGCTGCGTGGGGTTCACATTTGCGTGAACACCACGTGGAATGCCTGCTGTCGAGGGATAACAACTCCAGGGCAGATTTGTTCTGGAAGGAACCCAAGAGCCTGGGGGAGAGAGGGGGGCAGCTCTTGCACCTTCCCAGGGCCTCTCGGGCTCGGGGCAGGAGGTGGGTTGCAGGGCAGGTGCCTGTGTGACCTGGGCTCAGCAAAGGATACACGTCTCAATGTTGGCTCCCACGATGTAGCCGGTGACGTCGAAGTTGATGCGGATGAATTTGCCCTGCCAACAGGAAAACATAGTTCCTGGGGGGCTCCCCAGCCTCAGCTCCCCAAAATCAATTTCATTTGGCTCTTGCAATGCCCCTCAGCTGGTCATGGTTATCCCCATTTAATTATTTTATTTTGGGGGTTATCCCCATTTTAAAGATGGGCAAAGTGAGGCTGAGAGAGGCAATGTGACCTACCCAATGGGACAGTGCTCTTAAGAGGTAGAATCACAGTAAGGAGGAGGTAAGTTTTGTGGCTGGAGGACTCCCTCCCTGCCCCCTGCCCAGATGCATGCTGGCCCCACCACGATCCACCAGGCTCCAGTTAATCCAGCTGGGAATCAAGCCTCCTCTTTGGGTGAGCCATGTCTTCATGTCATTAACCACCCACTTTTGGGGTTCTCCTGCCCCCTCTGGGGCTCAAGGGGGAGAGGGAGCCCCTTGGAGTCTGCAGAAGCATGGGTGGAAGGTGGCACCTCTTGCCCCATTGACTTTCAGCTCCCCAACTAGACCACAAGCCTCATGAAGGCTGGAACCACTTCTGAATTGTCTGCTACAACCCTGTGAGCCTGGCTCAGCATCTGGTCTACAGCAAATGATTAACAAAAACCAACAGAGCAAACAAAAAAGCAAGAAGATGGTGCATGTAACCATGTACAAATGACTATACACAGCAGGTGCCTACTAAACACTTGCTGAAGGATGTATGTGCCTCGTACCTAGTGAGGGCTCAATTCGTGTTTTGCTGATTAAATGAATGAGTATTAAGTGTCTAGCACCTACTAGGTGTTCAGTAAATATTTACTGAATAAACATCAAGGGACGCCTGGGTGGGTCAGCGGTTGAGTGTCTGCCTTCAGCTCAAGGTGTGATCCCAGAGTCCCGGGATCGGGTCCCGCACAGGGCTCCCTGCACGGAGCCTGCTTCTCCCTCTGCCTGTGTCTCTGCCTCTCTCTGTGTCTCATGAAAAAATAAATAAAATCATTTTTTTTAAAAGAATAAATGTCAAATGCCTCAGAGGTGCCTAGTATCCAGCAGATGCTCAGTGGATACCTGTGAAGTGAATGAGTGAATGAATGAAGGGATGCGTGGCAGGAGCCCTTGCAGCGTGGTAAGGTCACAACAGGACTGAAGATGCAGAGCCATACGCTGCTGGGACATGCACCCCCGCATCCTGCCTCGGACTCTCCCCCCTTCTCTGGCGGGAGAGGACACCGCAGGGGTTTTGCTACTTACGAATCGTGAGGAGTTGTCGTTCTTGACCGTCTTGGCATTGCCAAAAGCCTCCAGAATCGGGTTTGCTTGTAGAAGCTGCTTTTCCAGCTCACCCTGGAATTTATTCACGTCTAGTTAGTGGAGAAAGTAGCCCAGGCGCTCAGGGTCCTGCGGTGGACAGAGGCCGTCCCCGAACTCGGCCCCTTCCCTGCAGCTTCTCTCCTATCCTGTCTCCTGCCCCGGTCGACACTCCAAAACTAGTGGCCAGGTCTGCTCAAGGATTTCAGAAGACAAGCAAGTGGCCGGGCTGTCTCACAGCTGGGACCTCTGTTCCCTAGGAAGGGCGCTTTCTGACCAGGGCTTGCTCATCTGTGCAGCGTTACTTCTGCACGTTCTTTCCCCGGGCCTCCGTCGACCAGGAGGGCAACACGGGGAGCTGTCCCTAAAGGGACAAGACGGGAAGCTGCTACTTATTTCTACATTCATTCCCTCACGCGCCCTGCTCCTCTGCCAAGACGAAAGGAAGATGTCACCTCCGTGAAAGTCCCGGGCACAAAGTTGAGGACGTCATCTACACGGTAATGAACTGCGCTCCTAGGAGCTGTGCAGTGCACAACCTGCCCTGCTGTCCGTGGCAGTCCTGCTGCTGCGCACGTTTAATCGGCAGCTGTCTTTAAGCTGACCTCTACATTCCTTCTCCTGAGGGGTTTAGTGTAATTTTTTTTTTTTTAAGTTGCAAGTTTCCTCTTCTCGGGCCTAGTTTTCTGAAGTCTTTTATGGAAGACCAATAAGGAATGCACAAAACCCACCGGGAATCGTCTTAACCGAACTGCAGAACAAAGCCTCAAAGCAGGTCGCCTGAGCTCCATTCATCAGGTTAAATGCAGCGGAGGCTGTCCACAGCCCACCGGCCCCCTCCGAGGGGGCTCCTGTGCACAGACGCGGTCACGTGATTAATCGTGGCAGAAAAGGGCCAACGAGGTAAGTCATGCCAGGAAAGCGATGAGCTGCTTTTGCCTAGCCCGGAAACATGGCAGTTGCAGACCGGCCCAGTGGCCTCCCCATCCAAGCCCTTCCTCCAGGCCCCCCTGGGACCCGAGGGTTTCCTCTTGTCCCTTGTCCCCTCTGCCGAGCTCCCTGCCCCTGTCCTCAGGCCAGTGGGACTGGGCTTAAAAAAAAAAAAAAAAAAAAAAGCTGGGAAGGTTCTAGAGGGGAGGGGGAGCGCTCAGCTTGCTGCCTGGGCCTCTGTCCACTAGGAGGGCATCACGGGTAGCTGTCCCGGAAGGGACAAAACAGGAAGCTGCTACTTATTTCTGGATTTATTCCTTCATACGCCCTCAAAGATGAAATGAAGGTGTCACCTCCATGAAAATCTTGGGCACAAGTAAAATTCCCATAACTGGGATCCGTGGGAATCTGCAAGGAGGGCAAAGGGCTAAAGGGATTACTACTGTCAACACAAACTTGGGGTCCCCGTGTGCCCCCCAAAAAGGTTCCCTGTCTAGAATGGGAATTCTGGCTGACGGGGACAAAAAAAAAAAAAAAAAAAAAGATTCTTCTCGGGAGAGCTTTAAACATGGACATCTGGTTCCAACTGCTCATTGTATGGACGATGAGAACCGTGGCCCAGAGAAGTTAAGTGACTTGGCCAGGGTCACACAGGAGCAGATCCCAAATAAGAATCCCGACTCTCCTTCTGATCCATCCAGGACATTGCCTCCCAGCGTCTAACTAGGACGGAGTGAGTGTGACCCCAGCCCTGGATGCTAGGACCTCTGAGGATCTCTTGCAGAATGGGACCCATATGCCAGCCCCCCCACCCCAAGCTCTGCGTTAGAGAGGAGTTCATGTCTGCAGAGGTCCAGGCAGGGGACCCTGTCGTGTGCCGCATAGCTGGGGCCTTACCGTGCCACCAAAGCTAGTGCATCGCAAACTCCAAGTCTCCCGTGTCCGGAGCCTTGGGTCAAGCAACCGGCATGCAAAGACAGACACGCACTGCACACACATGCACGAGGACACACCGGTGTGCGGGGGCCAGGGCTCGGGGGAGAAATTCAGGGATGACGGCAGGGAGGAGGGGGAGGGAGGCATGCCACAGCAGTGCCATTAACCGACTGTCAATCAAGCCAGGGAAGCTTCAGGGCCAGACAGTCCTAAAACGCTCAACCAGATGGGACAGACGTTTCTAGGGCGGTCCAGTTCGGGGGGGTCCCGGCGGAGGATGCATTGGTGGGAAAGGGTGGGGGGTTCATTCTGAACCAGGGACATCCGTTCCAGGCTGGAGGCCCCCCCGGGGCATTCTGGTGGGGGCCCTGCGGCGGGCGAATGTGCCCAAAACCACACGCTGGCGTCGGACCCCCACCGGACGGTCCTTTGGTGAGCTTGTCGGTTTGGACTGTGACACTCGGGGGCCCCGCCCCTTCTACCATCAGCTATGGGACTCAGTGGGTGCAACAGGAGCATGCAGATCTAAATACACTCCGTGCCTCCCGTACACACCAGGAAAACACTCCCAGTTACTCACGTAGGCAAGAGCTGGGCCTTGCTGTAGTTGAACAATATGGTATAAAACAAATATCAGTGTCATTCCAATCACGTGCACATCAGGGGCAGGAAAATGAAGATTTCAATACCCCCAGCCCCACCCACCACCCACCCTGACCCCAGACAGCCTGGATCCCCCAGAGTAACCGGAGAGGCAGCAACTTTTCTTTGATTCAGTTTCCTTTCCATTCCGGCTCGTTCCTTTTAAGAATTTCCCAGAGATGCAGACATCTCGAAAGGTTTTGTGACGGTGGGGGAGGCGGGGGGGGGGGGACCAATAACAGATTAAAATGTGACCAACAAGATGCTGTCTGAGACAGGTTTGCAGACGTGGAGGAGAAAAGTGTCCGGCATCATCGCAGGCACAGGGGAGAGATCGGTCATTATTAAGTGTTCTCATCTCTTAGGTTTACGGTTACAGGGAAAGACGACGCAGCGAAAAGCCACGTTCACTGCCACGCAAACTTAACCGCAGGATGGTGTGTTCCAACACGTTGTGCCAGAGACGGCTTGGAAATGCTGGATTTCCTGCATCTGTGGCAGGGAGGAGGGCTCCCCCAGCCACGAGCGGCGCCTGCCCCAGACCTCCGAGAGCCTCCAGACGGGCCGTCTCTGTGACAGCTCCTGCGATGGCAGGAGCCGTGACACCCGAAGCCGTCTCCAGGCCACCAATCTGCTGTCGCCCCAGCCCCAAACCTTCAGACAGAGGCGCCAGCAAGTCCTTCAAGCAGCCCCACTGCATGTCCCCTCCTCGGGGACAGATGAGGCCAGGCCAAGACAGAGGAGGACAGAGAGGAGGATGGACCCAAGGTGGGATGATGCTAGAAACTTGCTCTTCTTTTCCTTCTGAGCCCCCCAACTGCGTCACTGTGGGTTTATCTGAATGGTCATTTGTCAGCGATCTCTCTTCCCCACCCACCTAGAAGCCCGGGTGAACAGAATGACAGCATTGCTCGGATGCAGGGCTGGACCCCATCCTACGATGCCCGGCACACAGTGGATGCTCAGTCAAGTGCACTGGACCAAAGCCCAGAGCCGAGTGACACTGATATTCCCAGCCCCTGGGGTCTCAGTCAAAGGAGCACGCGGAGGAGCGACAGGTGTGTCTCGGTCCTACAGAGTTTACATTTACAGTGGTGGTTCCCAGCCGGGGGCAATTGGGTACCCCCAGAGGACCCCTGGTGATGCTCGTAGATGTTTCTGGTTGTCACAGCTTGGTGGAGGGCTTGCTACAAGCATCTTGTGCGGAGAGGCCAGGATGCTGCTCAAAGTCCTACAGTACATGAGGCAGCTCCCCAACCCCCACAAAACTATCTGGTCCCAAATGACAATGACACCACTAGCGGGAAGCCCTGATGTGAAGCAAGACTCCTCACTGTGGTAGGAGAGGCCTCATCCCATGTCATGAGGCGGGACCCCTCAGGATGATGATCCTGGCCAAGACGAGGGATGGGCCAGACCCCTAGGGCCCACCCAGTTAGACCCCTCTTGTGAGTTGCGGGGCAAGGGGCCTGTTAAATACGGGCCTTCTCAATGGAACCCAGAGACCCGGGCACCGTGGCTCGGCCACTGAGCAGGGGCCGCACTCACCGTGATGCTCGTGTCCTTCTTGCCCTTGTGGGAGGAGGCCACCACGGCCAGGTACTGGATGACTTTCTTGGTGTTTTCTGTTTTCCCGGCTCCAGACTCCCCTCTGAAAGACACGGGAACAGTGAGCCCCTGGAAATAACCCTACCCTCGTTCTACAGCTTGGGGCCGTTCGCCAGGTCGGGCAGGTGAGGCTCCCACAGGAGGGGAGGTGACTCGCCCATGGTCAGGCCGCTGGCACACAGCTGCGTCACACCAAAAACACTAGCCACCACCTCAGTGTACTCCTCCCGAGAGGATGCAGGAGAGGACTCGGAGGAACAGAGTCAAAGAGGAAAACAGAGTTTGCCCTACCAAGGTCCAAACTTAGGTTTATTTGGAATCATCGATTTTTTGTTTAAATACTTTATCTTTATCGATCTTTGTTTAAAATACTTTATCTTTAGAGCATTTTCTAGGTTTACACTAGGCACTCAGTTCTCATATCCCCCTGTCCCTTCCTGTATGGCCTCCCCTACTACCAACACCCCCGAGGAGACGGGTACATTGTTCTAATCAATGAACAGACCTATCATCACCCAAAGTCCAGCATTGACACTAGGTGTCACTTTTGGCACCGGACGTTCTATGGGTTTGGACACACGTGTGATGATGCGAGTCCATCACTATAGTGCCACACGGAATCGTTTCTCTGCAAATCATCTACTTTTAAGACATCACTAGCTTTGTTTACAGATAGAAAGATCAGGGCACCTGGGTGGCTCAGCAGTTGAGCATCTGCCTTTGGCTCAGGAAGTGATTCCGGGGTCCCGGGATCCAGTCCCACATCGGGCTCCCCACAAGGAGCCTGCTTCTCCCTCTGCCTGTGTCTCTGCCTCTCTCTCTGTGTCTCTCATGAATAAATAAATAAAATTAAAAAATAAAAAGATCAGGCAAAGGGCAGCCTTCCAGGAAGGAAATAGATACCTCTCAGAGTGCCAGACCCAAAGGCAAAAGTTTTAGAAGCTTCCCTTACAGATTATCCTACCAGCCATTGGGCAGATATAAGTCCCTTCATCCTCTGCAGAAGCCCACTCTATTTGTAAGGTGGTTAGCTAAGGATCTGAGTCAAGAATCAAAGAATAAACCTGGCTGCGGCAATTTAGGCTAAAGTGTAAATGACTGATATGTTTAGCTGACATTAGCTGTCTTTTCAAAAGAGCACTCCCAGAATATGGCAGGGTTTTTTTGTTTTTTGTTTTAAATCAAATGGCCTCCTTGAACCACCTGCCTCTCTTGGCCACAAAGATCATCATGGTGGGATTGTGTCACCCGAGGGCTCCAGATACCAACTCTGTTTTGTTTTGTTTTGTTTAAGATTTTACGTATTTATTAAGGAGAGACACACAGACAGAGGCAGAGACACAGGCAGAGGGAGAAGCAGGCTCCCTGCAGGAATCCCGAAGTGGGACTTGATCCTGGGACTCCAGGATCACACCCTGAGCCAAAGGTAGGCGCTCAATCGCTGAGCCACCCAGGCGTCCCCAGATACGGACTCTGACTTCCACTCTTCCAGATAAATTGGAAGGACAGGGCCTCCGCCAAAACCCTTCTCATCCTCCCTTCTCATCCTCCTCTCCCAGTTTTCCTCTTTTGTTTGCCTTTATTTGCCTAGACGCTCACATTTTCTGAGCTCACTGAATATACTGAAACACAAGAGATACTTTTTTTTTTTTAAGTCTGGAAAAGAATGTGTCTATGGCGAGGTCAGCTCAGGGCTCTCCACGCTGAACCAGTGCCACAGCACTAGTGCGGTCCTTGTTCTTTTTCCTAATTAGGAAAGAAAGAAATTAATTTGCCCTGCCAAGCACCCGTTAACAACTTTGCTCATGGCTAAAAAAGAAAGAAAGAAAGAAACACGCGCCCTGAATTTCTGAACCTAGTGCTGTGGGCCCCAATGTCCGGACATCAAGTGTCTGATCTCCAGGAATGCTGGCCTTAGTCCGGCCCTCTCCCTCTTTCTAATGGTTTTATCCCAGTGGCCAGATCCTTTCATGTGGTCTCAGAGGCACTTTGTGAGTGGGGGACCGTAGAGTCATTACCCCTATTTCTTGAGGAAGAAGCAGAATCCAAATAAAAAAAAGAATTTTTTTTGTAATTTTTAAAAAGATTTTATTTATTTGTTCATAAGAGACACAGGGAGAGAGAGAGAGGCAGAGACACAGGCAGAGGGAGAAGCAGGCTCCATGCAGGGAGCCCGATGCGGGACTCGATCCCAGGTCTCCAGGATTGGGCCCTGGGCTGAAGGTGGTGCTAAACTGCTGAGCCACCCGGGCTGCCCTTTTTTTGTAATTTTAAGGAGAGAACTGACTTTTTAAGGGGAGTAGAGACCTCATGCTAATTGTTTCACATGCATTATCTCCTTTACCTTCCCCCTTCCCCGATCCTAAAGGTAGGACGTACCACTTCTGGGTTATTATAGAAGAGGAACTCTGGCCCAGAGTAGGTAAGCACCTTGCCCTAGGTCACACAGCAAGGCAAGGGACAGTCAGAACTGAAAGTCAGGTCTCTGATTCCAATGCAATCAGGACTCTTTCTACTGTGTCTCACCCAGTCATTCTACAACTCAGGCCCACTCCTCCAGGAACTTGCTTTCTAAGGCCAGAGGAACCAATGAACCAAGCCATTCAGTCATTCACACCTTAGTATGAATTACTTCAATCAGGCTAACATTGGAATGCTTGACAGACGTCACCCCTGACTGAAGGGGTAGGTTCTGACCAGAGCAAGAGGAAGGAGAGAAAATATGAGCATGGGAAGCCACCTTTATAGGTGGTCCTGTGGCTATTCAGATCCAAGACAGTACACACTGTGTCCAGATCCCCAGATCCTCCCCTTTCCCACAATAATCTCATTTTCCAATCTCATTTTCAGCCTCTTCCACCTCATCCCTTCTACAACAAAGATATTGTCATGACCATGACCACGGCCCTGGCCCTTGACCTAAGGAGGGAGGGGAAGTGGGACATATACTCTGGGAATCTGCTTCTCCCCATGTGGGCTGCTTGGCTCAACAGTTTCCAAGTTTTATTGATAAAAATAAATTGTCCTGGGAGGTTGTGCCAAAGAAAACTCCAGAGCTCCAGGCCCACGGGTGTCTGAAGATTGATGTGCTCAGGACTGCTTTAGAAACATTAATGTCTTTGCTTTTCTGATCCCTGAACTCCGGGGGTGAAGATGCCTTCCTGATCAGAGTGCCCAAGACCTCTGTCCTGTTTTGTAGGGAACTTGGCGCCCAGTTCCTTGCTCAGTGACCATATAAGGCCTCCTGGCCTCGTAATCCTCCCCTTGCCAAGTCCTGCCCCAGCGGCAATGGGCACTTTAACCCCAGCTAGGCTGGCTTCACGGGAGGGCCCTGTGCTTGACTTTGTGCTCTGATGTTGCCATCTTGAAATTATTATTTTTTTAATATTATCTATTTATTTGACAAAGAGCACAAGCAGGGGGAGGAGCAGAGGGAGAGAGAGAGAAGCAACTCCCCACCGAGCAGGGAGCCCCACGTGGGACTCAATCCCAGGACCCTGGGATCATGACCTGAGCCAAAGGAAGACGCTTAACCCACTGAGTCACCCAGGCACCCCACTATCCTGAAATTCTTTTTTTTTTTTTTTTTTTATCCTGAAATTCTTAATACTCTTTGAATAAAGGGCTCTGCATTTTCATTTTGCGTGATTTTACACATCACGGTGCTGGTCCTGGGTCCCCGGGGGGCTTGAAGGTTACACATTCATTTCAGCCTGTGGTCTGCCCTTGGCAGCAGAGCCAAACTAGCTCTGGGTTTCAGAGCTGGTCCTCACGGGATTCCAGCCCCTGTAGCCGGCGAGGTCCTCTAGCAAGTGTGCTGTCCAACTCCTACACATCCTGCAAAGCCCAGACAAGCATTACCTCTGTTCTGAATACCACCTTTAGGCAGAAGCAATGCCTCCTCCCACTATGGCATGAATCAGCAGAATAGCCCGATAGGCTCCAAGGCGAGAAGTTCAAATCTGAGTCTGAGTTCAAATCCCTGCTCTGCCAGTTACCCGTGTGACCTTGGGCAAGTCATTTAACTATTCCCATGCCTTGGTTCCCTTACCTATAAAATAGGTATAATTTTTTTTAAAGATTTTATTTACTTGATAGAGAGCACATGCAAGGGGAGCAGCAGAGGGAGAGGGAGAAGCAGGCTCCCCACTGAGCAGGGAGCCCAACGCGGGGCTCCATCCCAGGACCCCAGGATCGTGACCTGAGCCGAAGGCAGATACTTAACCAACTGAGCCACCCAGGGACCCCTAAAACAGGTATAATTAAAGCACTCACATGATTGTTATAAGGATTAAATAAGTGAATATGTATAAGATGTTTAGAACAATGCCAGATACAGAAAAATGTGAGCTATTATTACTTATAACCATTTCTTCCTCATGCTTATATTAATACTTCCATATTAATGCTTATATAATGTTTCTATTCTGTTTATTATCTTCAGCATTCATACTATTATTAAAACATGAATCCTGTCCTATTTTTCCACTGTATAAGCCAGGAGACTGCAAACCATTCCGGTAAAGAGCTGGATAGTAAATACTTAGGCTTCCGGGGTCATGCATTCTCTGTCCCAAATACTCAGCTCTGCTATTGTAGTGGGAAAACCAACAAGCACGGCTATGTGCCAATAAAACTTCATTTATAAAAAATAGAGAAGGGGCGCATTTGGCCCAATGGTCTGAGTTTGCCGACCCTTGGCTGTGGTCTCCTAATGCTTTCCTGTCCATTTTAGATTAAAATTCAAAATCCTCCCCAGAGCCCAGAAGACCCCACCTTACCTCCCTCTGACCTCCTGCCCCACCACCCCCTTGTCTCTTAATCCAGCCCCTTGTGACATACAGGTTATTCCTCGAACACACAGCTCCCTCTCCACCTAGGGCTCCTCCACGCCTCACCTAGGCCTCCCATCTGGTCACACTGTATGAACATGACATGCTAGACCAGACAGGACTCAGCTCTAAACGCTACATTCCCTCACCTTCCAGATTCATGACTGCTTAATCACTTGGAGCAAAGTGTGACTCCTGGCTGGGCTTACCTGGACCCCTGATTTTTTTAAAAGCTCAGACCCTGCTATCAACACGTTGGTCCTCAAGCCACTTGGGTGGATTTTAACAATGGCCAAAATGAAATTTAATAAGGACAGCTAAGCTGATGACGGTTCAGGGGGTGACTGGACACATTTGCAAATAAAAGTTGAAGGGCTGGGGGTTTCCTCTGCACCAGCAGCCAGTTGCCTACTCACTGGGTGCTGGCCGTGTACAGGGGCAGCATGCGACAGGATGGGGACGCTATCCCACTGTCACTGAGCTCACGTTCCAGGAGACGGAGACAGACACTAGCCAAGGAAATGAATAAGTATTCAAGGTCATCCGAGGGTCTGTTGTTGCTATATCAGGGTGGCATGATCGGGGGCTGGGGTCCGGGGGTGGCTGTCCGTGGGTAGCCAGAGGGGGAGCAGAGCCCTGTGGGAAGAAGCAAGGGTGAGGAGTAGCAGGCAGGGGGAAGAGCGAGGAGCCTGGTGTGGCCGGAGGGTCAGGAGGGGGTGTCAGTAGCAAGTGATGAGGGAAGAAAGGTAGGGTCGGATCAGGGCCAATCTTCTTGGCCATGATGAAGAGTTTTTTTTATTATTTCAACAAGTACAGGAATCATTTAAAGAGGAGAATGGGGCTTGAGGACCTGTGGGGGGAAATATCAAACCTGCAGGCTAGAGCATGGGTTGCAGGGAGGAGACTAAACAGTAAACACAACACAGTTACAGCAATTGATTTGTGGGGGTGTGTGTGTAGGGGTGCTCACCAAGAGGCAGTGGCATTCTTAGGCTCTTCCACGAACTGATTCGTGAAATCCCCACAACCACCCCCCAGTGGAGCACCCATTGGGCCCATTTTACAGATGGGGAAACAGGCCTGGAGAAGTTAAGGAACTTGTTTCTGAGAGCATGCCACTGGCAGTGATGGGGCTGGATTCAAACCCCAGAGGTTGGGCTCTGGAATCCACACCCTGCTCCATCATACTACTTCGCACAACAAATATCTACGGAAGGAAGGAAGGAAGGAAGGAAGGAAGGAAGGAAGGAAGGAAGGAAGGAAGGAAGGAAGGAAGGAAGGAAGGAGGAAGGGGGCATGGTCATGGAGGGGAGCAGGGCTGTGGGAAGCCCAGCTAGGGGGCTACTGCAACTGTCCAGGCAAGAGGTGACAGGTCCTGAATGAGGGAGAGCAGAACCAGAGGAGTGGACAGAGGTACCAAATACTTCAGAACCATGTGTCTAAAGCAGGAGTCACTAGCTGCAGGTGGCTATGAAGACAAAGTAACAATCCGGTTTCTCTGTCACATTAGCCACATTTCAAGCGCTCGGCAGCCATCAGCACAGAAAGGCCTGATGGCCAGTGCTAAGGGAAGCAGAACCTGGTGCTGGTGTGGGTGTTGGGGGTGAGGGCAGGGCGGCTGCTTCCTCTTCCTCAGGGCCTCTCCATACTCAGCACAGAGAGGTTAGGTGACCTGTGCAGGGTCACACAGCTAGGAAGCCATCTCCAAGGCACACTCTCACCTGCTCCTCTCTGTCAGATGCTGATGAGCAACGCTGTTGCTACCTGGGAGCCTGGAGAGATGTGTGGCTCCCACCTGGTGCACAGGTGCTCAAAAGGCTCCTCTGCCAACTGCTCCCTATATAATCTCGCCTAACGTGTGTTTCTGTTTAAAGACACTTTCATATATATAATTGATTTGTCAACGTTGAACTCACAGCCAACAGCTCTAAAACTCACACCTGAAAGAAGCTCATCCAGCACACGAATTTGCTCCGAAAGGCACAGCTAGCCATCTCGTGCTTAGGAAGACGGCGCTTCAGCCCCACGCTTGGGATGCACTGTTAACGGTGAAATCATGAACAAAAAGCTACAAAAATGCAAACCATGTGGTGCTGAATCTAGCACACAGAGGGCCCCTGCTCATAGCTCGGGAGTTGAAACAGGAAAGGAGAGTTCCCTCAGCTGGGAAGGTGTGCCCTGTTGGGCTGCTCAAACTTTTCCTGGCTCGGCGTGTGTCTTCGAAGAACCCCAAAAGCACCCGGAGTCTCAGTTGGGGGTTACAAATAAATTTTAGCAAGTAGGTGAATTGGCAAATACAGAATCAAGAAATAAGAAGGATTGATTGTATATAATATATATATTATATATATATCTTTTATCTATATATATATCTATATATCTATATATCTATATATCTTTTATGTTGTACTTCTGTATATTTTTTAAGCCTGGAAACAATCACAGCTACAGTCCATGGAGGGTAGTTTTATAAAACACAGCATTTCTGGGCAGTCACAGAGAGGGAGGCTGGTTTTTGTAGGACCAGAAAGAACGCACTCTAAGGTCCACTGCTGAGTGGAAAAAGCAAGGGCAGACTGGCTGTGTTTTCTAAAATCCAGAGTTCTGGATCCTCCTGGGGGAGGCAAAAACCCCCAGTTAGCTCTAGGAACAATGGGTCAGCATTCTCCCACAGTATAAGTTGTCTCGGGCACAATTGCAGCTGCCCCTCGAATGCGTGTGAGCTTTTCAGTTTGCCACAGTCCCCGCTACTCCCTAATGTCACCCCTGACCTAATCCACCCCCTTCTGTTACCTGCCAGCCTCTCCGAGGCATTTGCACTTGTAAATCCTGGTCTGGGGATACAACAAATGCAAGTAAGCAGCCAGCTGTAGATCTACTGGCCATGTCTAAAAATGCATTAGGAAAACCATGGACATATCTTGGCAGAGAACGTTTTAATAAATAAACGCCTTAAAAGTATTTAAAAGAAAAAAGAAAGTCACGTTCATGGCTTATCATGAATATGATTGGCTACCTATCTGTCACCCCATAGGTTTCCCTTGCTTTCGCTTATTAGCATGGCTAAGGGTGACGCAGCACTTTCAAAAATAACTGATGAGTGACAATTATGTTCACTGAGCCTGAAATGACACTATCCGGCACCGTGCTCAGTGCTTTCCGTGAATTGACTCAGGGATGCCTCACAACCCCCTTGGGAGGTGGGTGAAGCTGCCCATTTTACAGGTAAGGAAACTGAGGCTCAGACAGGGTACATGGCTTTCTGTAGCCACGTGTCGAGCTCACCGGCTGCCCCTAAAGTGAAACTCTGGCCTGTCTTGGAGTCAAAACGGCAGTCGCTCAGGAGCCAACGTGCAGCCACATCTGGGGACAGAAATCTAGCAGGACCCACACTCAGGGGTACCTGAGATGGTTTTAAGCTGCACAAGGTCCCCAAAATAAACTGACCAGGACAGCAACAATTGGCACAGACATGATCGCTAAACCCAGCAGATACAATGTGGACCAGGTGAGGATGGTTAACATCACCAGGGACAGGTCACCTTAGTGTCATGTGGGTGTCACATGGGTCTGATGTACCCCCCCTGATATGGTAGCATGAAGAAGTCACCTGGCCTCTGCATAATTCTCCCCCAAACCCATAACTGCAGTCTAGTGACCTAGAACAACATCAGACAAACCCAATTTGAGGGGTGTTCTGCTAAAGCCCCGGTTAGTCCTCAAAACCATCTGGGTCATGGAAAATAAGGAACGTCTGAGAAACTGTCATAGCCAAGGAGAGCCTAGGGAGACATGATGACAAGAAGCAATTCTGGATGGGCTCATGGAACAGAATACAAAAAAAATTAAATATCTGTGTTCACATGCATTTTTACATTTCAATTTAAGTTAAAATTAGTGAACCTACAGTCTACAGTTCAATTAACTGTGATGTCCCAACGCTGGTGTCTTCGGATGACACATGTGTTGTGGTGACGTCACATGTTACTATCAGGAGAAACTGAAACTTGGCAGGTGGGGTATGGGAACTCTATCTCGGCAATTTTTTTGGTAAATCTAAAATAATTTCAAAACTATTCTATTTTTTTAAGCGATTCCACTTAAAGAATAATATTAATTTAACAATAACATGCACATACGGCCAAAACCCTAACCACGGTGCCAGGCAAATGAGGTTGGGGAAACACAAGTTTAAAAAAAAAAAAAAAAAAAAAAGCTCTGGAATCAGGAGCCTTAGGCCAGACACAACCTTGGCTTTTGTGATCCTACTTCTGCGATCCTACTTCCGGCCCCAAAGAAAGAAGCTGAGGGATCACAGAGGAAGTTCTGCCCATAAAGTTGGTCATCATCATATTTTTGTTTGGGGATAAAATTTAAATGACCTCAGAGCGCCACACTGGGGTCTGGTCAGGTGTTTCACTGGCTCCCTGGAGGGTCAGTGGTCATCCAAAAGGGACGTTTGTAAATAATGTGGAAACGTGATGTCGGTGGAATGTCAAATGGAAAAGAGTAAGAGAAAAAAGTATGCATATAACTGAGTTCATGTTTATGATTAAAACAGCCTATAGAAAAAAAAAAAAAGAAGAGCTACATCAAGATTCACTGGGGTGAGGGGTGGTTTGGGTGGCTCAGTCTGTTGAGCATCTGACACTTAATTTTAGCTCAGGTCATGATCTCAGGGTCCTGAGATCAAGCCCCATGTTAACCTCTGTCCTCAGCAGGGAATCTGCTTGAGATTCCCTCTCTCTCTCCCTCTGCTTCTCCCCTTACTCACATGCTCTCACTCTCTCTTAAACAAACAAACAAACAAACAAACAAACAAATAAATAAAATCTTTTTTAAAAATCCCCAAACCATTTACTGGGGCCAAGCTTGGCAGTGGACTGTGGATGAAGTCTTCCTACTATTCACTTATGGGTATTTATCTGCATTAGTCTTACAGTTACAAAAAAAAAATTAAAATATGTGTCCACATGCATTTTGCACTTCAATTTAAGTGAAAATTTAAAAAATTTATTTTGTTTCTATGGTAGAATGGAAAAAAAGAGAAAAAGCAAGTAGAGAGAAGTTAATTGATTCACCTAAAGCTGAGAGTGGGCAAACTTTTTCTGTAAAGGGCTAGAGAGTAAATATTTGAGCCTCTGAGGGACACAAGTGATGTCTATTGCAAATACTCACCCCTCAGTCATAGTGACCCTAAAGCAGCCACAAGCAACACAGACATGAATGCGTGTGGCTGTGTTCTGATCAAAATTTATTTATATAAACAGACCAAGGGCTGGATTTGGCCCTTGGGTCATACTTTGTTGATCTTGCCCTAAAAATTACAGAGGTCTAACTCAGGGATCCTTGGATCTGTGCAAGTAGAGGTTCTATTGCAGCCAGGATTCTGATTCCTAGGCCTGGGTTTCTCTCCTGAACACCATGGTGCCTCCCACAAGCAAGGCTCAGCAAAACTCCGGCAAAATACCACCACTACATCAGACAACCAGCCAACAATGATGCGGCACCTACTACAAGCCAGGGACCATGCTAAGTTATCCCCCTCAATACTGCCCCTTTGGTCCTCCCAACAACCCCAGGGGTGGGGTCACAATTGATATCCCCATTCTACAGATGAGAACACTGAGGTTTGCAGACTTACCCAGCCTGCACAAGGACAAACTGCCAGCATGCAGTGAGGCAGGAAAGCAGACCTAGCCCTGTGCCTCCAAGGGCCCACCTCCTAACCACAGCACTGCCCTCTTGAGGTATCTGTGTCCCCTCAATATTAGACCATGTTATCAAAAAACATCTTAAAAATCCTGTAGGCTTCTACTGGGAAGTATTTCTTCTTCCAAACTAGAGCAGAAGGGATAAGGCAAGGTGGGGTCAAGGTAGGAGGCCTGCGGGCACCTGGGTGGCTCAATGGTTCAGCATCTGTCTTTGGCCCAGGTCACAATCCTGGGGTCCTGGGATTGAGTCCCACATCGGGCTCCCCACAGGGAGCCTGCTTCTCCCTCTGCCTGTGTCTCTGCCTCTCTCTCTGTGTCTCTCATGAATAAATAAATAAAATCTTAAAAAAAAAAAAAAAGCCTTGTGATGACTCTGAGCCATCTGGATAACCTTGACAATCTCCGTATATTAAGGTCCACTGATTAGCAACCTTAACAGCATCTGCAATCTTCATGCCCCCAGGCCACGTGACCTGACATACAGCTTCCAGAAATTAGGATGCAGAGGTCACTGGGGGGTGGGGGTGGGGTGGGGGTGGGCATTATCCTGCCTATGACAGGAGGGATGTTCCTGAGTATAGAAGATTCCCTGAATGATTCTAAACTGAGCTCTAACGTATTTGGGTCTTTGAAGACACAGTGATGCCAACCAAATATGGCACAAACGTGCTTGCTCACTGTGACCTGTTAGGGCAAGTAACACAAACCAAGGTTTCTTCACTAACAGAGATGCCTTCCACCTTCACACAGCTGTTCTGCAAAGAGGCGCAACTCTGTCAATAGTTCAGGGCCGAGCATGCAGTAAGTGCTCAATAAATGCGAGTTCTAGGAAAGGGGGATGGTGCAGAGCCAGACGTCGCGAGGTCCCACTGGCAGTTGGGATGTGCCTACCTTGGCACGAGGACTTCCGTTCAGCAAACGTTGAGCGTGCATCTACTCCACGCCAGATACAAGCGAGGCATCAGCAACGGTAGGCAAAGGCCTCGCCCTCAGGGACCTTTTCTCTTTAGTAGGTTGCATCTCGACCATAGAAAAACAGGAGGAAAAAAAAAAAAATACCAGAGGCTCCACTTACGTGCACAGAATGGACTGGTCCTCTCGATCTGCAAACAGAAAGAAAAAAGGTCGTGAATTAGAAGTAGCTCCAAGCTGAGGGTCTGGATATGCCTCCCCACCAGCACCCCCATCCAAAGCTTCTGCACACCTGTCCCACCAAAGGGGGTGACGGGCCAACTGGACTCATTGCCCAGGGCAGAGCCAAGAGGACAGCAGGGCTCTTTTAGATACTCCTCCCTACCCCCACGTCCTGGAGGCAGCCCCAGAAAGATGCTGGGGCCTGGCTAGTTTGGAAGGCCGTGGGCATCCCAGCGCCTCCAGCTCCAGGGGTGGGTGGGGTGGGGACCCGGGATCCCAATCTGCCAGACAGAACAGACCGGGGTCCCACTCAGCCACTTCTCAGCTCTGTGGCCTTGGGTGGATAGTCTTAACCCCTCTATGCCTCGGTTTCTGCACCTGGAATGTAGGGTAGTGGACAGTTTGGGTTTGAAAACCTAGGATTTCCTTTTTTTAAAAAAGGTTTTATTTATTTATTCATGAGAGACACAGAAAGAGAGAGGCAGAGACATAGGCAGAGGGAGAAGCAGGCTTCATGCGGGGAGCCCGATGTGGGACTTGATCCCAAGACTCCAGGATCACGCCTTGAGCCAAAGGCACTTGACCACTGAGCCACCCAGGTACCCCTGGAAGTTTCTTTAAAAGTCCAACATAGGGGCGCATCTGGGTGGATCAGTCGGTTAAGTATCTGACTCTTGATTTAGGCTCAAGTCCTGATCCCAGGGTCATAAGCTCAGCTTGAGATTCCCTCTCCACCCCACTTGCCCGTGCTCTCTCTAAAGAAATAAATAAAAAGAGGTATATCGCTATACATGCACGCACACACATACACGTATATATGCACACACACCCTCAAGTACCTATATACGCATTGGCTATACAGTGAAGCCACCAACTTGACACGGCCCGCAGTGGCTGGCCCTGAGGAGAGGGTTCCTGAGAATCAGAACAGGTGGGACACCTACTTTCACACCATCTGCTTCTAACCTGTTCACGTTTGTGCTATGGGCATGCATTGCCATCCCCTCATCTCGCCGAAAATTGGCCAATGCAAACAATACTCTTTACTGCTCTTGAGGAAACCACTATAACTCCGAAGCTTAGGACACAGAGAAGGGAAACAGCCACCACTACCCACAATGCCTCCAGTAAGTGCCCCTCCGGAGTGCTCACTGCCCCTCACACCTGTGCTGAGCTCCTTCGGTGCTACGTAACCCATTTAATCCCCATGGCAGCCCCAGAGGTGAGCCCTGGCTTCACCCCCATTTTACAGATGAGGAAAACAGAGTGCAGAAGGAAGGTGACCCGCCTCAGGTCATTGTGCACCCCCGCCCCAGGTCACTGCCCCCCCCCACCCCAGGAGATATGTCTGCTCTGAAACTCAGAAGGTGACCTTATTTAAAATCAGGGTGTTACAGGTATAATGAAAGATCTCCAGATGAGATGATCCTGGGACTTAGGGTAGGATCTAAATCAATGACCAGAGCTCTTATTATTAAGAGAAAGGATGGTGAGATTAGAGACACAGGGAGAGGGGATCCCTGGGTGGCTCAGCAGTTTAATGCCTGCCTTTGGCCCAGGGTGTGATCCTGGAGACCTGGGATCGAGTCCCACGTCGGGCTCCCTGTGTGGAGCCTGCTTCTCCCTCTGCCTCTCTCTCTCTCTCTCTCTCTCTCTCTATCATGAATAAGTAAATAAAATCTTTTAAAAAAAGAGAGAGAGAGAGACAGGGAGAAGGCCGTGTGAAGGAGGAGGAGAGACGGGAGGGATGTGTCTACAAGCTGAGGAATGCCAAGGAGCCAGCCACCACCCAAAGCCAGGAGAGAGACACAACCCAGATTCTTCCTTAGAGCCTCCAGAAGGAGCCAGCCCTGCCAATGCCTTGACTTTGGGCCTCCAGAGCGGTCAGAGAAAACAAATCCCATTTCTCCGGCCACCAAGTCCATAGCAGTTTGTACAGCAGCCCTAGAAAATGAGCACAGTCTCACAGCTAGCAGGGGCAGGCTGTTTTTCCTTCCTCGGGCAACCCACACTCATGCACAGGTGGCACCTCCTGCTGAGATTAAAACAGAGGAAAAAACTTAAATGTCCCCAGTGCATTGTAGAGAGAGACTGAAGTCAGGGGCACCTCTCCTGTCCATGGGGCATCTGCAGAGGGAGGCGCCTGGCATAGGTACAACCTGGCTCCTCGTCCTGGCATCAGGGAATGTGGATGTGTGGGTCTCTAACTTCCACCCAGAAGGAGAAACCCACTCAGGAGCAGAGCAAAATAAGAAACTCATTAAAAACAGTCAGGGGGCACCTGGGTGGCTCAGTCGGTTCCGTGCCTGCCATCGGCTCAGGTCATGATCCCAGGGCCTTGGGTCCGAGCCCTGCACTGGGCTCCTTGCTCAGCGGGGAGTCTGCTTCTGCCTCTGCCTCTCACCCTACTCATTCTCTCTCTCTCTCTTTCAAATAAATAAATAAAATCTTAAAAAAAAAAAAAAAACAGATCACCCTGTGATCAGAACCAAGCAGAGGGCACCCTGCCCCTGGGGGCTGGCCCAGACAACCTCCACTATTTTCAGGAATGATTTTGAGACTGACAGACAGACAGGCTCTCCTGATCCATCTGCTCCAGAGAGAGGGGGGTCAGGCTTCCCCCAGCAGCCTTGGGAAGCCTGGCCCAGAGCACAGGAAATTTATAGGGTCAGGCACTGGTCCTGGGGCCTTTCCTCACAGGAGGTCCCCAGGAGAGGCAGCAGGGGGCCATCGGGGACCTCAGGCCGGGGACATTCCCATTGGAAACACACGGCCCGCAGGCGTGGGAAGCTGACGGCGCCGGCCACGGGGCGCAGGGAGGCCTGGCGTGGGCACCGCGGGCTGACCCGCACCTTCCATCTGACCCGAGGGAGCAAGAGTCGTCTGGATGTGGGAAGCAGGGTACCCCCCGCCCCGCCCGAACTTTGCACGCTGCCGCTCCTGCCCACAGCACCCTGGCCCTGCCTGACCCATTTTCCTCCTCCTCCTTATCCCCCTGGAGGTGAAATTCGCCTAACACAAAAGTAACCAAGTCAAAGCCAACACTTGGGCAGTGTGTTGTATGTTCACAGCGTTGTGCACTGTGCATGGTGTGCCTAGGGCACATCTAGTTCCGGAACATTCTCAACTGCCCATTCACCGGTCACTCTTCATTCCCCACTCCGTTAACCCCCAATCTGCTTTCTTCTCTACAGATTTACCTATTCCAGACATTTCCCATAAATCCAATTGTACAGAATGTAGCCTTTTGTGTCTGCCTTGTTTCACTTAGCATGATGTTTGCACAATTCCTCCCTGTTATTGACATGTGTCCGAACTTCCTTCCTTTCTATGGCTTGGTAATATTCCATTACATGGATATACCATATTTTGTGTGTCCATTCGTCCAACGATGGGCATTTGGGTTGTTTCTTATCTTTCAGCTACTGTGGATAGTGCTACTCTGAACATTCAAGTACAAGTTTTTATTTGAGAATTCATTTTCAATTCTTTAGGGTATATACCCCAATCCACTATTTTTTTTAAAGATTTATTTATTTGAAAGAGAACAAGAGAAAGCAAGCATGAGCAGTGGGGGGAGGAGGGAAGGCAGAGGGAAAGGGAGAGAATCTCAAGCAGACCCCCTGCTGAGCATGGAGCTGGACACAGGGCTTGGTCTCATGACCCTGAGATCATGACCTGAGCCAAAACCAATAGTCAGATGATCACCCTACTGAGCCACCCAGGTGCCCCATCCCAATCCATTCTTGAAACGGCATCTTGACAGTCACCTCCTCTATGATTTTTCTCTGACTCTATACCTCCCTAGAGCTAAATTGGAGGCCCTTCTACTGCATGCCCCCTCTGGGGCTACCATGGACAGTGGTACAGGTCGTACACTGCGTAACTCTAGAGGGAACCATTCACATGGGTCATTATAGATTTGTACATTTATTAAGACAATCTTCTAACAGGTGGAGGAAAAGTGTCTTGAGAAAAGAGTGCCTTTCTCTATTTTTACAAAGACACCATGTCACTTAGTGGTGGCCCTGGCCAAAGGTTCCCTCCATCATAGCACTTAATCTCATTACGATCATTGTTTCACCTCAATATTTTGTAGCAGGAAAGGGTACAGATTATCTGGAAAAATAACCGGTGATTTATCCATGATAGGACAGGCAGGGTCTTTCTTTTCCAACTTTGTAAAAATTACACTACTTTACATTATTGATAATAGCTCATAAGTAGAAACAATAAAAAGAAATCCATCAGCTGCTAAGGGGATAGACAAAATGGGGTACATCCATAGAGTGGAGTATTACTCCTGCCATAAAGAAGAAATAAAGCACTGACACTTGCTACAACATGAAGCCATTCTGCTCAGGGAGGGCCACATCTGGTAGCATTCATTCCACTTGATAGGAAGTGTCCAAAGTAGACAAATCTAAAGAGACCAAGTAGACAAGCAATCGCCTGGGAACTGTAGGTAGGACAGGGAAGTGACTACCGACGGGCACGCAATTTTTTGGCTGGGGGAGGGTGAGAGAAATATAAAATTAGATTGTGCTGATGACTGCATACTCCTGTAAATTCACAAATGACCAGGGAATTGTATACTTTAGATGGATTAATCTGGGACACCTGGGTGGCTCAGTGGTTGAGCATCTGCCTTCGGCTCAGGGCGCGATCCAGGGGTCCTGGGATCGAGTCCCACATTGAGCTCCTTGCATGGGGCCTGCTTCTCTCCCTCTGCCTCTCTCTGTGTCTCTCATGAATAAATAAATAAATAAATATTTAAAAAATAATAAATGGATTAATTTGTGGTATATAAATCATATCATAAAACTTTTTAAAAGATTTTATTCATCTATTTGATGGAGAGAGAGAGAGTGCACAGGCAGGGGGAGGGGCATAGGCAGAGGGAGAAGCAGGCTCCCCACTGAGCAGGGAGCCTGACTCAGAGCTCAATCCCAGGACCCTAAGATCATGACCTGAGCCCAAGGCAGATGCTTACCTGACTGAGCCACCTCGGCGCCCCCACAATAAAACTTTTTTAAAAAACGATGCTAAGCTTATACCATGTCTGACTCGAGAGCCCGGACTCCTTAAACTTCACACAGAGCTATTTGTTTTTCACAAGTTACAAAACTGCTTTCAATGCTTCCCCTCCCAGCCCTGATATGCTGAAGGTCAAGGGCTGTGCCTGTTCTCAGGTGCCAGGAACAGTGCCTGACACATAGTAGGTACCGGGGAAATGCTTCCTCATTGGCATCTCTTCTTCTCTCAAGGCAACCGAGACAGAAGCAATGGTGAACACTTCCATCTGCGGTCACATACTCACTCAGCAAACAAGTTCTGACCCCCTACCATGTGCCAGCCCCTAGAAACGTGAAATTCATGAAGACCTCTGGAAGTCTGCTTTCGAGAGGCTTACAAGGCAGTGTGGGAGTCAGATGGGCAAAGCAATGACCAGAAGGAGTGAGCAATTCCTAGGACGGGTATTTGCTGCTGCCTGAGAGAGGGATGGTTTAAGTCTTGGCAGCTGAAGTGATACTGAGCTGCCTGGAGAAGATTGTGTAGGAATCCACGAAGCAGGATGCCTCTCAAGCAGAGGGTCTGGGACACAGAGGGTCCCACAGACAGAGAGGACACAGTCCAGGAGCCGAGGTGTGCAGAGCTGGAGCTGGCATTCCAGCCTCACCCAGCCCGGAGCCCTGGGGCTCTCCTTACCTCACACTCACCCCTACACATGCCCCTCTCTCTCCTCCTTCTCCCCAGACTTGGGGTCTGGCCTTGGACATGCAAGTCTGCCGGTGAGCTTTCCGAAGAGATAAAGGACTCCGGTGGTCCCTCCCCCGAAGCGGGCCCGAAGACTCTCAGGGGACGCCCAGCTCCCCACAGACCAGCTATTTCGGCCCGATCCCAAACACAAGCTCGTGGTTTACGGCTAGGGAGCCAGAGGCCTGCAGGCTGACCATAAAAGGAGAAAACCAAGCTGGGACTAAGAACAGACCCAGGCTCGCTGCTTCTCTTCCTTCCCATGCCAGGCTGCTAGGGGACCCAGCGAGGGGGAGGTGGCCAAGCCTGGGTCCCTGTAGGGTCACCTCCACCCATGAAGGCGGAGGCCAGAAGGTTCCAGACGACAGCTAACACCTGCTGCACTTGCTGTGAACAGGCAGCGTGTTCCCCATGCACTGTCCAAATTAACCCTTGCCACAATTAGAACAGGCCCAATTATTAGCCTCACAGGACAAAAGCAAACCGGACACAAAGAAGTGGGTGCATTGCAGAACGGGGATTTGAACCCAGCTCCAGAGCCCATGCCCTAACCCACTATACACTCTGCAGGTCAGGATCCTTCTCTTCCTCTGGACTTCCTCTCCCACCTTCTCCTCCAGCAGAGCTGCTAGGAAGAGATTCTGCGTGGGAAGAGATACCTCTGAGGGTTTGTGCTGGACCCCAGCAGGAACCCAAACCCACACAGAGCACTGGCATCTTTAACGGCAGACCTGGCCAGTTGATGGATGGGGTCAGGGAAAAACCAATATTTTCATGGTGGTCTCTTGGGCCTCAGCTCCCCCGGCCCCACTCTCCCTCCTTCTCTCTGCTCCAGCCCCAACCAGTCTATGGATCCCAGAGTCACCTCCTTGTTATGCCCATGTGTCGCCTCGCCTGCCCTCCCAGAATATGACAGGCCCCAGGGTCCAGCTGACAGCTCCCTGGAACTCCCTTCCATAGCACATGTATTTGTGGGGATGATGTGATTAATCCCCACCTTTTCCCTCGCCTCATCCCCGCCGAGTAGATGGTGCCCCTCCTCACCATCCCACAGCCCACAGTGGGGTCTCAACACTGTTGAATCAAAAGGGGAACAGGGAGACAGATTCTCTTTGAGGTCAGCAGAACACCGAGGGAACAACAGGCACCAGCCAGAGCTTCCCAAGCCCCCTAAGCATGCCTGCTTCTTCAACTCAATACTTACTGCTTGTTAAAAAAAAAAAAAAAAAAAAGGAAAAAAAAAGAATTCTCCCGAGCTCTCACCCCTTCGAGTAAGACACCACAGGCGGTCCATAAAAGGCTCATCAGAATCAGATGATCCTTTCCCCTTCCTCATTTCCTGGCAAAGAACGTGAACCTCTCATGATAGCTCAGAGAGCCGATCTACACGTCCCAGGGCCTCAGCGAGGACCGAGCCGGGCAGACGGAGCCACCGTCTGTCCTCCCTGCCACCAGGCCAGATGCAGAGCCAAGAGCCGCTGCAAAATCTCCAACCATGCATCTGGTCCCCGCTCTCCGGGGCCACATTGTCAAAGGAGCACGGTCTCTGGAGCAAAGCCACCTGGAATGACTGCCAGGCTCCACCTCTGAGGCAAGACACTGTCCTTACGAGGAACACAGGGACCAAAATCCACACCTTTCAAGGACATGAAAGCAGTGAAGACTGGGTGCACAAAGCTTAAAATTGCCCCTGCACGTTGAGGCCCTCAGCACCTGCTCTGATCGTTGCCAGGGCCGTCATCAATGTCATCCGAAATGGAGAGTTCGAGAGAAGTGATTCTGGACAGCAGTGATTCTGTCCCGAGGGCACAGGGTATCGGGCCAGGTTCAGCGCTTTCAAGCGAGAAGGGCTAAGCCTGCTGCCCCTCAGCCTCCTGGGGCCTCGGTTTCCTGGTCTGTGAAATGAGGGTAACAGCACCCCACTACCACACTACCAGCCTTGGAGGGAAGATAAATGCTTCAAGGGCAGCAGAGGGTGACACCTCCAGGTGGGACACCGGGCTCTAGGGCCAACTTGCTTGGTACCCTGAGTGTCGGTTTCATCCGTCTGTCCAGTGGGCAGGCTCTGCCGCTGGGTACGGTCCTGCATGGTGCCGGAGAGGGCCGAGCCCTGCAGGCTTTCCAGAGCGGTCAGCCAGAGGGACATCGGTGTCATCCCTCTCCCTGCCAAGCTTCCAGAGCAGCCTCTGGGGAGGGGGGGGAGCCTGAAGAGCCCCCAGGCCTGCAGCACCCTAGGGCCTGCTGACCCCAGAGAGAGGGATGCCACTGAGTGTGAGAACTTGCAAAGCAGAGAGCTTAGAGGTTAGATCATGCCATCTCCCAGATTTCCCTTCAGTTTGAAGAGGGTTCAGCCAAGAGCCCCCAGCTGATAGAGGCCCACCGGCTGTGCTTTCTTTTTTAATCCCCTGAGAGTGGCCCTTGGTGCTAACTACATGAGGATGAAACACTCCCAGCTGCTATCTTGCACAGGGTAACAAATCCTGAGGGCTCCACTCAACACATCAGAAGGAAATCAATCCTATGTGCCTTTCACACCCTTCCCCCAGGCCCCCCACCTCACCCGGGCAGGGGAGGCAGGAGATCCGAAGTGGCTTATCAGGAAAGCCTCAATAGTGGTGCTTTCCCCACTTAACACCCTATTAATTTACCCCGATCACCTAGCGGTCACTTTGCCAGGGCTGAGCCTGCCACACACCAGACAGGTAAGATGAGAGACATTTCCAGGAGCAAACCACCTTCCCTGGGGACCGTCAGGGGCTCAATGCAGCAGCTAGGGCCACCCACCGACCGGCAAGCCTTAGGCGTGGGCAGCAGATAAGCCAAGTTCAAATCCAGCTCTGACACTCGCGGGACCTTTGGCAAGTTCTTCACCTCCCCAAGCCTCAGTTTCCTAGGCTCTAAAATGAGGCTAATAATTGCACCTGCCTCCAGGGTTGGATGTGTGCACAAGTCGTATAAACACAGGCCCACGTGCACACTGCACACCTCAGAGATGAAGGGAGGAGAAGTTGATGAAAACTTTTGAAAGGATTTGGTATTTGCTGTTTTATAAAAACCAGCAATGGGGGGGGGGCACCTGGGTGGCTCAGTGGTTGAGAGTCTGCCTTTGGCTCAGGTCGTGATCCCAGGGTCCTTGGATCGAGTCCTGCATTGGGCTCCCTGAGGGGAGCCTGCTTCTCCCTCTGCCTGTGTCTCTGCCTCTCTCTGTGTGTCTCTCATGAATAAATAAATAAAATATTTTTTAAAAATAGCAACGGAAATGTGATGGGGAAGAATAAAAACGTTGTTGGCCCTCCTGACTTTATAATTTAGTATTGTTTTTATTCTGGATTACCCATGTGGACACTATAATAGTTTCAAGGCTTAATTTTATTTTACTTATTTTTTTAAAAAGATTTTTTTATTTGAGAGAGAGAGAGAGCACAAGCTGGGGGGAGGGAGGAACAGAGGGAGAGGGAGAAGCAGACTCCCTGCTGAGCAGGGAGCCTGATGTGGGGCTTGAGTCCAGGACCCTAGGATCATGACCGGAGCTGAAGGCAGACGCTTAACTGACTGATTTACCCAGGCGCCCCAAGGCTTAATTCTAAAGATCTTAATCTGATCTTGTCTGCCTTGCAGTTTGGGGGTTAGGATTACTGGAAATATTCCTGTAAATCCCTGAGCACAGAGGAGGCACATATTAAAAATCCATTATCACTGGGGCTCCTGGCTGGCTCAGTAGGTAGAGCGTATTTGACTCTTGATCTCGGGATTGTGAGTTCGAGCACCACGTTGGATGTAGAGATGACTTATAATACGTTTTGGGGGGAAATCCACTATTGTGATTTTGGGGGAAAATCCACTATTGTGATAATCACTTCTTTGAAAAGAAGGTTTGAGGGAATTTCCATTGAGGAATAGTGGGTTGGGCACACACAGCTACTGCTCCTTCCTCCCCTAACCTGAGTAAAATTCCAGTAAAGGGATTTTTCAAGCACACATGAACCAGTTGAAATGAACTGGAAAAGAATGAAGAGTAATGAAGTCTTGGAAGCCAGAAAATGGGATGAGTGAGGACAGGCCCAGGAAAGAAGTCTAAGCTGGCAGTGGGGAAAGCTAGAAGCGACCCGATTTCATCACAGAACCCCCTGTCCCCTCAGTAACTGGCGGCAGCAGGGGGCTCATGAAGACAGGGCAAAGGAGGACACATGCAAATACAAGGATTGCCTGCAAGTCTGTTTGAGAAGGTGCTAGATCAGCAAGATACAAGTGACTGCCCTTGCCATGGCCCATAGCAGGAGGCAGATTTTATTTTCTGAAGAATAAAATTCCTGGAGGGGTGAGGGGCACCAGGGACTGTACTGAAAGGATAATCTGCAAGTTTCATTTCACAGTTTGAAATGCTTAGCCTCTGGACTAGACCCTCAAAATGACGGTAGACAGATCTTTACCCTCCAGGAAGAAGATTGCATGAATCTTCCCTGAAAAAGCTAATCAGCCCAAGGACAAGAAAAGATGGAAAGATCTATCAGAAGTGCCCCAGTGCGATGGCCCAGCTCTAACCAAACTATAGCCAAGCTCATCACCAGCAAGCTCCTCCTGCAAAGCCTGTTGAGCACCCGGCAACGTTGCACTGGATCATCCCAGATGAACAGACAGCGAAGAATCAGCAGACGTCTGAAGAAAGCTACTAATACATCAGACAGAAGTTGAAATAAATCACTAGGAGGTGACAGCCCAGAAAAAAAGAAGAAGAGAAGGAGATGAAAAAGGGAACAGTTCAATTCTGGACATGAGAAGACTTCTAGAAAAGCAGAATAGAGAACACAGAGAGAAATAAATCATCAAGGAAGTAATTCACAAAAATTTCCCAGAATTTAACGCCAGGAGTTTATAGATTAAGAGCATCCACGAAGCCTCTAGCTCAGTGGGTGAAAGCAGACCCGTGACAAATCCCATCATCATGAACACAGGGATAAAGAGAGCTCTAAACGCTTCCAGAGGAGAAGAAAAAAAAATTGGTCACACACAAGAGATTAAGAATCAGATTGGCAAAAAAAAAAAAAAAAAGATTTTTTAATCCTATTGGCTTTTATCTTCTCGGAAACGAAGCAAGCTAGAAGGCTATAAAGGCATGCCTTAAAAATTCTGAAAGAAAAGTATCTGTTGCTTAAAATTTTAACTGGGCTGAATGGGCCCTTACATATTCAGGGAATCATCAAGTCTTCAGTTGAGATATGCAGGATCCCAATCTGTCTCATCTACAGCCTTACTTGAGAAGGTACTAGAAAAGGTGCTCCAGGTGTAAGCAAGAGGGTAAATCAAGGAAGAGGAAGACATGGAAACCCAGAAACAAGGAATCCACCAAGAGAGGGCTGAAGTCAAGTCCAAGCATGATAAGGAAGGTCCCAGATGTCGGCTACCTGTCATAGAGGGTAGCCAGGGCAGGTTGGAAGGCTCCAGTAGTAATCACCCTCGAGGACGAGGTATAAGTAGCATCGTCAACACATATCTAGACGTAGTAAAAGGAGATCAACATGTTTAAAAAGGAGAGTTTGGGGAAGAATTAGTGATTAAGTACATTTATTCATTCATCAACACATATTAACTGAGCAGCTACCATGTGCCGGGCAGATGCTGGACAGACGAGGACAGAGTCTGGCTCCTATGCAGCGTATGGGTCCTTGGGAATTTAGGGGTTCATGTAACACATGCAAACATTGCATTCTATATTCTACATTCAGCGTGGGTGTTATCCATCCCTCCCCAACCCCATCTCTTCACAACCCATCTTGTTCTACAAAAGGATTTAGGGAGGAAGCTTAAAGGGCTGCTCCCTTTACAACGAAAGCTCAATGTGGGTCCCAGCAGAGTGGCCTTACACCGTGGGATCGCGATCTTCATCAACAGGGTCACAAACTGGGCCTACGCCTTCCTCCGCAAAAAACAAACTTCCACTTTATAGAGAAAAAGTTATTTTTCCCAAGCTTGCATTTCCCCCTTACCCCCATGATTTGTTTCATGGGAATTTATCATTAGTAAGTTTTCTGGAAAGTACGAGGTATTGCCAAAATGAACCCATATGTAGCAGCTGTTAATATTGACACTAAATTAAAAAAAATTGAAACAAAATAAAGTTGATCTTTTATGGATGGGTGTGCTCACCCTTGTCACTGTTACAACGTGTCAATGTTTTTTTTTTTTAAAGAAATTTTTTTTTTTTAAAGATTTTATTTATTTACTCATGAGAGACGCAAAGAGAGAGAGGCAGAGACACAGGCAGAGGAAGAAACAGGCCCCACGCAGGGAGCCCGACGTGGGACTCGATCCCAGATCTCCAGGATCATGCCCTGGGCTGAAGGCGGCACTAAAACCGCTGAGCCACCAGGGCTGCCCATACTATTTCACAATGTGATTTTGTGTTATAGCCCAGAGCCTAGAGGGGAGACAATATATTAACACTGGGGATCCTCCTCCTCATCTAGTGTCACAACGCCCCGCAGTGGAGGGGTTGTCTAGGAAAGCAACAGGACCACAACACAAAAATATCCTTCACTGAGTCAACTGCTTAGGAAATCAGACCCCACTGAGGCATCCTTCTTCAGCCTGCACAACACTGCCCACCAACTCAGCAGCTCTCTCTTGCCGATTATTGGGGAGCAACACCCACCATCATCGTGATACACAGAACAAAGCAGCAGCTCTGCAAAACTGCAGATTTCTTTGAAGCTGCAGGGTGTCACGAAGTCAATGAGCTTGGAAAGGCCACCCCCCCACACACACACACACACAAGTCAGATTAATTCACAACTAAATATCGCAGAATCATTATGAACAACAACACGACGGGGGTTTTATGAAGCACCCTCAAACACAAAAGAACACTTGGGAAGACTGGTGACCCTTCTAATAAGTCTGCAAAAATTATTTTCCTTAGCTCCTGCTGCAGGAATCAAACATGGTATGAAGAATGTTGTGTTATCTCATTTGATTCTGTCTGAAATAAAAGCAACAACAACAAAAAAATCCCTTAATTTTATACTCAATCTAAGAACTAGCATCTAGTTGCATTTATAACCAAACTCCTATTAAATGTAGATAAAATAGACTGACAATTTGCAATGTCATTTCCCCAGCCTAGACAAACCCTTTCCCCCACCCCCTTCCAGTGAAAATTTGGTCCCTGTTTTAAGTGATTTTTTTTTTTTCTGGAATCAATTATTTTCAGACAATCAAAAATTCCTTCACTTCCAGATGTTCAGCTCAGTTATCACATGAAAGGCTACGTACCCAAGTGTAAATGGTGGTGATCTCTGGGTGACAAAATCGTGGGTGCTGATATGTTCTCCGTAGCTTAAATAAATGTTTTAATTTTTCTAGGATGAATATTAAATATTAAAGGTTTTTTTAAAGTCACACATGCGTATTTTAAGAGCACTGTGGCAGTGCTTACCTGTCACTCCCCCCTTCTCCTTTGCTAACAGAATTTCATTTTTCTGGTATTCAGAGAAAATGTGCTTGTGGGAGTTCCCTCGGCTCCAAAGGAAGAACCAGGAATAGTCTAAACCAATTATGAAGGTCTCAGTCCTCTTTGCCAATGAGTGGCTTAAAGGTTGGCATGTGACCAAAGGTTTAGTCAAGGAGACATAATTACAAACAGTCACTAATGTCCCAGTCCTCTTTGTAACCATCTAAACCAGAGTTTAGAGGTTGGCATGCGACCAAGTTTTAGCCAATGAGATGTAAGGGGATGTCTTCTGAGGAGTTTCTGGAAAAGGTTTTTCTCCCTGATAAAAAAGAGACAGAGGGAAAGAACCTAACTTTTTGCTTCCTTCGTGCTTTTGGATATTGTCGCACGAGGATGTGGTATCTGGAGCTATGGCTGCCATCCTATGATCATGAGGAAGAAGCCAAGAAAATCCCCCCAAAAGTCTGTTTTTGAGCTGTTGAATTAACTAACCCATCAACCTGCACACTTCTTATTATGTGAAATAACAAACTCCTATGAAGTGGCTCCTAATTAGAGCCACTTTAAGTAGTTGCCATATGGTGTGTTATATTTTTGTACAACTTAAAAGCACCCCAAATGACATGAACACTCTAACTTGGTGATGTTTAGCTTCTTTAAAAAGGTGTGTGAACCATCCCTGCAAACTTTTCCATCAAGGCAGCACACAAAGTTTATTTATTTATTTAAACAAAGACACATCCCTAACTCCAGGAGCCATCCTTCACAACCTGAGATTCCATCTCCACAGCCCCTTCTGCAAGGCTCCATCTGCTCGCCTTTGAAGGTAATGGCTGCCCCATGTCTGCAGTTTAGGCCATACTGGTGGGGTTTGGCTAACTCTGTCAATAATCTGGGGGCACTTCTACTCAGCCCTTCTACCTTGGGGGTATCTCTTAGGCACACCTGGATCCCTACCCTCAGGGGATCTCCAGAACGGAGCTCTCAATTCCTGACTCAGCACACCCTCAGAGGTAGGGCCAGGTAGTTAATATAAATGAGTGCACCAAGCCAGGTAAGGACTGGGACACTGGGAAACTCATGCCCCTAGAAAAAGACACACACATTTTATGTATAATTTCCAAATTTTAAAAAGCTGATGACTTTTTAAGATACTTCAAGTACCTTAAAACTCTGTGTGGACCAAGCCAAACTTATCTCAACGCTGGATGCAGCCTACCAGCTGCTGGTTCACAACCTCAGGATTATTCACACCTCATAATCACATAATAATTATACACAGCTTTAGGACAGCCCAAGCCCTTTTCTGTTGCCCTCTCCCAATGTAAGGATGGGAGAACTCCTGTGTCTCAAGACCAGATCCATTTACAGGAAAGAAAATCCTCTTACTCTTCCTCAAAGGTCAATGACACTGGGATGGGTGCTGCCCTTTATACAATGCATCCAAAACACATGAGGAGAAATGCAAGGGCTCAACTGTTTTCAGGCAAAAGGATTCACTGAGGGAGGACCAAGGCTGTTGAACAGATAAAGCTCACAACTCAGAGGGACACGTGGGTGGCTCAGTGGTTGCGCGTCTGCCTTTGGCTCAGGGTGTGATCCCGGGGTCCTGGGATCAGGTGCCCCCAGAGCTGGGATTTAAACACAGGCACCCCTGTTTTAGAATCCAGGCTTTTAACTAAATCTAATATACTGCTGTTTTTTGTTCCATTTGAACTAGATTGTGGGGGAGAAAACTGATGAGAAAAATATTAAGTAACATAAGGACATCATTTTTATGAAGTTTAAGAACAGGCAAAACTGGTGGTGATGGAAGTCAGAATAGCCGTTACTTCTGGGGGGTATAGGGGAGGTATTGACTGGGAAGAGGTGTGAAGGAACTTTCTGGAAAGATTTCACATCTTGATCTGAGCAGTGGCATATGAAGACATACACCAAAATTAGTTTAAATCTGGACACTAAATTTGTGCACTTTACGTCCTCTACTGTATGTATATTTTCCCTCCATTAAAAGCTCATTAATAGGGGATCTCTGGGTGGCTCAGCAGTTTAGCACCGGCCTTCGGCACAGGGCATGATCCCGGAGTCCCAGGATCGAGTCCCACATCAGGCTCCCTGCATGGAGCCTGCATCTCCCTCTGCCTGTGTCTCTGTCTCTCTCTGTGTGTCTCTCATGAATAAATAAATAAAATCTTTAAAAAAAAAAAAGGAGCTCATTGATCACAGTAATAGTGATAATAATGCACAAACACGGAGGTAATAGGTGAAGATCTTCAGTCTGGACAAGCCTCCATGAGAATCTCCACCTGCTGCAAGAGGACCCTAACACTCCCTTTTTACAGCCGGAGAAACTGAAGCCAGAGAGGAGAAGACCTCTGGCAGCACCCGGGGGTGAGCCACAGCTGGCTGCAAGTGCGGAGCCGGCTGGCGGGCACCCCCCGCATTTGCCCAGGCCGTGTGCCCGCCCTCGCCCTCCCGGCCGTGCACCCAGACGTTCAGCTGCCTTTTTCCCTTTTTCAGTCACAAGGCTCCTGGGACCCACGCGGCCTGCCCGCCTCCGCACTCCTGGCGGGGACAGCAGGCTGGGGGCCCAGGCAATCCCGGGGCGGGGACAGAGGCCCTGCAGCGCCCGTGCAGCCCGCGCTCACCCTGCAGCATGCTCCGGTAGGCCGTGTCGGCGATGGCGTAGATGTGCGGCGGCATCTCGTGCCGCTTCTTGCCCTTGTACATCTCCACGATCTTCTCCGAGTAGATGGGCAGCTGCTTGTAGGGGTTGACCACCACGCAGAAGAGGCCGGAGTACGTCTGCCAAACAGAGAACCCAAGCTTACTTCCAGCACTAGGTAGGTGTGGGGGAGCCCAGCCACCCAGTCCTCGGGGGCCCCACGCAGCGACGCCCACCACCACCCGCATTTCATATCCACTGAGCACCTCTGGGTGCGTTTTCTCCCTGCAGCCTCACGGCGAAACTGCTAGATGCATTCACATTGCCATTCCAGAGATGGAGAAACTGAGGCTCAGAGTGCTAATGGGAAGGCCATGGCATCACTGACAGGCCGGGTATGGGTGAAGAGGAGCGAGGGCCAACAATTGGGTCTCTGGACACCCCCATGTTCTTTTTTTTTTTTTTAAGATTTATTTATTCATGAGAGACACACAGAGAGAGGCAGAGGGAGAAGCAGGCTCCCTGTGGGGAGCCCGATGTGGGACTCGATCCCGTAACCCTGGGATCACACCCTGAGCCAAAGGCAGTTGCTCAACCACAGAGCCACCCAGGCGCCCTGAGCCCCTCTGTTCTATCTCACAGCTGCGTGCTTTCTGACAGTCGGGGTTCGGACCCCGGCCCCTCTCCTGCGTGCTGCTGCCCCTCACCGCCCAGAGCCTCTCGGGCTCGGGTAGCAGCTTCCACCTACTGAGTGCTTACTGTGTGCCAGGCACCGAGCTCTAAGCACTGCGTGGGCACCTATCTGTTCACCGAGTCTTCTTATCTACCCTGTGACAGTCCCTCTGCGATTTCCCTGCTGCCCACGTGGCAGATGAGAAAACAGGTTTGGTGAGGTTGTCACCAGGTCACACAGCTGGCAGGAAACTCAGAACCCCCCAGAGCTCACACATCCTGGACTGTTAACAAAGCACCCCCTGATCTGTAAAAAGAAGGGACTGGCACAGCTGTCCTTAGGAAGGAATGGTCCTGCCACGCACTACGGCACAGACACACCCCGACATGGAAGCAGCCAGCCACAAAAGGTCGCATGGTTTAGGATTCCATTGCCAAGAAATGCCCAGGACAGGCCAATCACAGGGACCAGAACAGATCTGGTTTCCAGGGACTGAGGAGAGTGAGATGACCGCTAAGGTCTACGGAGTTTCCCTTTTGGGGTGATAAAAATGTACAGGCTAGAAAAGGCTGATAATCGTACAACACCGTGGTGGTGCTAACTGCCTCGGAAATGTATCCTTAAAACTGGCTAAAGTGGTGAGTTCTAGGTTATATGGATTTTACCATAATTAAAAAAAAAAAAAAAGTTGTCCTGCCCCCACCAAGTAAGTGCACAGGAGCATCTGGAAATAATCAGAAGAGGGAAAGGGGCGTGAAGGCCCTGAGCAACACCCCCCCCACCCCCATGCGTGTGCACACACGAGTGAGGCGCTATCATTGGTATCGCTGTCCTCTCCTAGACATCAGATTTTCCCCTGGGCTGAGGTCACAGCTCAGTGGACAGGCTCCATCCTGTCCGACAGGAACTGGTTTTTTTCCCCAAAAGACACAATCAGGGCTGCCGGAGGCTCTCCTAGCCGTGAAGCAGGCCCTCCCTCCAATTCCCCCTAGAAGGGGCCAGAGGAGGAGCAGATGGCCCATCTCGGGGGGACACGCAGGCCAAAGCACACACCAGAGAGGGTGGGCAGCCTGACCAAGGTCACAAAGCGAGACCCTGGCAGCCAAGCCCAGCTCGGCCTGCTCCCAGGCCTGAGCACTGCCCAGGAGGCTGTCCGACTTCTGCTCGTCCTATAGACAGAAGAACAAGGCATCATTAATTCACTCACTCCCTCATTCATTCAGCGTGTATATCCTCAACACCGTGCCGCAAGGCTCTGCAGAGGGAGGCAGAGGCCAGGTTTAAAGATGACAAAAAAACACAAGGTCCTGCCCTCAGAGGGATTTCAGCCAACGGCTGCAGGTGATGGGAGGAGGAGGGTCCCTCCAGGGCTTGGCCTGCTAGGGGACAATGGTATGTGATGGCCCTGGGTGGCAGGGGGACAGTAGTCTTCAAAAGGTACAGGATTGGTGGGGGAAGGAGGGCATAATCTCTCTGGTTCTCACCATTCGCCTAAAAAGGCAGGAGTGAGGTCAACATAGGGCCTGTCTAAATGTCATCAGCCACTTACTGAGCACCTACTGTATACTGGGTCTGTGCTAGATGCTGGAGATAAATACATCAGTGGTAGCCCCTGCCCTCAAAGAACCCACAGATCAGAGAAGGGATGAGGACATTTAAAAATAATGTCAAAAGAACAAGGACAGAGCCCAGGGAAATGGGGGAGGAAGGGAGAGCGGGCCCTAATCCACATTGGGGGGCGGTCAGGGAAACTTCCAGTTGGGTGGGGGTGCTCCCTGCCCCTAATCTTCACGGACAGGAAGGTGCTTGGGAGGTAGCAAAGGCATGGAAGGCAGCAGGGCGAGGGGCACATGGGTGAGCTGCAGGCAGTTTGGTGTTTCTGGATCATGAAGACGAGCGAGCGAGGGTGAAGGGTGAGGCTCCTGCAGAGGGAGGCAGAGGCCAGGACCTGCACTGGGCCTGACTGGTCCGCTGTGGGCCCCTCCCTCATCAGATCATCCAGCCCCCTCCCGCCATCCCATTAACACCAGTGCAAGTGCCCTGGGGGCGGGAGCACCCTCTTCCTCCTCTTCGGGCCTGCATACAGTAGGTGCTCACTAAATGCTTGCTCCATAAGTGCCTGAGGGGTAGGTTAATTACTAAAGCTTCCCTGGAGCAGGGGCCGCAAAGCCCTCATCTCTGTGACCTGGGGCTTCGCCCCGGGCCAGCACACAGCAGGTGCTCAGCAGATGTTTGCTGCGCTGGTGGCAATGCTGTCCTAGGGCAGGGGCTCCACTGTCCGGTTCATCTGTGCCCTGGTCCCTGGCCCGGGGCCTCCCACGGAGTAAGTGCCTGATCAACCGATCAACCGTCAGCCGTCTGGATGAAGATCAACCCACTCCCACCTCTCCTGCGGGTCTTAACTCCACCTCCAGATCTTTCTGGGCCATGCCCACTGCCAACCGCCACACCCTTGTTAGAACGTGGGGGTCATTTATGGCCCAAACTACCCTCTCACCAAGCCTTTGGCCTGGAGGCAGTAAAGGGCTGTGGTTAAGGGTACAGAATCGGGTACTGAGGACTTGGTTTGAACCTCATCCTGCTACTTCCTGGCTGTGTGACCCTGGGCAAGTCTCTTGACCTCTCTGAGCCTGTTTTTCTCAACTGCAACATGAAGGTGTGTCGTAAGAGATCCTTTACAGGCTTGCTGTGAGATAATGCAGGCGAAGCACTTAACAGAGGGCCCAGTAGATAGCAGGTGCTCAATAAATGTTAGTGACCATACCACGCTCCCTCTATTTCATGATGACAAAAACCTTGCCACCTTGGAACCTTTGCATGACCTGGAATGGGTCCCCCCTCAGCCTCCCCAGAGCCATTTCCATCTCCCCTTTCAGGGCTCATCCTAAATGTCACCTCCTGGGCCGCAAGCTGCGCACCACAGTATCTCCAGCCCAGCATGGGGCCGGGCACAAGGCAGACACTCAGTAAGTACTTGCTGAATACAACAAACAGAAGGAAGGAGGAATGCGTGGCTCTCCCAATCCCATCACCAGCCTCTGAGGAAGGAGCGCTTTCCTCCTGTTGGCCTAGGACAGCTCCCGGGGCTGAGCCCCCAGCGAGCACTTAATCCGAGCTTTCAGGAGAATCTGAATCTCTGTTCAGTTTGGCAAATCTTTCCAGGGCACAAGGACCCAAGTCAGGAAGGGCTGGGCAGGCAGCAGCACGCCCCACGCAGGGTGGCCGTCCTTCAGAATCTGGAGCCTTGAGCTCTGTCGTTTAACCCCGGTTGACCTCAGCAGACCCAGCCCCCCTGCAGTTGGTGATGTCTCTGCCTCCCTGTGCCCCACAAGCTCCTCTCCAGCTGGTCCAGTTCAGAGCTCTCAATAGCCCCCGCCTCCTGTGTCGCAGCCAGGATCCCAGGGTCCCCATGCCACCAGTGGGCCCCAGCCACAGGCCCAGGCTTTCCCTCTTGTGACCGTATTAGGAAGTGACTCCAGTTTTTCCCTGACACTTTATATGGTCAGCCAGAGAGCCCTGGGCAGGAGACTGCTCCCTCGGCTGCCTCCTCCGGCAGAAATGAGAATCAGTGGTTGGGGAAGGTGGAAGGCACACAGGGTTTCAGCAGCGCGGCCCAGGGCAGAGCCTTAACTTTGCCCCTAATTACCTGTGGGATTCATGTGAGTGGCTGAACACCTGAGCCTCTTCTTCCCCACGTATGAAACGATGGAGAGGAGCACCCGGGGGGGCTCAGCTGGCTAAGCGTCCACCTTTGGCTCAGGTCATGATCTCAGGGTCCTGGGATCGAGCCCCACGTCGGGCTCTACCCTCAGTAGGGGGGAGTCTGCTTCTCCCTCTGATCATCTCCCTGCTTGTGTTCTCTTTCTCTCCCTCCGTCTCTCTTTTAGATAAATAAAATCAGTTGGAACATTGTAGATTAATTGTTGGAACAATGTAGGGAAGGGAAGTCCATAAGCCGGATCCGTAACTTCAGGATAAGAATAAAATAAAATAAAATAAAATCTTTTTTAAAAAATGATGGGGAGATGTACATTCTTTACCAGGTTATAGTGCAACGTCATGGCGTTCAGGACATCTTTCGCAAAGACAGTCCAGGAAGAATGCAATTTACTGCAGCTTTGATATTTAAGGGAAAGAAAGACTATAAACAACCTAAATATCCATCAGTGGGGGACCAGCTTAAAAATTATGGCATGCTACCATTAAAAAGAGTACATTTATATGAATACAAATAAATATACATATATTTGCCTGTGAAATATCAGCCACCATGAAATATTTCTGGAAGCCTATGTAAGAAAGGTCCTCACAGTTTCTCTATGGAAGGGAATGGAATGGGGATGAGGGATGCCTGGGTGGCTCAGTGGTTGAGTGTCTGCTTTTGACTCAGGGTGTGATCCCAGAGTCCTGGGATCGAGTCCCACATCAGGCTCCCTGCAGGGAACCTGCTTCTCCCTCTGCCTGTGTCTCTGCCTCTCTCTCGGCGTCTCTCATGAATAAATTAAAAAAAAAAAAAAAGAATAGGGATGAAAGGAAAAAATTGGAGTATCCTGACATACTATTTAATATTTGCATGTATTACCCATTCAAAACAACATTTTCAATCTGACTAGATAGTTAACAACAAACACAAGAAAAAGCCACAAGACAAGATACATGCTTCTTATTTTTAAATATTCTCTTGTGGTCTGTGCATGGATAGCCTTGTGTTAGTGGAAAGCTTCTTTGAAGCAATAACAATTCAAGAGGTCTAGACACTGAGCTCATGGAGCTCAATAATGGGAAGCTTCCAGCTGTGTTTTCTTTCTACCTTCTGAGACCTGGTACACTTGTAGATCTTATTTCCATCCTCCAGGACCCTCGAGGACTCAGGAGGCCTCTGCTCACAGCCTGCTCTCAGCATCCCCGGGCAGATACTCCTTCAAGTCATTGGGCCAAGTGTCTAAGATGAAAATATTGTCACCTGCTCGATTTTGGAAGGAAGGCCTCTCCTTACCTCCTGGTCTTCCCAGAATAGTGCAATCAGAACCAGGAAAATATCCTTTGGGGTTCTTGGGTGGGGAATTTGGGCTTGGAAACCCAATGGATAGGGAAGTCCATCTACATTTGCTCTGGATCATGTTCCCAACCCCAAGCCGTTGGCATAGGGGTAGGAAGTCCCCCTGTTTACAGAGATCAAGCAGCTTGGAGATGAGTGCACTTAACCAGGTATGAAGAAAAAGTAGGTGTAGTGATCAACAATGAAAAAACTCAGCCCCGGGAAGGGGACTCTCCCTGGAAGACAGCAGGGAGCAGTGAGGCCTATGGAAAAACAGTGCCCACACCCCACCTAACATGGCAGTCACCTAGCAACCTGGGCCCAGGGGTATCAGATCCTCTGCTTTTTCAAGCAATGCCAGAAACTGAGATTTTCTTTCTTTTCTTTTTTTTTGGGGGGGGGGGGGTAAGGTGGATAGGAAAAGGAGATATACCAAATTAGCTCAATTATTTTAAAAAAATCACTCACTCTGCACCAACAACTTGCAACCTAGTAGCTGCCCAAGAAATCATAATTAAAAAGTTGGACTTCTTCCTTCTGTGCACTTAACGGTTGTCCAGCTCCAAGCTAATGGCACCCATGGCATCATCCCCACCTGCCCTAGCCCACACCCATCTCCTCCTGCTCAAGCTTTCAGCTACCCTCACACCCTTTACCATCCACAGGTAGTATCAATCACTCCAGCCCCGGAGGCAGAAAGCCTTGCCTGGATCCCAGCTCTGCTCACTTCCAGAAATAGGACCAAGAGCAGCTGAGCTCAGAGCCCTGGTCTCTGAAATGGGGTAATAGCCTCACTGGCAGGATTAAATGAGTAGTGGTTCAAAGCACTGGTCCCAGAGCCAGCCTTCCTGGGTTCAAGATCCAGCTGTTTCTCATCACGTTATACAAGTTTTCTAAGGCCTAGTTGTTTTTTTTTTTTTTTTTAAGATTTTATTTATTTATTCATGGGGTGGGGGCACGAGCAGAGCAGGGAGCCTGATGCTGGACTCGATCCCAGGACACTGGGATCACGACCTGAACTGAAGACAGATGCTTAGCCTCTGAGCCACCCAGGCGCCCCTCTAAGCCCCAATTTATCTGCAACAATGAGACTAAAAAAGCAGGGCAGAGTCTGAACCGGGTTCCTTCCCAGGCAAGTCATGGCAGCTCTCTGCCTCGAACAGGTCAAGGGCAGGGTGGGAGGTCTGCACCGCTCTCCCCAGTGGTGTAAAAGGACAAAACGGGTTGGGAAGGACTCGGGACAGTACCCACCACAGGCAAGGCACACACTTTATTGAGCTTCCTCTGCCTGAAACCCTTGCCTGTCCCTCAACAGAAAGGACAGAGCCAATGGCTGAGCGGTCCTACTGAGCTCCTGGCAGAGAGCATCCAGCGTCCAGAAGGGCAGGTGAGTGCGGACGAGGGCTCACATGCTTGTGTCATGTGTGTACCATGAACAAGTAAGGTAAGAGCCTGCATCTCAGGGGTCAGACACAAGACCCCATGGCTTCCACAGACTCTTCTAGAACCAAGAAGACAAGAAGACTCTTCTAGAACCAAGAAGACAAGGGTCTTCATTCGAGGTGCACTTTGCAGAACAGAGGAGAATGTTCTCTTCATTAGCTGGGCCAAGTCAGGCTCCCTGGCTGCCTCAGCATCACCTGCCACCCACCTGCTCCCAAGGGCCACACCTCCTGCTGTCATGTGTATGCTTTCCCTCCCCCACCTCCCTCTTTATTTCCTCCATCAAGGACAACGGTTCTGGGGATCCCTGGGTGGCGCAGCGGTTTGGCGCCTGCCTTTGGCCCAGGGCGCAATCCTGGAGACCCGGGATCGAATCCCACATCGGGCTCCCGGTGCATGGAGCCTGCTTCTCCCTCTGCCTGTGTCTCTGCGCCTCTCTCTCTCTGTGACTATCATAAATAAATAAAAATTAAAAAAAAAAATTTTAAAGGACAACGGTTCTATTTAAGTGACTAACCTGACCATAAAGAAAGGAGATAGGAGGAGGCACCTGGTCACAAGGCTGAGAGGCTTTTCATCTAATCTGTCCAGAGAAGCATAGCAGGAATTTAGCGCTTTGATTCATTTTTTTTTAATCTGCTGTCAGATTAGATATTTTGGGTCTCGGGACCTTCATAAGCCCTTTATTATTTTTTTTTCTGATTTCTATTTTGGGATCAAATGCTACGTCAGAGGACAGCAGGTGAGATTTATACACGGGCCTGTCCTTGACCTCGCCGAGGGAGAGAACATATCTTAGATGGGAGGCCTAGAAGAGCTCCGTTCCACCTCTCACTGCCCTCATCCCCCCGCCCCACCCCCGCCTACCCCCCAGCTCCTGGCAGGCTGGCCTTGGAAATGCCCACCCTGTACCAACAGCTCCAAGTCCATAGTATTTCCATACAAGGAGTGGCTCGGATAAAGGGGACCTTGGCTGCTTAGTTAGGGAAGTTTAGGATAGGCTTCAGCATGCTGAGATCAGCTTGCTCACCTGTTAAATGGGACACATACGCTTGTTCCATGGATGTTGTATTGATTAAAGGGGTCAAGGCACACAACAGGGGTTAGAGGAGGGATTTGATAATTACAGGTCGCTCCTCTGTTCCCTCTGGGTTCTTACAAAAATATAAAAGCCACTGTTAGCCACTCTGAGCTATCCATATGAAGAATGGATAGCCAGTTATGGCACATCCGCAGGACAGATTACATAGCCCCTCAGATGGTAGTATTTGGGGGGTAATAGCAGAAATGTGGGGATGCTCAGCATTGACTCATACACGGAAAAAAAGTGAGCCGCCAGCCTATGTGTGCAGGCTTGTGTATATGTAAACATGTACCGTTCACACGAGCAAAGAGCTCACGAATGCACCATTTCATCAGCTGCCTCTGGGGGAGGACTGAGTTTTTGTGTTTTTGCTGTGCTTCTCTGAATTTACCAACTCTCCTGTAGTAAATGTGACTTCTTTTCCTAACTAGGAAAAAAAGAAAATCCACAGATCCTTTTTCTAGAGGACAAGGATTTTTTTTTAAAGGGTAAATTTCACGCAGCTACGTGACAAGGGCAGGGCCAGAGGACGTAATGATGGAAGGGAATGTTCTCACAAGTTTGCACAGGGTCCAGGAAAAGGGACCATAACAGTGACATAGCCAGTAGGAACACCTAGCATTCTGAGAGCTGGCAGTGTCCCCAGACCCGTGCCAACTAACCCACTCACGAGGTCGGTACTAATCTTGTGCTCATGTCACAGAGAGGGAAATGAAATTTCCGAGAAACCAGGTAATTCGCGCAAGGGATCAGTGTGCCCTTTGTGAGAAGCACACAGACAAAAGCTAAATGGAAGGACACCCCTGCTCCCAGCAACTTGACACCGGGGGGCCACCTATGTCCTTCTTGCTCTGGGGAGTTGGTCCAAACCCACAAGGAACAGGTGCACCCCCCGTGTCACATCATCCCCCATCAGAACTTCCTGTGGGGATGACAGTGTTCCATCCCGTGCTACCCAATACAGCAGCTGCTAGCCTCTAGTGGCTCTTGAGCACTTGACATTGGCCAGTGCAACTGAAGAAATGAATTCTGATTTCTAATTGACTTGCATCTAAATTTAGTTAGCCACACGTGCCCAGTGGCTACCCTAGTGGACAACGCAGCTCTTGGCTGCTCTGATCTACACCGTTGACCCCAAGGAGCCCCGGCTCCAATCTAGGAATTCCCACTTGTGATGGGGAAGGCCTCCAGGTCTCCTCCCACCTGGCTGCCCAGATGCTCCAGCCTTCCCAAGAGGTTATGAGCTCCCCCTCATCTCCAAGATGAAGGAAGAACAGGAAGTATTTCAGTGAAACCTGTTGAGCATTGGCCACGCACCCTGGCCTCCGCATTGGCGACCACATAGCATCTTTGCGCCTCCTTTATATGGGGAGGGTGGTTATTCCCACTTCACCAGTAGGAAAACTGAAGCTTCAGTAAGTGAGAGAATTTGTTCGAGGTCACCGAACTCGGTGGGGCAGGACAGGTGTGAACCCAAGTCTGAATGAATTCTAGCTCTCCATGCGGCCTCCCTCGGGTCAAACTCTCCTCCTCCCAACCTGTACCCCAAACACATCTCTCTAAAGCTCTTCCTCCCTTAGAGGTGCGGGAGGCCCGGGAAGAAGTGACTGGCTGTCCCCAGATACTCACGTAGATGAGTCCCGAGAAGTATCTCTCCCTCAGATTGTGTAGCACAGAGGCTTCATTAAGGCACGTCAGCTCCGCCATGTCCTCCACCTTGGAGAACTTGGGTGGGTTCATCTTCTGGATGTCATCTTTGCCAACCGTGACCTTCTTGCCATTCTCCACCAACTCGACAATCACCTCATCCCCTTTCTCCTCCTTGATGCTGGCTGCCTCGAAGCCTTGCTTTTCTGAAGGGACCCAAACCAGCTTCTTGGCAGCCCAGTCAGCCTGGGCGACTGGGCTGTTGACGAAGTTTTTGTCCACAAAGAGAAACTTCTCATCATCACTGAGCTGGCCTTTCTGTGCCATGGTGCCTGGTTGGTCCCCTGTGGAATGAAGGAAAGGACAGCATCAGACTCCGGCCAGAATTGAGCCCTAAAGACAGAGGAATCTGTCACCTCGCATGCCTAGGAACACAGTCTGCAGAGACATTCCACAAAGTATGAAGATGTGCCCTACAGTATTGTTTATATGGTCAAAGAATGGAAACAACCCAGAGCCCCTCAGAAGAACATCTTCATCATTGCCTATAGTCCATCATCATGGCGCTGGACACATCAACCACAATATTTTCTTTTTCTTCTTTTAAGGTTGATTTATTTATTCATTAGAGACACAGAGAGAGGGATCCCTGGGTGGCACAGCGGTTTGGCGCCTGCCTTTGGCCCAGGGCGCAATCCTGGAGACCTGGGATCGAATCCCACATCGGGCTCCCGGTGCGTGGAGCCTGCTTCTCCCTCTGCCTGTGTCTCTGCCTCTCTCTCTCTCTCTCTCTGTGACTATCATAAATTAAAAAAAAAAAAAGAGACACAGAGAGAGAGGCAGAGACACAGGCAGAGGGAGAAGCAGGTTCCCTGCAGGGAGCCCGATGTAGGACTTGATCCCAGGACCCGGGATCATGACCTTAGCCCAAGGCAGATGCCCAACCGCCGAGCCACCCAGGTGTCCCAAGATATTTTCATACAACAAAATACTATTCAGGGGTTGGTATGGTCTATTTATAGGCTGAAATATTATTCAGCCTGAGAAAAGGAAGAAAGTACTGATTGATACACGCTGCAACACAGAGGAATCTCAACAAAATTACATCAAGTGAAAGAATCCGGTCACAAAGGGCCACACTCTGTGTGATCCCATTTATATAAAATATCCAGAACATGCAGATCCATAAAGATTGAAGTAGATTAGTGGTTGTCAGGGGCTGGGAGAGTGACAGCTCATGGGTATAGGGCTTCTTTTGGGGGGAAATGGAAATATTTTAGAATTTATTATAGCTGTGGATACACAGCTTTGTGAAAATGCTAAAGGCCATTGAATCATACCATTTATTTATTTATTTATTTAAATTTTTTTAAAGATTCTATTTATTTATTCATGAGAGAGAGAGAGAGAGAGAGAGAGAGAGACAGGCAGAGGGAGAAGCAGGCTCCATGCAGGAAGCCCGACGTGGGACTGGATCCCAGGTCTCCAGGATCAGGGCCTGGGCTGAAGGCGGCGCTAAACCGCTGAGCCACCCAGGCTGCCCCTGAGCCACCCGGGCTGCCCCGAATTGTACCATTTAGATGAGTGTATAGCTTGTGAATTATAGGTCAACAAGGCTTTTTAAAAAATAAAAGGGAGAATGGAAACAGTAGGTATAATATCCCACTTTTATTTTAAAATATATAGAATAATATGGGCAAAAAAAATGTGGAGAAATACCCACTTTTGAGTATACTTAGGAGGGGATTTTTACCTACTTTTTTTTTTTTTAAGAGAAAAAAAGAGAGAGCATGAGTGGGGGCAGAGGGAGACAGGGAAAGAGAATTTCAAGCAGACTCCCTGTTAACGCAGAGCCTGACACGGGGCTCCATCTCATGACCCAAAGATCATGACCCCAGCCAAAATCAAGAGCCAGATGCTTAACCGAGCCACCCAGGCACCCCAGAGGGATTTTTAACTTTCTATCATTTTTTCCCAATTTCTTTTATAATAGAAGATTATTCCATCGTATATGTATAACACATTGTGCTTATCCCTTCTTTTGTTGATGGGCACCTGAGTTGCATCCATGTTTCAACTATTGTGAAAAATGCTACTGTGAACATGGATATACTTTTGATGATCTCTTTTTATCACATTTGTAGTTTTGTAATTTTAAATTTACGATCAACAAAAAAATATTTTTTTTTCCCCAAAGACCTTCAAAAAACCCATACGCATGAGGAAAATGATGCTCAGCCTCACTAGTAAATGAATTAAAGAAAGGAGCTGTTGATTTTCCCCAATCAGCTTGGCTGAGGTGAAAGTTACTGGTAATATCCAGTGTTGTCAAGGGTTGTAGGGTCTGGGCCTCTGCACACACCACACTTCTGGATGGAAAAACCTTAAAATCTATACAAACTCTTTGATCTGAAATTGCATTTTTCTTTCTTTCTTTCTTTCTTTCTTTCTTTCTTTCTTTCTTTCTTTCTTTCTTTCTTTCTGTCATTTGAGAGAGAAAGCACAAGTAGGGGGAGGGGCAGAGGGAGCAGGGAGCCTAATGATGCAGGGCTCAATCCCAGGACCCCAGGATCAGGACCTGAGCTGAAGGCAGATGCTTAACCCACTGAGCCACCCAGGTGCCCCCAGTGATGTCTTCTTAACTGGGACATCCATGCATCACGGGTAATTCCCCTGAAAATGCAGTGTGGACTTCCTCTTATGCCAAAATTCCTTTTCTTTTAATATATTTATTAAAGGGTCATTTACATGCCATAAAATTCTCTCATTTGCAAATGTACAATTCAATGACTTTTAGCAAATTTTCAGAGTTGTGCACAGATATTGTATCACTACAATAAAATTTGGAACGTTCCCATCACCCCAAAAAGGGTTCCCTTGTGCCAGGCTGCCATCACTCCATCCCCAACTGCTGGCACCAACTAATCTACTCTCTCTATATATTTGTCTTTTGTAGACATTTCATACGAAGGGAATCATACAAGATGTGACCATTGATCATACAAAGATGTGTATGATGTATTTCTAAATTAAAATTATACCTAAATAGCATCCTCAGGAAGAAAAAACAGATCTCAAAAGCATTAGGCAAAGCCAAAGAAGCCAGACCCAAAAGGCTCTATTACCTCACTGATACACAAATCTAGAAGAGGCAAAACCATCATGGGAGGAAGCAAAGTATAGTCAGCTGCCAGAGGCAGGGAGAGGAACTGACTGCCAAGAGGCACAAAGGAACTTTCAGGGGGATGAAAATGTTCTATATTCTGATTATGGTGGTTACACAACTGTATACATTCATCAAAACTCACTGGCTAGACCCTTAAAAGCCAGTGAATTTAAAAAAATAGTGAGTTTTCCTGAATATAGATTATATCTCAATAAGGCTTATTGAAATATTTGTAAGAGAATCTGTCTTGTGATTTGGTACATATGTATATACATTTTTAAAACTCTAAAAGACTGGGGCGCCTGCCTGGCTCAATCAGTGGAGCATGTGACTCTTGATTTCAGGGTTTGAGTTGGGTGTAGAGATTACTTTAAAAAAAACTCTATGACACTATAAAATATTAAACTATGGTTCTCTGGTCCAATGTAGGAGAATTTGAACATCAGTAAGAAAAATAACTATAGGGATGTAAAGCAAAGTATGTTTAAATCCACGAAGCATGACGATTAACATAAATTTCAAAGGTCATCCATGTAAGACAGGCAATCAAGACATTATTTTGGGGACGCCTGGGTGGCTCAGTGGTTGAACGCCCGCCTTCAGTCCAGGGCGTGATCCTGGAGTCCCGAGATCGAGTCCCACATCGGGCTCCCTGCAAGGAGCCTGTTTCTCCCTCTGCCTGTGTCTCTGCCTCTCTGTGTCTCTCAAGTAAATAAATAAAAGTTTTAAAAAAACATTATTTTGAAAACTGGTAATGAGGAGGGGAGGGGAAGCGAAATATTGATTCTGTCTTCCTGATACAAATTGTTCCTCTAGGTCACTAAATAATTTTCAGAAAGAGAAGTCTTTATGTAAAATTTCAAGTCATTCAACGTCCCCTCAACAGGAGGAGCCCATCTGAGACAGTCTTCTTCCTACTGTCTAGGTGTGTGTCCGCAAGGAGGGTGCTGAGACACCAGGCTCTTTATCAGTCTGTCTGGTGGCCCATTCCCGACCATATCATACCCTTGCCCTATAACACGTGCTGTCAGCTGGCTCCTCCCACCTTCCCCATCTTTCCTCCCCAACCCACTGCTGTGGGTTGCACTCTGTGCCCTCCACCCCCCAGGAACTAAGGCGCAGGGTGAGTTAGGAGGGGTGGCCACCAGGACATACTGTGTGGCTGCCACCCCTACTTCAGCAGAGAATTCACAACTCCTCTGAATTCACCAAGATGACACCCACGCGGGGACCCCAAATCCCATGGAGATGGAGTACCCCCATATCCCATGAAAGGGCAGCCAACTCCTGAGATGCAGATGCGGCCACTTTTCTCTTTCCGGGGTGAAAATAACAGTAAGAAAAAACAGAAACTGATATGCTCAGAGGGGGTGGTTAATTCTTCTAAAAGTCCTGATCTAGTAGCTCATTTTTGTTTTTAAGAGTTATTTATTTATTTCAGAGAGAGAGAGAGAGCACACAAGCAGAGGGAGGGGCAGAGGGAGAGGGAGAGTCTCAAGCAGCCTCCAACTCCTTGCTGAGCTCAGAGCTCCATGCAGGGCTCGATCTCACCACCCCGAGATCACCACCCCGAGATCACCACCTGAGTAGACATCAAGAGTTGGCCACTGGGGCACCTGGGTGGCTCAGGGGTTGAGCATCTGCCTTCGGCTCAGGGTGTGATCCCAGGGTCCTGGGATCATGTCCTGCACTGGGCTCCCCACAGGGAACCTGCTTCTCCCTCTGCCTGTGTCTCTGCCTCTCTCTCCGTTTGTCATGAATCAATAAATAAAATCTTAAAGAAAAAGAATTAGTCACTTAACCAACTGAGCCATCCAGGCACCCCTGTAATAGTTCATTTTTAAGAAGGTGGAGAGGGATCCCTGGGTGGCGCAGCGGTTTGGCGCCTGCCTTTGGCCCAGGGCGCGATCCTGGTAGACCCGGGATCGAATCCCACGTCGGGCTCCCGGTGCATGGAGCCTGCTTCTCCCTCTGCCTGTGTCTCTGCCTCTCTGTGTGTGACTATCATAAATAAATAAAAATTAAAAAAAAAGAAGGTGGAGAAATGAGCAACTTATTCCCTAAATCTGAGTAATTACTTCGTCACTCCAAGAAGTGAAATAAGAAGTGCATACAAACTTAAGTTTAACAATCACATTTCCTGGAGATCCCTGGGTGGCTCAGTGGTTTAGCACCTGCCTTCAGCCCAGGGTGTGATCCTAGAGACCCCGGATCGAGGCCCACATCAGGCTCCCTGCATGGAGCCTGCTTCTCTCTCTGCCTCTCTCTCTCTCTCTCTCTCTCTCTCTCTCTGTGTGTGTGTGTCTCGTGAATAAATAAAATCTTTGAAAAAAAATCACATTTCCTGCATTTTTAAACTCTTGCAGGTTTTTCATGGGACGTTACCCCAGGAGCATCCCTCCTGCAACCTCATTTTTAACTGTTGTTAGAGAACACTCCCGCTACTTGGGACAATGTCACTTAACAAATGTAGAAGAAACGACAAAACTAGAAATGTAGCAATTTGGGAACTCCTAATAAAATAACGGGCCCTGACGATGACCATCTGTAGCTGCTAAAATCATCAGACCAGAGGCTGCACACGTCTCCGTGCACCAGCCTCCCCTGGGGGCTTGTGAAATCCCAGACGGCTGGGCCCTCCCCCCAGAGCTTCTGAATCAGCAGGGCTGGGAGGAGCCCCAGGATCTGCACGTTTAACAAGTTCCCCTGGGTGATGCTGAGGATGCGGGTCTGAGTCCAAGCGGTCAGACCCACGGTGTTAGATGAAAAGCAGATGCAGAGCTTTATCATCGGTGCATGAGGATGGCATCACCTAAATGTGCTAAATTAACCTTATTATCATAATAAGTTGTCGATCAGATACACGTACCTCCAGATGGGATGCCATCCAGAGCGCCACTAGCATCAAGGAAATATTCTTCCAGAAAGGCAAAAGGGAGGGAGTCAGGGGCCAAAGCGGACAAAGCCTTTGGGTCTAGTGTCCACAAACGCCAGGCACAGGGATCATGCTCAATACAGTCATGGAGGGCTGGTGGGGGGAATGCAACAAAGTCCACAGGTGGGCAGGCATAGGACAAATGACTCTACTTCATTAGTAAAGTACAGAAGAAAGGAGAGGAACCTATAAACTCAAAGGAGCTTGGAGACAGAGGAAAAATAGGAGCTGAAGGCCAACAAAGACGCGTCTCCAGCTTGATCATGGTCAAAGTGGAGCGGCAGGTGCCAGGGAGTGTGTCCTAACATTCTCCCTACTTGTGCATGCATTGGAACACTTCCACAATGAAAAGGTCCAGCAAGGACAATAAAAGACAAACACAGAGGGGGGAAGGGAGGGAATGAAGCCCCTTCTCCCCGCAGGGCACACGTACGAGGGCAAATCAGAGAGAAGGGCACGTTTTGCATTTTTATTTTTTTTTTAAAGATTTTATTTATTTATTTATGAGAGACACACAGAGAGAGGCAGAGACACAGGCAGAAGGAGAAGCAGGCTCCACGGAGGGAGCCTGATGTGGGACTCAATCCTGGGTCTCCAGGATCACGCCCTGGGCTGAAGGCAGATGCTCAACCACTGAGCCACCCAGGCATCCCACGTTTTGCATTTTTAAAAAGCCACCCCTTGCATGGAAAGCTTTAAGTGACATGCAATTGTGAGAAAAAAACCAAAATTTTGACAACCCCTCCAAAAACGTAAGAGCCACTCTAGAAAATTCAAACATCAACTCGATAGCGTTTATATTAGGGAATTTGTTCAATTTTGGGGGGTGACAAAGGTACTATGACTTCCTCTATTTAGGATCCTTTCCTGGGGTGCCTGGGAGGAACATGGGGCTCTTGATCTTGGGGTTGTGAGTTTGAGCCGCATGTTAGGTGTAGAGATGACTTAAGTGAATAAACTTTTAAAAAGTATTTAGAGGGGCATCTGGGTGGCTCAGTGGGTTAAGCACCTGCCTTCGGCTTGGATCATGATCTCGGGGTCCTGGGATCGAGCCCCACATGGCTCTCCCTGCTCAGAGGGGAGTCTGCTTCTCTCTCTTTGCTCATGTTCTCTCTTTTAAATAAACAGTAAAATCTTTTTTAAAAAAGTATTTAGAGTCTTTCCTTTCAGAGACAGAGGGAATCGTTGTAGCTGAACTGACAAGCCTGGGGTTGAGGGCTGGGGTGCCTGCAGGTGGGTTACGCTGTTCTGCTGACTTCCGCAAGTTTGATATTTTTCCTTAAAAGGAAAAATATTCCTACATAAAATGAGTACAATTCTCATCTATGTGTAAGCAATGTCAATATCCACCATCTCCCATTCGGCTTGTACATCATCCCCAGGGCCAAGTTTTCTGAATACAAAGAGTGACAGTTAACACTCACAGACCCCATACAGGCCCTGGGCTGAATCGCTCACATGCAGGATCATCTAGCAAAGACAGCACAGCCTTCGGAGCGGGGTGTTACAGGCAGCTCCACCTTACAGATATGGAAACAGAGGCTCAGAGAGGTGAAGGAATCTGCCTGAGGTCACACAGCAGAGCCAGGTTAATTGGTTAAGGACACTTAAATTAGTTGTGCAAGGAAAAGTGTTTAAAATAGGAGCCAGGGATCCCTGGGTGGCGCAGCGGTTTGGCGCCTGCCTTTGGCCCAGGGCGCGATCCTGGAGACCCGGGATCGAATCCCACGTCAGGCTCCTGGTGCATGGAGCCTGCTTCTCCCTCTGCCTGTGTCTCTGCCTCTCTCTCTCTCTCTCTCTCTGTGACTATCATAAATAAAAAAAAAAGAGTCTCTTATAGTTTAAAAAAAAATAAAAAATAAAAAATAAAAAATAAAAAATAAAAATAAAATAGGAGCCAGAGGGGATCCCTGGTTGGCTCAGTGGTTTAGTGCCACCTTCAGCCTGGGGTGTGATCCTGGAGGCCCGGGATCGAGTCCCGCATCGGGCTCCCTGCATGGAGCCTGCTTCTCCCTCTGCCTGTGTCTCTGTGTGTCTCTCATGAATAAATAAATAAAATCTTTAAAATAAAATAAACACAATACAATACAATACAATACAATAGGAGCCAGATATACTCAAGAGGGCCGGGGATGTATTTGATTTGTTCTGAGCAGTGACACAACCAAGTGGGCTCTCTCGAATTGTGATGTTGGTCAGCTGCCTAAAAAGTCAGAAAACCAGAAAAAATAAAAATACAAACAAACAAATAAACAAACAAAACCCAGAAAAATAAAAGGATACAGGATCCCCACCGCCGGGAACCGTGTCTAATCTAGGATTCAGAAACACAAACTAGATCAAGTGCAAAGAGTCGGTCTCTGTCCAAAAAAGGAGCGAGAGAAGCTGGCTTGCTTCTCACGGCTTTGATGCTTCTGACAGTTACCAAGTGCGAAATCTGCTTTAGTCAAAGGAAAGAGGAGCCTGGCTTCACCCTGGAACGGCATTTCCCAGACTGTGCTCCTTGGAACCCTAATCCCTTGAAATTAGGGGTGGAGGTTGGGTGGGATTCAGGGAGGTCAGGATACTCTTCAAAAAATAAAAAAAGATTCTGCGGTTGAATCCACTTGAAAAGCACAACTTCCCCCTCGTTCCCATTCCCCCAGGCTCCCAGCCCCTACCTCTGTCGTGGAGAGACAGAGCAAGAATCAGGACAGAATCAGGACATCCAAGACCTTGGCAAGGTCTGAATCCCAAAAGCGATTTTACGCCCGAGGCTCCTCAAAACATTTGGCCACAGACCTCTTTTCCCACCAAACCCTGATGGAATCCGACAGATGTGCCCTTGAGGAAATTCAGTGAGCCTACCAAATTACTACCACTAATATTAGTGATCAGAGCTGCTAAATCTTTACTGGGTACCAGCTATTATCTCATTTAACCCCCTCATAAACACCAAGGTGCCCCATTAACTCTGATTTGCGGATGAGGAGACAGGCACAGAGAGGTTAAGCCACTTGCCCATCATGGCACAGCGAGCTCTGGTGGAATCTGAACAAAGGGCTATTTCCAAGGTGACCTTTTCTGCTTTGTTCGCCTTCTTTGAAACAAGCAGGGAGCACTCGAGGACCGTGGGAACTAGAGGCCAGCCTGAGAATCACCCCAGATCAGTGCTGGAGGCTCCAGATAAATTGCTGTCATCATTGCAAGAATGTGCTCCGGCCAGGCACGCAGAACCTTGAGTCTTCACCATTTGGGGGGCTGGCAGCTAGCAAGATGCCTCAGATCGAGCATCAGGGGAGGTGCGGGGACAAATAAATAGCAGCTGGCAGGGCAGCCCGGTGGCTCAGCGGTTTGGCTCCACCTTCAGCCCAGGGTGTGATCCTGGAGACCTGGGATCAAGTCCCACATCTGGCTCCCTGCAGGGAGCCTGCTTCTCCCTCTGCCTGGGTCTCTGCCTCTCTCTCTGTGTGTGTGTGTCTCTCGTGAATAAATAAATAAAATCTTTAAAAAAAAAAAAGGCAGCTGGCAAAAAGAAAAAAAAATGCCTTAAATAAATAAAATCTTAAAAAAAAAGGCAGCTGGCAAAAAGAAAAAAAATTGCCGTAAATAAATAAAGTCTTAAAAAAAAAAAAGGCAGCTGGCAAAAAGAAAAAAAATTGCCGTAAATAAATAAAATCTTTAAAAAAAAAAAGGCAGCTGGTAAAAAGAAAAAAAAATGCCATAAATAAATAAAATCTTTAAAAAAAGGCAGCTGGCAAAAAGAAAAAAAAAATTTGCCACAGCGATGGGGGAGCGCGAGCCAGTGAGGGATTCCCTGCGCGCCGCCTGGAAACAAAACCTGGCGCCCTGCCCCTGCCGTGGTCCTTCGCTCCAAGCAGGGGCTTCCAGCCTGGGCACTCCGGACACTTGGGGCTGATTCTCTGGTTGGGGACAGGGCTGACTTGCACATCGCAGGATGTGTAGGACCCCGGGGTCCCAACTACTCCCCGCCAAGGAGCCACCCTTCCTGCTGGTTGTGACAACTCTGGACGTTGCCAGATGCCCCTTGGGGGGCAAAAGTGTCCCTAGTGAGAACCACTGCTTTAGAGAAAAAGCAAGGGCTCTCTTAGGAAGACCATTAAAGCCGAGGACACCCGCTACCTCGTCCACACCCGCTTGGAAGGCCAACAGCAGAAGGTCACACAGGTGAAGACAGCAGATCAGACAAGAGACAGACGCCTGGAGGGCCAGACCCCAGGGAGATGGGGGGGTCCCCACCCTCCTTTCAAGGCCTCCTCCTCCTCCTCCGCCATCCCCTCCCCCGCTGTCCTGCATCGGCTCCAGGGGCTAGAAGGGCACTTGCAGGGTTATTGCTCCACTAAGGACAGTTTATTGAGCAAGGGCTGCTCTCAAACAGTTTGATGGAAACAAAGGACTCAGCTGCTCTCCGTGTCACCAACATTGGGCGCAGCCGAGTGTGTCTGCCGTGTCCACTGTCCCGACTGCCTCGCCAACACCACACTGTTTCGTCCTTTGAGCACAAATGAGCTCTTCCTTAGCCTCCGTGAGACCACAGGGGTTACAAGTCCCAGTTCTGCTACGAATTTGCTGGGTGACTCTGGGCAAGTCGCTCTGCCTCTCTGAGCCTCGCGTTTTTTCACTCCAGGGGACATTTTGCGCTAACATTTCAGGGCATCAGTGACTCTGTATTAAAGGGTTGAAACTGGACCAATCGAAACTGTTGAGCTGCTCTCATGTGTTTTCACATCAGCTTTACTCCCCCTCGAGGAATGCAGGGGTAAAAGATTTTGCCCTTTCTGCTTCTGCACTAATGAAAAGTGCATAAAATACTCCAGGGCCCAAATGGAGTAGGATTTGCACATCATCACTCCTGCTTGACAGCTTCCCTGAAGATTTCATTGCCAAGCTGCCAGCTCAAGAGCTTAGGCCAGAGACACAAACCTAAGTGTCCCCAGGGTCAGGTGAGGAACGTAGAGTGACGCAGGCTAGAGGTGGCTGGCCAGCACCCTCTCACCCTGCCTAGAGATGGTGGGTCACCCAGTGAGAGGGTGGGCCCTGCATTACCAGGTGTTCAACAGACCCAGAAGTCTGAATTTAGGTACGAGAGAGAGCCACCCCTCAAATTAAATCACTGCACGTTTTTAAGTGCCATGCAGACAAAACAAACGCCCTCTGAGCCTGATCTAGAACACAGTCCACCTGCTAGAAGGCCCTCTGCATCACAGAAACTAGGTCAAGGCCTGGCCTAGGTGTGGGAGGAGCCAGATGTGTAGAGGGAAGCAGGAGAGGGACCAGGCTCCCTGGATGCACCAGTTCTCCCGGCCCCAAGCTGTCCCCACGAGGTAACTGGACTCTATGACTAATAATAGCACCATAATTACCGGGCCCCTTCTATTCATGGGGTAACAGGCCAGGCCATTCATTAAATACACGAGCGCACTAGGTGTCCTAAGTGTTCCACAAGGTGAGCATAATCTATCATTCCTTTAAGATTATAGGGATCCCAGAAAGTCACCTACATTAAAAGCCTTCCTGTGTAAAACAGTTGGAGCCCGGATTTAAAACCAGATCTGCCTGACATGAGTAGAAACGCTCTTCCCAGCTGCACGGCCTGGCCCCCTCACTGCACATCCATCAGTCACACACCCCACCTCCCGAAAATGTGGTCCCGACCTCACTTGACAGGTAGAAGGTGGGCAGCGAAATGGCCACTTCAGTGTTGCTTTAGTACATCTGCCTAACTCATTTATTATTATTATTTTTAAGATATTAATTAGTCATGAGAGACACAGAGAGAGAGGCAGAGACATAGGCAGAAGGAGAAGCAGGCCCCTTGCAGGGAGCCCGACACGGGACTCGATCCTGGGGCTCAACCACTGAGCCACCCAGGCTCCCTGCCTAACTCATTTAAATATTGTGTTTAAAGGCACTCTGGAAGGAAGTTTTTTTAGTTCATAGAGAGAT